>NC_091823.1:81170858-81475233 GCF_038994185.2 Dermacentor albipictus
AGACCAGCTTGGGCCACTGAGTATGTGATGACGTGTACATACGTGCCGTTCTTCAACGAACCCTTAACGCCGATATGGAGCACTGTAGACGCGGGACTGGGTAGGTAACACGGTTCGAGGAAACTCTTTGATACCGACTTGGAGTACTGTTTATATCCCACTCGCGCTATGAATCTTTTCGATGCCAAGTTTTGTGACTAAGTATGTGACAACAGGTATGAGCCGCTGTTCAATGAACGTCTTTCAAGCCAGCTTCGGTAACTAGTTACGTGCCATTATGAAACTGCCACTTTACAATGACGACAAAGGCACTTGAGTTTCTCTGATGCTGAGCGGAAGCAAGCACACGTCACAAGTGTTCCTCAAGGACAGCGGCGCGACGCATTAGTAGCCAGTGCCACAAATGCACCGGGTACGTTCTGCTATTCAATGAGCCGCTCGCCAACTTGAGTCACTGAGTATGTGCCACTGAGTGTGTGGTCAAGCGAAGGGCCGATTCTCAGCCTTGGCGATCACCGGCGCGCCACGCTTCTCGTCTCAGAGGTCACGCGAGGACTTCTAGGCAGTGCCACTAGATGGCGCAGCGTGTTCAGATAGAAGCGCGAGAGAGGAGGCCGGTTGCCGTAGGACGGCAACTAAGCTGCATTTTATGAGACATTTTGTAGATGTATCCCTTTTTTATAGTATTGCAGGTAGCTAACACTCCATGTTTGCTAAAATAAATAAGTAAAAAGTAAATAAGTAAATAAACAAATAAATAAATAATTAAATAAATAGGCGCGTTCAACGTCCTCACGCACGGGCGTCCATTTCGGAAGCCATGCGCGAACTTCACGGCAGTGACTCTAGATGATGGCGCCGAGTGTTACATATCTTGTTTGAATGGTGGCAATACGTTGCGTCGCCATACTGATGCAATGATAACGCATTGCCATCCACAGTCACTGTGAGATGAGTTGTGCCGCAATTTTTTAATGTAGAACGCCTCTAAAATAATTTTTATTAACAAAATGGATAGCACGTTTTTATTATGGAAAGCCCCTGCACGTTCCTTCTCGGCAGACTATTGCTGCATAGTTGTGGCTGCAGACCTGTGTTCAAGGACACCCGCATTTTGTCGGGAGACAGGCGGCAGGTTAACGGAGAACTTATAGAAGCATTCCATATTTAAAAAATGGGAGACGTTTGTGTTAGTCTACCGAATATTTTGTTAACAGAAAAATAATTCGCATATGTTTGCAGCACGTGTGGCGGGATCGACTGACAGTAAAGGTCAACCGGTGGATGCTTCCGATGTTTACATTAGACTTTTCTGTCATGTCCTTAGTTTCACCACCATGCGGCGCTTATAAGTTGTCTATAGCAAGAGCTTGGCGGCGCAACTCACCGCCCCGTTCCAAAGGGAGCGCTCATAACATCCATCCACAATAATGTTCCTTAAGCGAGCAAGATGAATGATAAAGCTAGATGGTAAAATGAAATATGAGAATGACTCAGCGAATTAAGTGGATGGCGAGTTAAAGGCAATATAATTAAGATCGACGACTAGGCGATTTAAGAAGATGACTAAGCGAACTAAGAGGATGAGTAAGCGAATGAAGTGGATGACTCAGGGAGTTAAGAGGGATGATTAAGCGAATTAAGAGTGTGAGTAAGCGAATTGAGAGGGTGAATAAGCGAATTAAGTGGATGAATAAGAGAATTCAGAGGATGAGTAAGCGAATGAAAAGGGATGACAACGCGAAGCAGACTAACCGAATTAAGGGGGATGTATACTTTATATGTACATCTTTAATGCATCGGAACTTGGATTTTCGCCTTCAAGGGATAACATAAGAGACACTGTCAATTTTTTCCTATGTACGGTACGGGGTGGTTCCATAAAAATACGCTTGAAGCAATCGCACTGGGCAAGGATGCAAGAAAAAGGCATATCGTTCTGAAGGCGCCGCATTCCGCCTCATTACTATGGAAGTGGCGTAAGCGGTTTGTTATGGGCTGCCAGAAGACCAGTGCCAAGCGAATTTACCAGCACTTTTTCCTCATTTATCGCGGCTTGTGACGTTGAGACCTTAACTAGACGCATGCTTAACCAATATGGAAACCGAGATCATTGTGCAAGAGCCGCGAGCGCTTTGCCTAAGTGTAATACATCGGGTGAAACCTACTCTTCGGACGGCAAGGATACTCGATTCTCGTCAAGAGCACAGCTCCGTGCCACGCAGGCACTGCTCACTGCAAGGTCACTCGCGGTTTGGTGCTCTCCCTTAACCAGAATTTTAAAAGACGCTGGGCGTATTAGTGAACGTAAGACCTCATCAAGTGAGCAAGCTACGACTTTCGCTAAGACGTCGTCGCCTAACGGTGGGTTACTTCACTTATTCATTGGTTGTAGCATTCCAATTTTTCGCTTTCACTTCAAGAAATATGGGAGCGCTGGTAATTATATGGCTGAAAGTGGATGAAAAAACAACTTGCCGCAGGTGGGGAACGATTCCATGTCTACGCATTACGCGTAATGCGAAGGCGTGGGAATATGCCGCTATGTGCTTATTGATCTTGAAAACATGCATTACGTGGTGCACATAAAATTTGTTGAAATCCGCAAACCGGTATCGTACCGCGAGCCTGCACTTCGATTTTGAAGAGCACAGAAAATTGTTCGAGTTGTTATTGGTCCATGAATAATAACAACAACACTAAAACAAGCGTGTTTGTGTGGCGCCTAGGCCTTGCATCGTCTTTGTTTTCATTGCGCTGTTCTTCTAGACGAACCCAGACCTTCCTGCTGATATTTATTCTATGGATAGCCCGAGAATAGGATAACATTGAGAGACATACTACGCTGGTCATGCTTCATTTATGCGTAATGTGTCACTCAAGATCTGAATATTCTGACTCATGGTTTTAACATTCTGTTGATCAATAGTGCACTTGATGGAGCCTTGGGGGACGTTATTCTAGAACCAGTGGGAGCGTTATATTCCTTAACGGAGACCCTTAATATAATAATGAATCAATAATGTGCTAAGGTGGCTTTGCCAAAAGACTCTGTGTAATATCAACTTTTGAGCCTAGTTGCGTCAGGCACTGTGTGCCCAACAGTGCACGCCAAGATAGCACATGAAAAGCAGAGCGCCGATAGAATAATGATATTTCAAATGTGTCAAGAACATTTTAACACACTTCTCTTTGGATGTGTGATGAAAGTTTGAACAATATGTGCTTAGTGTTTTGCAGAAAAGGTTGGAAGGTGGACTAATGGAACTTGTTTTTAGGAAAGTTGGTTGGATTTACTAAACATTGTTTTTGGACGCTAGATGAGACATACAAAGAAAAGGCCAAGCACACAAATCATCTTGGAGCTTTTTGAGTGCATAGGTATCATCTAGAAAAAATAGTTTTTTCCTCCTCCTCCTCCTCATCTCATATAGCGCCCAAAAACATATCAACCAGGTAGAAGCCTGGTTGTTTGTTATCGATATCATTATGTCATGAGGTAGCGACTTCAGTTTTTTTCATTGCTTTTAACAATGTTTTATTTCAGGCATACGGTGTTTTAAGTGCCCGGATGAGTGCTTTCTAAATATGCTAGACATAAAATGGCTGATGTTCTTATATGTGAATTTCCTGTAGGTTAGTTCCCGCATGATATCCACAATTTGTAAGCTTGCCAAAACTCATCGAGGAATTGAAAATGTTGTTCTGTTCTGCAGCGGTATACGGTGCAAAAGACACATGAACTGTGCTGAAACTTAATTTTCGATGGGCAGAGTTAATTGGCGTCTCAAAGAGGATACTATGAACGTACATTTCAAACCAATGCTACAGTGTGACACATAAAATTATGCGATCTGCCGCATTGATATGGTACCACGCCTATGGTGTCGAAGCTAACCGGAACTGAACCAGAAGCCGGAGCCGAACTGTTAATATCAGCGAAACCAGGAATAAATCGTTTTTCTTTTCGACTTTTTTTTCGATTTTTCGGTTACTACTGGTCACTTCAAGTCTCCATCTGTCTGTGGATCTCTGTTTTGTTTCTTGTATATGGAGTACCTACATATCCAAAGCAGCTAACGGCGTTCGATGGACTAAATGCGTACCACATATTTCATAGCACTGTACACAGTTCATCGTCACCCACAGTTCGACTGGTGGCAAAAATTTAGGTTTTGGCCATGATCATATTCTCTTCTTTGGTGAGGTAAGCCAATGCATTTTTTGGCTGTTGTTGCAGTAGTTATTTCCTAAACGTCAATAAAACGAAGAAGAAAGGCTCAACCAAATGTCGGCGCTAAAGAAGACAAGGTCGACGTGCATGGTGGTTCAAATGATTCGATGATTAAACGTTGAGTACATCTCTTTTTGGTGTTTTTTTATGGTAATTATTCAGGCATTTAGTATTCTATCTCACGTGTAATTAAGTATGTAGACCTTTTCTTTTTTCAGCGTTTCACACTCCGAAATGCGCCACTCGCATCTGTTTTCTTGTTGCTCTTTCACGCTACCACGAGACATAGCAATGTCTCCTAGAAAGCAAGCCTGTGCGCTCTGCTTTATGACGTCATGCTACTTGGACCGAACATTGTCATTACCAAGCCGGGCGTGACGAAAGCGGTGACATCAAGCGGTGTTAATCTTTCATTGTCGTCGTCTTACGCGCTGTTTCCCCTCCAAATTGAGCACCAGACTTGGTACAGTGCCAAAACGATCGGACTATTACGACATCCACGCATTTCCTGATAATACTACAGCGTGATCGTCTTCTTAGTAGCAGGGCAGGCTTATTGCGACCGCACCAAGAAAATGTATGCCATCCCATTTATTTTATTTTTTCTTTACGGCCTACTTTCCCAGTCTGTCAGAAGTTTTGTTTGGGTGATGGCACTTGTGAAGGTGTCCTAGTTTGTCGGCTTCCCTTTGGCGAGAGAAATGCCTTGCAGTCCTAAGCACGTCGAGGTGTGCCACTGCACGAGCGGCACCCTGACGCCGCACTCGTGGATCCATATGGCTGGCGTGATACAGCGAGCTATTTGGCGATACCCGTTGCCAAATGCGATTCGTTTCCCCAAATTCCACATGACTGACGGCGAACTGTGGCACAACACCAACCTCTGGCGCTTCCATTATCTGCCAGCGCACGTCGTAAATCTGGCCTCACAGGTTGGTGCCACCGACACTCATGCATGGCCAGTACAGCAAAACGAAGTGGCATTGTAAGCAAGTCTGTCAAATGGGAATCGCACGTCTGCTTGGCGGCCGTGTCCGCTAAACGGTGTTGGCGAGTTTCATTGTCACCGCCTTCGTTGGGAAGTGTAAATAAAATATGAAAGATCGCCTCATTCCACCGTAAAAAAAATAAGTCACAGATTCACATTTTAACAGAATCATGCTGCTTAATGTTTACGAGATCAGATGCGGGACAAGATAACGTATACAATATGTTTAAGGTGAAGCGGAGTGGATGTCGCAATACTTGTCCTCAATATCTAGCAAATCATTCAAACCCCGCTTTCTTCTCCCGGAGTAGAAGAGAGTTAAAGTGTATTAATTAGAAGTCTCACGTTTCAACCTATAGGCATGTTTCTCTAACGTGTACCATATGCAAGCTCTTAGAGCATATCAAGTTAAAACGTATAACCACACACCTCAAAAAATATTACATCTACATGCCAACATGTGTTTTGTAGAGTGCACTCGACAGCAACAAAACTAGTAGAACTAGTACACAACGTATTGCTAACAATTTACAACCACTAACATATAGGCCACACATCTGTATCTGTATTATTAAATCTTTTCTGAGCAACTAACAATGTGTACGATAAAATGTTAACCAAGGAACTTCGTGTTCAGTAAGGTGACACTCTCGTTGTTCAGTGGATTCAATAATACCCATCTAAGCAGTTGCAAGTTTGTAGAAAATCCCGACACAGTCTATTTATTAGCATCTTTTACACAAGTACCTCAGGGAAGTGTCTCCAGGTCACAGTTATTTCTTTTGCATATCAATACGTTCTGTCACTTATATGAATATGTTGATATGTTCTTTTTGTCGACAATTGCATTCGGTACAGACAAAATAACTCACTTATAGATTTGGAGACACTTATTTAATCGTTAAATTCCATTCATATGCAGTATATGAATGGAAAACAAAAATTAATGTCGGAAAATCTGCAGCGCTTGCGATTACTAAAAAAACTCAGTGCCTTTTCACTCTGTGAATTAGGACGACCAGCGAAGCTATGTATCTGGGCCCCTTGCTGGCGAACTGCACCTCCGCCGCGGGTGGGCCCGGTGTTGTAGTATCTTCGGGATCGGCCCACGTATGGGGAGTGTTTAGCGGCTGCTTCAATTCCAAGGTGGATCGGCCCGCCATTGCATATCTTCGCGATGTTTTTCTTCACGTGGATATGATAGCGGGGAAAGTGGCCCTTAACAGCTTCGCTATAAAAGTAAAAACTGAATACTACGATATATTTCACAAGCATCGCGTTTTCAAGCGTTAATCAGGACAAATATTTGAAACTTACCCTTTCACGTGATCACTGTTTTAAAACTAACGTGAATAACAACACGTCAACTGTATTGAAAAAAATATATTTAGACTTCGGCTCCGTTCCGTGGCATTAATACCAAAGAATACGACATCATCGCTTGCCTTCCTCATTATAAGCAAAATATTCACCAACACAACTGCTAAATAAAGCCGACCCACTTACCACAAAAAAAGAACGAAACTAGCACAAGTAAACTTTTGTTCTAAGGTCTGCGCGGGTAACATAAGATTGATACATTTTAGCTGTTTTTTTCTACCAGACCGATGAGGCAGAAGCACTTCTGAACAGGCGAATACTCAGCGATCTCAAACTTCCTTAAATGCTAAATCAAGATTGGAATTGACAGATGAAGTAGCACACTGTGGTATAAAGGTTATAAACAGGGATAAGGTGCCTCAGAAAGGCAGGCCAACATTTCGATAGGAGGACCTATCTTCGTCAAAGGCGGCTTCATCATCAACGGCACGTTAGCTTTAACGGGTCACGTGCTGCGGCAGCAGGGACAGTGGAATGTGACCAACTCGCAGCCCCTGGGAGGCTCCATACTTCTCTCATTGCAGCCGCACTGTGGTTCTTGTTTTTGCCTAGGCTTAACATGAAAGGCAGATAAGTCAACTCCTGAATAATCAATTACCCCAAGAAATACGTGCGACAAATTAGTTTACCTTCGCTCTCATTCAACTAATTCAAATCATTTTGAGATATTCAGAAGGCTATATACGCATACACGAGGGCCTTTCGGGCGTTGGGAGCCGCATAGAAGAGCACGATGGCGCTTCGCAACTACCCGTAAATGCTATTAACCAGCGAGTTCTCAGTATTGGACGCATCATACTCTGCCAAATAATTGGAGAATTTGATGGTTGCTAATAACAGCATAAGATAAATATCTATACGCACCAACCTCATATATCCTAATGTAACCGTCCTTCCCACTATATACCCAAAGCACAGTCGTGCAGGTTGTGGACTTTGTCATACTACTGGAAATGACAACTATAATATTAACCAAAACCGTCGCCAATCGCATAAACAAAATCCATGGCGTGCAGTTAGGAAACGCGAAGCAGCGCTCAGGGCCCAACGGTCACTGACACTAAGAAAACACTAAATCCACGGTAAGATCACGCGTCATGCGCCCCCTTGACCCTCTCAAGGAGTCGTCGGGTCGCGAAGCTGTAAATTAGAGCTGGCTTTACATAAATAATCAGGAACAGTACACGGAGTTTCTACTAACGGGCCTGCCCTGCAAGCCGCATCGGCGGGATGGGCAGCGGCATATTGCAGTGATCGTCATTGCCGGCTCACAACCACCGCCGAGGCCAAGCTTATACTTCGTCGTCTCTAAGATGACGCATCCGACATCGTTTGGCCAATGTGTATTCAACATCCCTGAGCGCTCTTTTCTAGTAGGATGTATGTTCATGTGGCCCTACTTGCACGTTACGTCACACCTGAGAACGTCAAACATCGAGCACGTCGAAACGATGTCCACGCAGTAGTTATGTAATAAATATGACCAATCGACATCGGCGCGTCTATCCCCAAGCAATGAAAGACGATAAAAACAAAGGTGGCTGCCTCTCCGAACAGCAGGTGCATGATTACTTGTCAGCAGGTAGCGGTAAAACAACGCCGTTTCCAACGCGCCCGATGAGCCATTTTAGGTGACATTAGACTGTAAGTGCGTTGTATTGAGGGGGCCTGTGGGATGAGAGGCATCTTACCTCATCACGTATATTCTACAACAAGAAAACATATCATTAATCTGTTTTATTTATTGTGCAGGGGCCATCAGCGATTACTGTGAATGTAGGCGAATAGTGGAACGCTTCTTGAAGGTTATTCACTTGGTTGAAGGAATGATGCACCTAGAGGCGTATATTTGCTGGAGTGAGAATATTTAGGCTGCGTTTTTTTTTTTTCATTGCGTAATTCCGTAGAGAACACAGTTGTTAACCTGTAAATACGTAGCGGTATAGCTAGCGCATAGATGGCTGTACGTGCAAGTCGATTCGTCATATGTGTGTTATCTCCAACAGCACAAGCGCCAGCGTAAAAGCCAATCTGTCAATCTGTAAGCCTTCAAACACCCCACTGGTCTCACGCGATAATGCATCTGAAAGAGCTATGCTCTCGCGCAACCGTTTTCTTACACGAGCGCACACGCCTTTGGTATCGGCGGTGAAAGTCCAACCAACACCGATCGCCGACGACACAACGAACCCGAAAACGGGCCAAAGAAACAGACTCTTCAATTTTCGGAGAACTTGGGTGACTTCGTAGAAGTTCGCACCTGACGTATGCAGCAGCCACAGGCGAGCATGAAGAAGCAGCAAAAGCTCGATGTGGCCGAATTGGTTTTGCATACTTGAAGAAAAGAGCGCTATGAAGAGGCGGACTAAGAGAGGAACATTTACAAAGGATAAGGCGCTTAGGAAGAAATAAACTTCGCAACACTGGCGCTGAGTCGCAACTGAATCTTTATTCGACGAAGAAAGAAAGACGAGCATGTCTAGAACAACCGCCAGCTTGACACTGCCTGTTGTCCTGAGTGAAAATGAACTGCGGTTCCTAAAAGGGGACAGTTTCAAGTGGGACTGTATTCGGCCTTCGGGGAAAATAGGTCGTTTTGCATGTGTTCATTTCTTTTTCTTTCTCTCCTTCTTTTTCTACACACGTGTTTATTCGACGTGACAGTGATCTTGTGGCTCCCGACTGCATGCACGGCTTTCTGTTGTTGTCAAACCGGCAATTATTCTATATCAGGTGTTCCTTATGTTTTATTTATTATTATTCTTTCTTTAGCTGCACCACATTTTTAAGACTCACCCATGGCGAATAGCACTATTCTAAGCTTTTGTCTAAATTACTCGATGAAGCGGACATTACTTCTACAATAAATCAAATTGCTTACTAGACGATATATTATAGTTGCACTAATGAACATTTTACTGCATTATTTTACGGCACATATTGCAATTTACAAATTGTAGCCCATGAGTTCGCAAGGCGTATCCATTCAGAATGAGTTATCAGGATGACAATGACGCTAGTTTCGAGGTCCTCATTTTCAAAGTGTACGATGAAATACATTGGCATTCCAGTTACTTTTTAGCTTCGATGCACAAAACAGCGTTTCTTCTTTCTGTCTTTTTCTTTTAGGTGGCACGAAAATGAATATTTACCGCAAGTTTCACCGGTGCCATCTTGAGGATTCAAGTCGATATGCTTTGCAAATTCCGTAGCTACAATTCACTTCACTTCACTTCACTTCACTTCACTTCAAATTGCAATATGTACTGCAAATTATTAAGCTAAAAATATATTTAGCAAAATTTCTTGAATTGCTCAATTACGCATTTGATTTACTAGCGGTAGTAATGTCCGCCTCATCGATTAATTTAGTTTGACAGTTAGAATTGTGCAACATGCCACAAGTGTTCTTTAAAAATTTCATGTAGCTAAACAAAGAGAGAAAGAACGCTATATATCCTCGTCTTATCCCCCCCCCCCCAAAAAAAAAAGAACATTTACTTGAGAGTCAGCGCACTTGTTATGAATCTCGTTTCTTTGTCCGCGTCTGTGTTAGCGCTGCTGTGAGTCAAGTTTGAAAGCTATTCACTTTAAAAATGCCTGTAGTTACTCTTCACCCCGTCACCGACAATTAGTCGGTTTCCGTGATCGTAGAGGGCTCTCGCGAACGCTTCAAAAGGAAGGCGGCCGCCGAAGACCTACAGCTTGCTACTCTGCGTTTCCGCGGTAGCGAAGCAAATGGGGCACACCCCCATTAAAAGCTGTCCAGTTTCTAAGCCTCGAGTGCTGCCCATAGTGAACCCGCATGCCAATCTAGCACTCCCGAGTTCCCCGGATTCTTACATATGTTCCTTTCTACAGCGTAAGCTGTTATGAGCTCATTCTAATCGCCGTTTTGGTTGGCGATGGTGTCCTTCGCAGCTGTCTCCGGGAATTAGAAGGAAAAAAATGCCCCCTTTCTGCAGGGATCCAACCTCGGCCCACTGCGCGAGAGTCAGCTACTCTACCACTGAGCCACACCAACGTCTGTTAGTTGGTTGCGGAACAATGCCCTGTACACGGGCGAAAAGGCGCACCATATGAGATGTACGCCGCGTAGCATTCATCCGCGCGCACGTTGCATTGCAGTTGCATGAGACTACATCAGCGGGTGGCTTGCCATGTACCCTAGAAGAAACACCAGAGGCTAGAGTAATTAGAAGAAGCAGCAAGCAGACAAAACAAACTCTAAAGAAAACACTTTCCCACCTAATAGGTTCGGCGCATCGTGGCACAAAAAAAGGAAAAATATATAAAATATTCGGTACAGACACTACTAAATGAGGGAAAACACGCTGGCACTTACGCAAATATTTATCATTTACCTGCAGAGGTTCAGTACACGCCTTGTGCCCAGAACGTTGACTTCAAAAGCTTTCCTAAAATACAACCGCGTGTCACAATTTGCGAGTTTTGTCCATAACACTGTGATTGCATCTCCGCTCTTATTTTCTGTGAAGCGGTACGTAGCTTGAAACGCGTCTTTACCCGTGATGAGATGCGGGACGCGTAACTGAATTTCCTTCTCAGTACGTGAGGTCCTTGAAGTACCCGCACTCATGCAAATGTGCTTTATCTTTGCATCGACCGTTTGGGTTTATACTTTCAACTCGGCTATGTGCCTGTGTCAACAACTCCATTTTGCCTATTCTTCCTTCCATTAGGTGTCTGAGAGTTATACTTGAACATCATTTGTCGTGGAATGCTCACGTGGAAATGGTAATGGGTAAGCTCTGTCGAGTCACTGGAATACTATGTAAGTTGCGTGTTTTTCTTCCACAAAGTATTAAACTTCTTTTGTACAAATCACTGTTATTACAATATATAAACTATTGTCATCCTGCCTGGGGCACTACAATGCTTTCTAACATCAATGCAGTGCATAGAATACAGAAGAAGGCCATATGTTGTATACTAGAAGTCCCTTAACGCATACTAGTACTCTATTTGAAAAGCTCAATTTGCTGTCAATACCTAACATTTATGAAAATACGTTAATACCAAATTAGATGACCAGTATTGAAAAAAAAACAATGACACCCTTAAAGGTCTTTCCAACTTAATAGCAAAACATAAGGCGTTCAGTACAAGGAGTTCTGAAATATGGTACTACCGAGGCCTACAACAAGTTATCCTTTGATATAAAATGCTGCGTTTTCGATTACTGTACCATTTAAACAAGGCAAACATAAGATAATGCTTATTTCTGTGCTAGAATAAACACATATCTAGATGCAAATATGTATATAGACGCTCGAAGGTTTTTTGAAAAGGTGCATTCTTGTATAATGATTTCTTGTATTGTGCGTATCAAATCCTTCTGTAAATGTAACTGCATGAAATATTTCCATGTATTGTGTCTTGTAATAGACATGTACATAGCGCTGCATTTTTTTATTATTTCTTGTGTAGTTTGTGGTGTATTTATGACTAGCTGTATTTATGAGAATTACTCATCACGTGTGCTTGACTTTTTTAATTTGTTCATAGTTATCATGAAAAACGTTTCACAGTTATTAGTGTGGAAATCTTATAACGAAACTTCGTCGATTGTCGTTTGATTTTGTTGGCTGCTTTGTAAGTGGCCTGGCATAAAAAATAATGAAATTGCCAACACACATCGTACTAATAAAATGTGGCTTCTCTATCGCAGGCAAACTCCTAAAGCACTGTTGACACTGTTCGAATATAACGCCACTTGTATATACAAAATGTACAATATAATCTCTGAGCTGAATTCCATTGTCAAGCATTGGTCTTTTTCTCGGTCATTCATGCAATTTCTTTTTTTTTTCTATGTTTTGCCTCCAGCCTTTTGAAAACTCTTCTTTGAGGTTGAACACTTGAAACTTGAACTTGGTTGAACACTTGAACACTTGAATTCAGAATACAAGTCAAATCTTTCTTCTTAATCCATTTGTTTGGGTTCAGTGATTTTATGTCCAGTGTTCCTGAATACTTGGTTATTGTTGAACTGTAGCATGTGTAGGGCAAGAAACCACGCAGATGGTGGCTCTATTGTGCTCGTAAATCTCACTGACAAAAATATTTTTTATTTTATTATTTATAAGTACTACAACCAGTGGTGGTGATTTCGGTTGGGTGGGAAATGAACGATACATGATTTGGGGGGGACTGCTAAATTGGCTGGCAAAAGAAAAAAATAAGAACAAAGTATACAATGAAATATATAAAGGTTGTCCCACATAACTTGAATAAAAGCTTTAAAAATGAAAAGCACTCCGGACGCGAGTCGAATCGAATGCATAGTGTTGGCACTGGCCAAGAGTTACTCAGGCATTGTTTTTTATTTTCCCCTTAACAAACGGATTATTTATGTTTAAGTATTCAAATTTTTAAGTATTGAATGCAGACCCGAAGTGTGATACGCAAAGTTGTAGAGCACCTTGAGAAACCTCTCAATAAATTGTTTCCAACACGATATATCTCAGCACAACGCGTTGGCGGGCTAGTTGGTGCGAGTTCATGAATCCTTTGTTTAGCGCAAAAAACAGACACAAGAAAGACGACAGGACAAGACGCTCACAGACAAGGCGCTCATATATCTCACGTGCTCCTTTCTTCCGCGTTCCAAAGAAAGCCCACGAAAAATAAAAATATACCAAGTGACAGCGCGATTACGCACTGTTATTGTGCTGCTTTTAAGCGTGCGATGGATGAACAAGGTCGGCTGCAGCGAGACTGGCCCACGACAGGGCATTATTTCTGGTGTGGGTGCAGATCTGGTGTATGTCTGGTGTAGGTGTATGGGTAGGTGTAGGTTCAGTCGCGCTTATACACACTATCATGGATTCTAACCAACTAGCCCGCCAACGTGTTTTAACCAATTTTTTCACCACGATGCGACCTTTTGAAACGCTTGATTCGATAAAAAAACATGTACTTTCGTATGAAACAACCCAACAAGGCAGTCATACTGAGGGCAAGCAACAAGAATGTACTCCACTGCCTTAAGTGGTGGCCGTAAAACTGTTTTATTTCTTATACATCGGCACAACCTCCCTTCTCGGTAGTTACCACCCAGATAGGAAGGGGTGCGGATGAGGTTATATGGAGGGGTGTAGTTAAATGCACATGAGCAGCTGTGTTTCTTGGAGGTAGTCTGTGAAGGAGTTCAAAATTCGTTTTCGTGCTTTGGTTCCCAGCTTGGCCTCATCCACTGCTGCAGATTTGCAGACAGTATCAACGCCGGAAGCTTTTGAATGCTTTTCTGGCGATTTCCCCGTGAGCCCCGAGCAGTCCCACACGGGGTGGGATGTGCCGGTTCGTGCTTGGCTGCTGTATCTTAAACAGCAGTCCGTAACAGTCTGCGCGAACGTTCACAGAATTTGTTTCTTCTTGCGCGGAAGAGTGCTAATTTCGCTTGCGTAAGAGCCATGCACATTCTTACTCTGCGCAGGCAGATTTTGGCCGATCGTCCGTATTCATGAGGAATGGGGTCTAGTTATATAGGCAGCAGACTTTTAGGAGCAGCCTTTCCTTGTGTTAGTGCTCTACTTGGGTGCTTGGTCAGTGTTTCTGTACTTTTTTCGCAATTACAGCCTTGTGCGGAAGTATCAAATAACTTCTCCCGCGCGGCCTCATGAGTTCACTGGGTTCCTCGAATCCCGGCACCGCCAGGAATCTAGAGTAAAAGTAAGTATATGTCTACATGCTTGCAGCACAGTTGTCAGTGCCATAATCTCCCTTACCGTCCGGCTCTCTCTCCTGTGAGATCCGCACGCCCTGACGGCCTCCTACAATTGCATGTTTAATCAAGATTTCTTCGCTCGGCTAGACAATATTTTTGACAGGCTCCAAATTACTCATTTTCCTTAGCCACCTAAGATTACTTACTGACAATTTGATTAACGTGACTTAGTTAATTACGCACACAACTTCTCAGCTTACTCCGCATCTAGAGATTACCAATCTGAACACTCAAATGATAAAATTATGTCACCAATATTTGTATTCGTTTAATAGTTTTGTTTGGTGCAGTTAAACGCAGCCGGCATATTCATGGTGAAGTAGGCTTCTTATAAAGCAAGTGCGAAAGCTTGGACAGGTTGGCGCTAATCAAGTTCATGAGCTTAAACGCATGTTCCCAACCGTGCGCTTCTGCCTTTACAACCGATTCTCATGCATCATACAATAAGCACCTCAGCATTGCAGAGAGAGAGAGAGGCATAAGACCGGAAATACAGGGATGTTAACCAGACGCACGTCGGGTTTGCTACCCTACACTGGGGAAGGGGTATCGGGATGAAAAGAGAGAGATGAGAGAGAGAGAGAGAATAGTTTCGCGCATAGTTGAAGTACATCACACAAGGTGTGCGCGAACATCGTGCGCGCTCCCGTTTAGATTTCTAAGCGTTCTTACCATCGGGCCCGGTTTCTTGGCATCATCAGGAATAAAAAATTAGCAGTGGCTTAGCTCGGCTATGCCAAGATATACGTAGCGAGAGCTAAGGTATAGCATGGTTAGCCTTGGTAAATCTTGATTGCAAGTCCATGTTAGTCTGGTTGTCTAGCTATGTTGCGGCGTTGAGCCAGTCGTTCGGCCCGCTGTTCGTCTGTTTCCTGGGCGATTCATTTCGTCTTCATCTCGTTCCGATGTCGATTCCAGGCCTCCTCCTGCTTATCAGAATTGTCGCCGTCCATACTGCCGCCTCAACTATGGTTGCGGCGCACGCGAGCTCTCCGTTTCAATCCTCCGACATGTTATCAGGCATGCGATGCAGGTGGCGAAGCGAGCGGAGGCGAGCGCAACGACGAGGAACGCGGTGTGACGTCATCCCAAACGGCGGCGGTAGAAAGGCGCGGAGATGCGCAGCGGCGGAATACCTTTGGCTCGGTGCTACTAGTGGCGCATGCGCAGTAGTGACTAGGGGGTGAGAGAGAGAGAGAGAAATATCCGCGGAGAGGCGCGCGTTGTGACGTCATGTGCTTCCTCGGAGCATCGCCACGGCGAAATCGCAAGTTGGTGGCCAGTAAAGCTTTCGCTTTAAAACAGCTGCATGGAAGAAAGCATTGGATACATTTTCAGTACTTTGTAACATATGAAGCAGCGCGGACAAGTACGATATAACGAAAAGTATTGAGGTATTAGGATAAGGGTATTGCTGCATTAATTTGGCTGTCTAATGGTAAGACTTCAAGAAGAAAATACTGTGATTTTGGGACAAGTAATGCTGACATACGCACATTCACGTCAAGTATGAGCTCTGACACTATTGCGCGTGGTGGAAATGGCTCTTGGACTACAGGGCTACATTTAAACACGAAATGCTGGTTTGATAAATACCAGTGGTCGGAAAGAGTGTAGCTCTTGAATTTTTGGTATGTCGGCGCCGCTGTGCAGTCTTGGAGGCCCTTTTTAACCCGAGAACTATATTTCAGCTAATATTTGAACCAACTGTACATTATTTCTCTTTTGCGTGAGCTTTCTTTGCCGTCTGACCACTGTTCCAAGGTTATCGGTTGGATCAAGACGCGCCTGCATGTACTTCAAGTACCTATAATGTTGTCACGGATTCAACAGCGAAAGAGGATTATCTAATAAGACTGCGCGCGTGATCCGAATACTGGCGTACATTCTCGATCACATATGAGTGCCTGAGTTTGGCTGCAACGTACGAACATTCCAATCTAATGAACTGATGCTTTGATCCGTAGATCAGATTCAGAGGAAGCACTACTTTGCACGCAGTCATCGTTGTGCTTTGAGTGTTTTCTTTTCAAAGCAAGCTCTCCTTATAGTGAGTTAGATACGTGACACACTCTTTTGGAATTCTTCACGTCACTACAATTTGACCGTATAGACGTGCTACATCTTCATTAAGTGAATACTGGGAAATGGACTAGGACTTTTGTTGGCGTGTGCGTTTAAACATTTACCGCAACAATTCATTTTTCATAACTTACTTCGTAATTTAGGAAGTTGTAAAGTACAGCAACCTTACATTAGCAGGAAGTCCTAAGAATAAAGAAAATTTAAAGGCTTATTAGTTAGTTTTCATTCTTTGTTAAGGAATTCAATTTCAATAAAGATATCCTTATAGGTCAAAAGCCTATCCGCTTGACAGACTTTCATCTGAGTTCCCCCTTTGCAAGCTGATACCGACTTGAAGGTGGTTCGTATCGTGGGCCCTTGACATACGCCCTAGGGTAAAAAAAGTGTTATTGCGAATGCTTCATTTCAGGAATGCGTGTTACCCCCCCTACCCTTCACTCCGATTCGCAAACACGCATAAGACAAAAGTGCTGCGTGAAGAGCGTCGTTAGTCCAAACCCACGAGTTACCGTAACTCGCCTATACCGCTGTCATCCAGGCTTAGATAAGACGTATATTTTAATTCGACGCATCACGAATCCGAAAAGAGCTGCCCGCAACCAGCCCACCTAGGTTTTTTTCATGTGGTACTTATTCTTAGGTGAGATCACGCAGACCACCGACAAAAGAAAGCGCAACATTGTAGAGAAAACGACAGAGAATAGAGGAAGTAAAACAGCGAGGGTAACCATGGACGTTGCCGTTTGGCTACCTTATACACATGGGGAGGGAGGTAAAAATTTTAATTGAAATTGAGTGGTAAATGCGAGAGAAATGCGGTAGGCACAACAGCACACCTCTGTGAGGTCCCGGATTCATGAATGATACTGCGTTCCCCACATTTCAAAAGGCTGTTTAGGAGCTCACTCATCACACGTCTTGCCTCTTTGAGGAGTGAAGAGTAACCGACGGGGATATATATATATATATATTTATATATATATCGTCCTTCATGTTTTGTTTGAGTGTCGGTAAATAAAAACTAAAAAAAAAGAGTACTTTGCCCTTGCATACTCAACCTATTCCCCTCCATCCGGCAATGTTTTAGGCATTCATCCACTATTGGACAATAAGACAGTTTTAGCGTTCTTACGCGATATTGGGACATTGCATATTATCAGCCCAAGGTACACGTAGCACATCGTTCCATTCGAAGATGCTGCTTCGATAACGTTTTTGTAAAGCACAAACCTCCCAGCCCTTGTATTCAAGGGCTCACTGGTGAGGTACGAGTGCTACTACTGTCCTCATGCTTAGTAGATCATTCTTTAGTGATAGAGCTTTTATGATCATAGCATACACCATTGCTCAATGCCATTATTTTAACACCTGTACATTCTACGCATTTTCCACCAACTTAGCTTTAGGCCCTTTTACAGCCAAGTAACATCTACCTATGGCAATTCACCTATCGATCTCATTCTCAAACCACTGGCACATCACGACTTTCATGACGCTCTTTTAAGGACGACGGGCTTGTGCGACTATCTGTGACTATTAATGCAATTTCTGTAAGGCCACACACGTCAGCGAACTCACCGCAATTTCCTTCTTTCCTTCCCTCCTCTCTCTGCCTGTTATCTTTGTTTTCCCCTCTCCCATTCCCCCGGTGTAGGGTAGCCAACCGGACGTTATTCTGGTTAAATTTGGTTAACCTCCCTGCCTTCTACTTATCTCTTTCCCTCCTCCTCATGGCGCTCTTTGGCCATACCTGGTCCTTGCGCCACTAAACACCACATGTCAAGTGTGTGCGTGTGTGTGTGTGTGTGTGTGTGTGTGTGTGTGTGTGTGTGTGTGTGTGTGTGTGTGTGTGTGTGTGTGTGTGTGTGTGTGTGTGTGTGTGTGTGTGTGTGTGTGTGTGTGTGTGTGTGTGTGTGTGTGTGCGTGCGTGCGTGCTTGCGCGCTTTTATAAGCAGCCTCATCCCCTGTTTACCTCTGCCACGTAACCAGCTTGCCAAACTTCACACTTACATTTGTTTCACTTTGACAATCCTAAAGCTACGCATTAAAAGCAAAACAGTGAGATAAGGACAAATAAAGATAACAAAAGAATAAAGAGGTAGCGAGAGTGGACACTGCAGTGCACACAGTGCAGCCACTTTCAAGAAGCACGTTTGGTCTTTTGTGGCCTTGTGCATCGAATAATGCTTAGGCCAAATGCGCAGAATATTTTTCGCCGAGAGTGGTCTGCCATCGAAGAGCCTAATAGTAGCTCACGGAGCACAGCATTGACTGTAGAAGTGGCACAGAAAGTGTTGTACTGTCTCGTCCTCCATTGAAAAATTGCACGCCGCACTCCTGGCCACTCCTAGAAAATTGTATATGCGACGCCCAACCATTTCTACACAACAGCATTATTTTGCGATGAGAGATTCTAGGTGACAGAGAAGGTAGTTATGCAGATGAACATACGCTATTTTCTGCTGCAATTTAGGAATGACTGAATGAATTACTTCATTTATTGAGAAAAAGGAGGAGCAAACATCGGTGGAAGCACGTCTCAGCAGATTGAGAAAGGAGCGGGGGACAAAAAGAGCAAGATCTGGAGTCCGGGTGACAGGCGAAGTCGCAGTTTACAGTCCAAAGAATATAAGTAAGAGTTGGTGAAAACTGTTGAATTCTAGTGTAGACGTGTGATGTGGCGGGTAAATTATTGGAGTCGCTGCCCAGCATGCATCCTTCGCAGTGGAATAGGCGGCCGCTGTTTTGGTAATAAACGTTTCCTGAATACCAATATTGGCACATATTCATCAGCCGTGCCCCCTTGCGCATTCCTTAGTGACAAGCTCTGTGGATTACAGATGCGCTGTCACGACAACTTACGACCATGCCGCGACTCTTGCGGTTAATGTGGCCATACTCATCACTCTTGCGATTGCTCGAATACTATAAACATGCGTTACTGCGCAAGTTAGAAAACAGACAGCTTAGAATAGAGTTTCTCGCTTTACATACGCTCAACGCGAGCATCTTTGCAGCATGTTATAAACGGTGCGCGTCCCTTTAAGGCCGTTTAATGTACGCGAATGCAAACATAGGAACGCTTTAGAAGACAGGGTGTCGCCTTCAGCCTCGTGCCAAACATATCCAAGCAAACACAATCTATTAGCAACCATGCTGTCGTTTCTATGCAAGGAGGCTATATACTTAAATTTTTTTAGTGGCAAATGTAAAAAAAATACTCCTTCGTCGATTGATTGCCGCAGGCTTTGAGAACGGTGTCGGCAGGATGCTTCGCCAATCGCACTTCCTCGCTTGGTTATATTATGAACGGTCTTTCCATACAAACTAAGCTTGTGTGATGTGAGTGCTTAATGAACATTTACCGCTGTTTACCCATTAATTGACGTGATGATCAGACACCTTGCATAAAGACTGAATACACTTCCCGTCCGTCAACGTTTGACCAAATGGTGCTCCCATTTCATCTTTCGTGAGCGCTGTCACATGGTTGAGGACATGTGGAGAAACTGTACTGAATATTTCGTGCGTGCAGCAGGTAGTTTCAAAAAGGCATTCACGCAACTGCAGTCCTCCCTTAAATCGCAATATTATATTACCGTATTTACGCGGATTTAAGGGGAGATTTATTTCGAGGTTCCTGGCCTCAGAACAGGCATCGCAGTTATCCGGATTCGTAACACAAATGTAACGCAGCTTTCGTTTCTTTTCTTTTTATTGTCGCCTGCTCTCCATGCAATATAATGGGATCACACTGCCGATGACATTGTCCAGCGCGGAAGTAAAAAAATCGATTATTTTGAGTCTTCCAATGTAGTTCGCACTTTTATATCGACGAGCGCTGTCTTACGGCATGGAAAAAAAATTGAAAAAACTTATAAATACGAATGCAATAATGCAGGAATCCCAACAAGGTTCCCTGCACAATGTAGATTGCACTGTATATTCCATGTCTACCACGTTTTCGACAGTTTCTGCTCTGGTAAAGAAAGAATCTGAAAACAACGGTAACGTAGCCAACGTGACACAGGAAAGACTGGCGTTGAAGTTGGGAAAGAGCGCACTGCTACTTTGTGCATTTGACACATGTTGGAATTCAGGCAACAAATTTCAGCATTATGACGGTTCTTATAAGCATTTAGGTGTATCATTATAATTGGCGTGCTAAAGTCAGCCTTTTGCCGGCCGCCAACATTATTGTTTAGAATCACATTAAAGTATATTAATTTTGTATGATTTTAATAATCCCTTGTAAGTTTATTGTGTATGAGCTGTGTAGTATTGCTTGACTATACTGAACATGTCATTACTGCTCAGACGAGAGGCTTCTGAAAGAACGACGCTTAAGACGTCCGGCAATTTCGAAGTAACAGTCGAGTGATCTACACCGGTAAAAACAAAAAACGAACAAAACGAGGAATAGCAGGCGCATTAATGGGTCCTGTAGTGCGCATCCGACTGTACGCTTGAAAGTCGGATGTCTATATTTTTTTTGCAATATCTAAAAGCGCAGTTGTCAGTGATAGAGAGGTGTTAAGCGACAAGAACACAAGGAAGTTATGTACTGTATTGTTTCGATGTAGGGGTCAAGTTCGTAAGTAAGACCTCAGGCTCACAGCACGAACGTAGATGCAGAGCACAACTAGGTCACCTGACAGGCACAACCGGGTCAGGCGATGAGCAGGCGATCGAGGTGTGGCTGCCACATAAAAATTTTTGGTCCTGCTGTTAAGCGGATAAGGGGATACGAGTGAGTTCGCATGCGGGATCAATCAGGGTCCATCACCGCGAGCATCCGGTATCTAGAATATACCGAAGGTATATGTATTCAGAGGAAATACAGTATATCCTGTCGAAAAAAAAAATAGATGAAGAACAAGCGGTATTGTAGAGCGAGCTTGTCGAATGCCGCCAAAGACTAGGCCACGTTCTCATCCCGGTGATCAGCGGAAATGTACATCGACAGCATTTCAAATAGCATGAAAGCGATACTTCATTAAGGTCGTTGCCTACTTGTGTCTAGCACGAGCGTGTAGTGTCAACGATGACATTGGGGAGAAAGCGGTGAGCTAAGTGCGCGAAGAGTACTTGAGGATCGCCATAAGGTAGGTGTGACATTTTGTAAAACGAAAACTTTTTCCGAATCTTTTCTTCCGCGCACAGCAATCGAATGGAACCACCTTCCTGCTGACATTGCATAAATCATTGATAACCAACGTTTTTGCGAGGCACTAACCACCATTGTTCACGCTTGCTTGAAATCGTTATTGTAACTCACTGTATCTTGTTGTTCTCTGTATGATCGTATTTTTTCACTCCCCTCTGTAATGCCATTCTCCTTTAGGGTAATGAAATAAATAAATAAATAAATAAATAAATAAATAAATAAATAAATATTGAACATAACGCCGCGTTGGAGGATGCCTGTGAGATCGGTTGCTCAGGTGGTCAGGAAGGCTTGAGTGGTAGCTTACCATTGGACGTATTTAGCAACCATAGCGACAGACACAAACTTTGTGAAAGTAAACAGAGGGAAAGGGCCGAGTGAGTTGAGAATTATATTAATGAAAGAAAATCCCATGGTATATATCAAGAGGCTGAAGAAGAGAGTCAGGTTAGATGGACGGCTTTTAAATCTCTGGCAGAGGTAGCATGTGGCGACGTAACGACGCACAAATTGGCATATGCCAACCCAAATGAATCAGCGTAGACATACTTGTGTGACATGCTATGGTGGCCTGCCGCCAGGACATCTTGCAGTTGCTCATGACTGTTTATATTGTGCGCTCGAGAAAAACAACTAACGCATCAGATACATCAGGGGGACGTTTCTATGGTACAAGGTGACATCATGAAAAAAAAAAGAAAAGGCTTGAGAACACAGGCATTAGGAGATTGAGCACTAAGGTTCTTATTGGCGTTGTTCAGGATGACGTAAGCGTCTAATTCAGTCTTTAATTTGGAGCAAATAAGTTCAAGTTATCTTTATTTGTATCACAATGGCGGGCGTGCTCGGGCAAGAAATTAAAGCACTTCATTTGAGGGTGCCCGAATATTCTGAGTACATTACGTGTGAGAACGATAGCAAGAATACAACATTATTAGAGGAACAGAAACGGAAGGTAAGTTTACTTATTAGTACAGTGTAGCAAAAGCGAAGCAACTTCACAGTACAGCTATATATGTGGAGGACGCAAATAATGAACAGCCTGAAAAAAAAACAATCTTTCATGTCTGTAGTAAACTGGATAGACTAATGGCGTGTTGGCAAAAGGGTACAGGTTACTCCTGGAGGCAGAAAACCTAGTGGCCCAGTCGGCCACGTTCGCTCTCGCAAAGATGTATTCCCGCAAATTGTGCGATGACAAATGACGACGCGCGACTGTGCGCCAATAAATAAAGACAATTTGTTTTATCTATGAATTTACTTATATACTTAAGCATCGCGCTTATTAATGGAATAGTTTGATTCCAGGCGCGAGAAAGCGGCCGCCGTGTCCACGGTAAACTTGATTTAAGCGGCTTCAATCCCATGGCCGTTGTATCGTTGCAGACTTCCGTGGTATCGTATTAGTCAAAATGGGCTACAACTGATACTGAATTCCGGAGGCTGATGAACGGCAAGAAGGCAGAAGCTTGCAGAAAGCCTCACGTAAGTAAATTAGCTTTTTGAGCAGCATGGTAGTAGTATAGTAGTAGTAGTATGTTTATTTGGCCATATTATATACAATACAATATGCCCTCGAGGTGAGGCTAAAGGAGGTAGACCAAGCATACCTCCTGACAAGGCCTAAACCCCGATCACACATCATGGAAACGGGGGCCGAATGAACACAGAGGGGAAAAAAACAAAAAACAATGAGCAAACATGATCACAATAGAAAATAGTTAATGATAGACAATAATAAATATCCATTAACAATAAACAAAACATTTCATAATATGCACAATCAAAAAAGAAAACTAAGTATACAGAATTAGCCGAAATTTAACCGGGGGGGAAAAGAGTCGTCAGTTTTTTCTTAAATACAGACACACTATAACTTTCTAAAGCAATCTGAGTAAGAGACTGGTAAGCATTACATAATGTTATAATTTGATAATCGGTTGTTTGTTTACCATAATTTGTTCTGGGTCTTGCAGTAGATAGGGCAACGGAACGTAGACCATACGCAACGTTTCTCGAATTATAAGTATTAGAAAAAGAGTTAAAGTCATGTTTGACTTTATAAAAAATGTAAAGAGCCAAACTAAAATTGTATAAGTGAAAGAAATTGCGAACATGAAATGTTTCGAAAAGATTAGCTTCAACAGATGAACTTGAACTTAATGAACGTAGAGCTCTTTTCTGGAGAGAAAGCAGTTTGTGTGAATCAGTTTTGTTGCATGTACCCCACACTAGGTTGCAATACACCAGGTGAGACTGAACAAGGGCAAAATATAACTGTTTTTTAATTTGTAGTGGGAGGAGATGTCTAACACGATAAATAACATAAATAGATCTGGCCATTTTTAGTCTAATGTAGTTTATATGATCACTCCAACCCAAATCGCTACGAAAAAACACTCCAAGGAACCGGCAACTATGAACTTGCTCGATGTTTGAGTCATTAAAAAATAGTTTGATGTGATGATCTAATGGTTTGTTTTTTGGATGGAAGAGCATAAACTTTGTTTTGTTTACGTTTAATTGAAGTTGATTAACATAGAGCCAAACCGCTAACTCCTCAAGCCAGGTATTACATTGGTGTTCAAGTACTTGGAGACTGGAGCCGGAAAAAAAGAGATTAGTATCGTCGGCATACATCAGGATATTAGGAGTTAATGGAATGTTTACAATGTCATTAATATAGAGAATAAATAAAAGTGGTCCCAGAATTGAACCCTGAGGGACACCGAATTTTATCATACCAAAACTGGATTTTACATCATGAATCTGAGTGTACTGTATCCGTGCAGTTAGATAACTTTCCAATAGTGAATTTGCCACTCCACGGATCCCGTAAGTTTTTAATTTGTGGAGCAGTATTGTATGTTGCACAGAATCGAAAGCTTTGCGCAGGTCGAGAAAAATTCCAACAGAAAAAAGCTTAGTTTCAAAATTGTTAATTATGTGAGGTGGCTATTGTTATTGTTACGTGCTATTGTTACGACGCCTTACGCAAATCCTCCGAAATGTGAACAGAGGCGAACAAAAAGTATGCAGTAACTCCATTGAAGTAATTCAAGTATGCGTCAGCATAGCCCCAAATTTCAGTTAGCAGACCCCAAAATTTCAAGTTGGCCCACTCTCAAATTTGAAATTTCCAACTCGCCCACCCCTAAATTTCGAGTTGGCCCACCCCCAAATTTCAGGTTGTCCTACCCCAAAGTTCTGTTAGCCCACCCCTAAACTTCAACTTGGTGCACCCTCAAATTTCAAGTTGGCTCATCCCCAAATTTCAATTTGACCCGCCCCCAACTTTAAGTTGACCCACAGCCAAATTTAGGTTGGCCCACGCCAAAATTTTAAGTCGGCTCATCCATAAATTTCTGCTGGCCCCCCTCGACACTTCACTTGGCCCACCCCCAAATTTCAAGTTGACCCAGCCACGAAATTTAGTTAACACACCCCTACTATAGGCGTTCCCATGTATTTTCTACGGAACCCTGTGTATCCCTAAGGACATGCATAAATCTGAACGTATGGGTATTTATTCTCTCTGATCAATTATTTTTGTTTCAATTGACGTAGCATTGCATCGTTTAGTGTGTTGTCAAAAAAGATGGGTCCGATGATGTTGCCATCAGTGATACCGCACCACACATTAAACGACCACTGGTATTGGTGCCGTGTTTGTACCAGCCAGTGGGGATACCTATCACTCCAGTAGTGCGCGTTGCGAAGATTAACTTGTGCGTTTCTGGATAAAATAGCCTCATCCGTCCAAAGCGCGCGAGTGAGAAAGTCCGGTTCTTTTTCACATTTCGTGAAAATCCAATTCGCAAAGTCAAGTCTGTTTTCAAAATATCGGTCTTCAAGTTTTTGATGAAGATTTACATAATACGGGTGCATATGACCTTTTCTTCAAATCATCCGAACTGATGATTTTGCGGTTCCCGCCTCCGCACTGGCGTAGCGCACACTACCGTGAGGGTTAGCAGCAAAGAATGCCAAAACATCCCTATCCGCTTCTTGAACTATTGTGGCAGTCCTGTGTCGCTTTCTTATGAAGCTACCCGTCTCGCAAAAGACTTCGTACGTTCTAGGTATTGTTGACGGACTAATGCGTCCTCCATAATGCCACATCGGGGATAACTTGGCTGCTTTGCTCTTGTCGCCGTGCGCCGTCCCCAAAGCCAGAATCACTTTAGAGCCTTCTGATCATTCGTGAAGAACATGACCCTCTGCTTGAAGAGCAGGCCACTGACCTGGAACCGTTGAGATCTCCCGTTATTATCTACGCTCAGACACATCAAGCCAAAATGATTTACATAATCGACAACAGCATCTGCTGGTCGTACAGATCCGACAAAACGCCTTCGATGAACATAGCCTACGTAAGGTTTGTTTCTGTTGCTAAAGGGAACAAAAGGAACATACGTTCCGGGCGTGCCTATCTACAGAACAATATAAGGGCACAAACTTACAGTCCCAACTGCGCCGTCACGGTTTCCCGGCTTGTCAAGGTACATGCGCCACAACATCAGGGCTTCCGCCGCCTGCGCACCGCAATAACCTCTCGTGTTTGTTATAAAAACGAAGCCGCCTATGCCTACCCTCCGGAAAAATCGTGGCGGCGAACAGTAAACGCTTTGCGGAAAAATCAACTTTCTCGCGAATGTTCTGTAGCTCTCCACCGAATGCATGTATCTTGGAAAAAGATCATACTGACATTGGCCGCTAAGGCGACTCTATCATCACGCCAAGTTCCATTTACTTGTCTTAATTAGTTAGTTCACAGTGAAGTTGTAAAGGTTACAGTATTCCCGTCTGCTGTCAATACATGGGCATATATAGAGGGAGTGCGGTTACATAAAACTGATGTAACTCCTGTTTTATCAAAACTTTCCCGAAACAAATTATATGACAATTAACCGGTAAGACTACTATAACATTACGCCAAGTTTCATTTACTTTTCTTAATACGTAGTTCACAGTAAAGTTGCGAATATTGTGGAATTTCCGACTGCTGTCAATACACGGGCGTCTATGGAAGGGAAACGGATATTCCGATGTTTGTCCACTCGAATAAAACTCTACTGCTTCCATGTTTTTTTTTCAGCTAATTAACTAGGAAGTATGCTCAATCGCAAATTATAAACAAACGTGTTTTGTTTCGTGCACTACTTTGGACTGCGACCCGATCAACGCGTATCCTCGATCGCGTCGAGGCTCGGTTCAATGGCCGCCTGCGTCGACACCACCTGCTTCTTTATAGCGGTGTTGTGACCAGCCGTTCATCCCGCGACACCCTTCGGTCACGGCTCGCACGATTATGGGGAACGGGCCGACGGCCTCGTCAAAATGGTTCTTGACACGGTTGAATTATGACCAGCGCGGGAATACCTCGTTCATGAGAGGTATCATCAATTAGCAATGATACGGCTGTCACCTGTCAGTAGCACAAACTGGCGTGTCCAAGCCAGAGACGTGCTCAGTGCGATGATCCGGCCATCCCCTCTCAAAGTACGATCGGCATCAGCGAAAAGGGGCAACCTACCTCCGGATTGGTGAGACCTGACGTCTGCGGCCTCCTGACACCGGATTGGTGGGGCCTGATGTCATTGGCCCCCTGGCACCGGATTGGGGGAAGTGACTTAACAATGATCCCGCAAGGCATAAAAGAAGCCACGGACGCTGGGATTGATCGGAAACTACCACTTTATCGTGAACTTTTCTGTATTTCTTTGCATTTTCTTGTACTTATGTAAATATATACGTGTTTGTCAAACGTGCTGAATATCGGACCCAGCCTCACGTTCACTCACTACTCCACGAGGAAAGAGGATCCCATGTCTTCGAACCGCGAGTCGCAACAGCGCCGTCGTAAAAGCCCTACAGCGGTAGCTTTGTGTATGTATGGCGTAGTGCGTGACGTAGTGCGTGCCTGGTATATCTTCGTATTTCGCATAAATACCGCATAAATACCACCATAAATACCGCCATAGCAGCTTTAGTGGTCAACCACCTTCACGGGATGAAGTGTAGCTTCAATCTTTTTTTTTCTTTTGAAGGGTATGGAAGAAAAAATACGACTGACGCATGGAACGGCATATTTGACAACGGAAATACTGTAAATCATTCAATGTTCCCTGTACTTTGTGTGCCTTAGTCTTTCTTTCGGTCTTTTTGAAATGACTTTTCATGGCACCACTACAATAAGGTCAATCATGGACCCCTGGAAATGGCGTGTAATAAAGAGGGAGGCAAAGGAAAGACAGGGACGTTAACCAGAGATTGTTTCCAGTTGGCTACCCTTTACCGGGGGAGGATCAAAGGGATGCGATAGGTGAGAGGGAGAAAAATAATTTAAAAACATACACACAATACAGAACTGTTTCTGTGGGCACTGTCACGCAGTCTGCGAAGGCGTTCCTAGTGATACGCAGTGTCACCGTCCGATCCTACGTCACACAGCGTACAATCGCAATTTGTCACAAAGTCCCGTGTCTTTTACCTAACGTAGCAGCGCCTTCATAGCGAATCGCACTTAGGTTCGCGTACGGCAGTTTCCAGAGATGTTGTTTTCCGTTAGTGTGCGCTTATCCAGTTGGTTTAGGTTGGCTTGGAGAGCTGCTTTTTGCGGGTTGAAACGAGGATACTCACAAAGAAGGTGTGCGATTGTTTCATTGCACCCGCAAAAGTCACAAAGTGGGCTGTTGGCCTTTCCGATAAGAATGGAGTGCGCATTTGAAAATGCTGCTCTAGGCCATAGATGGATTAGAAGGGTACAGTTACGTCGTGGAAGGTCGGGCGGAATACGGAGCTGTAGGTTAGCGCCCAGGGTATGAAGGCGTGCACTTGTGAATTCGGATGAATTCCATTGAGCTAATGTCAATTCATGCGCAAGTGCAGAAAGTTCTTTCCCTGCGTCAGCTCTTGAAATAGAAATAAAGAAAACACACATAGATTATATGCATACAGTATTAGCAGAAATTACCGGCCGTAGTTAAACAGCGTAAGACGATGAAAAGACTACAGCGGAAAAAAAGCGAGAATAAATGCACGCGGTAGGGCACAGCAGCTTCATTTTATCATTTGTAGGCTTTATGTCCTGCATTTGTCCCTTCGCACGCTCTTGTTCACTGTTGCGTGGCGACTACTGAAAACGCGGACGGTGTGGAACCTCCACTCTTTGGCGAAGATGAATACGACAGCAATGTGACAGACGCGGCACGTCTTTGTTGGATCTGCTGCCGAAGCAGTTGCCGGCATGCAGGCGCCACGGCCTTACCGGCACCGATCTGCCCAATGCTACCCAGGGCAACATTTTGTACTGTATCAACTGCAGCCGATGCGCAACCGGTTTGATCTTAGCGAAAGGAGTGTCGCGCAAAAACAAAACTGAATTCGGGCACAAAGTATGGTCCACTTTCTTTCTCTCTTTTTCATTTTTGCGGTCCCGCCCACTACCGATGGCGATTTTGCGCGTTCTGCAATAGATGATCCGCTGGGTCACGAATTGGTGACGTTGCGCACAGTGCCTCTGACGTGGAAGAGTTACTGCTTGTGACGTCAGTTCTCTGGCAGGCTGGTGGAAAGGACGGGCGTACTGGCTTTCGTCTGAAAATTGATCAGTTTTCATGCCGTACAGCGGTGTGATGCGTCGCTGACACAATCGCCGGCGCAAGATGTGCACAGTGCGCGCCTGTATGCAATTCCCGAAATCTTCTTCTTCTTCTTCTTCTTCTTCTGCTTCTTCTTCTTCTTCTTCTTCTTCTTCTTCTTCTTCTTGAAAGGAGCGCTTTAATATGTCGGTCAACGAAGTGTAATTATCTCCATCGCCAAGACATCATCGTTACTCGTCCCACCATTTTCCTCATTGTTATTGTTGTCTCACCGCAATCGTCCTCGATGTCTCGCCGTCGACGGCGTCGTTCTTATGGCGTGGTTTCCGTGCCATTAACTGCTATGTGCAGCAAATAACTTAATATGCCAAAAGACTGTCTTTTCAGGCGATGCTTTCGTTGGCTGCCCCCGGCTTTGGCGTGGCTGCTGGCGGCTGTGTGCTGCTGGGTCGGTCGGTCTCTCAACAGATATACGAGTACATATGGGTATATATGCGAAGTCTATATGTGTGTGTCGAACCTCAATACTAGCAAATGGGCTTATATAACATGTACACTGATAAAAAAGTAGGGAAAATAAGTGCGCCTCTGTTCTACGTAATGAAACAGTACATTCCTACATAAAACCTGAACCTATGATGTCGGCTCATAGGTATTCTTAAAGCATATCGATTGCTTAAGGGAATAGCATATTATATATTCAACGGATTGTTTGATCTAACTTATTCCTTTTTTTAGAGCGCAGCTCTTTGGCGTCCGTTCCTGGGTTTCGCGTCGTCGTCGGCGTTGTCGTCGGCCTCGTAACCAGCTCCGCCCCCCTTTCATCCCCCCAGCGCTAGCAGCGACCGACTGATACCGCTGGATGCCGCTGACGCCGCTAGAGAGTCAAGATAACGTGACTGCATAGAACACCGTCGCCGCCACGCAGAAAGAGGAGGAAAGGGTCCCCCCCCCCCTGTTCTTGTGTGGCGGATAGGGTGCTCTTCAGTTGCCGACGCGCCGGTTATTTCACGTAGGCCCCGGCACGTCGACGAATACGTGACCACCTTCCCACGGCTAGACCTGGTTCTTAGCGCTGCGGAAGCGAGGGTATCATATTGTTTGTGTCGGCATCGGCGGCGTTGTCCCTGAAACCAACTCCGCAGCTGGGGTTGACTCACTATCGGCGTCAGCGGCATCAGTCAGTCGCTGCTATCTCTTCCCTCCTCCCTTTATCGTGTTGTCCGCTTGCTGCGCGCGCTTCTGCCCCCATCGTTTGCCGCTGGGTGTACACGCCGCCCCCCTCCCCCCTCTTCCTGCGAGTCTCCGGTTGTCAAAGCGCCGGCTCGAACTTAATTCCTTTCTTCGCTCCTCCTCCAATGCAACCCCTGTGCGGTGGCAATCAGAGAGCCAGATCGGTGGCGGCGGATCTGTATATGTGCACCGCCCGAGCCGAAATTGCCGCTGCCGTTCGCCCTGTGCGGTGGCAATCAGAGAGCCAGATCGGTGGCGGCGGATCTGTATATGTGCACCGCCCGAGCCGAAATTGCCGCTGCCCTTCGCCACTGCGAAATTATCTGCCAGTTCTTTCTGAGCCATGAGCGAGACGACCGATGGAAGTCCTCCGTCTGCTGCTGCTGCTAAACGAGCTGCCAGAGCAGAGGCCCAGCGCCGTCGCCGTCAGAATCCAGAGGTGCGTGCCGCCGAAGCAGAAGCTTACCATCGCCGCCGTCGAGATGATCCAGGAGTACGCGTCGCCGAAGCGGAGGCTCATCGCCGCCGTCGGGAGAACATCCCGTTCCTCTCGCTCGTAACGCGTCCCACGGCTGTGACAACCTCGCGAGGCACTTGTATAGATCTCGTCTTTGAGAATCAAGCATTGGTGTACCAAGTCGAACATATATCAGTCTATTTCTCCGACCACAAAGCTTCCTTCATGACTGTCAAGAACTGTTAGCGGAGTCTTTGTTAAAGGAATACGTGTGAAAAATAAAAAAAAAATTCTGTGATAGCGCATACATGTGTTGCTCGATTTCTTTGCCTCAATCTATCGAAAAGGTGAAACAGCTTATTTGCTGCTCTCAAACTTCGCATTAGGAAGTAACGTAATCGTCGGTAATTTTTTATTTAACCATTCGGTATGTGTCACTGGTATGTCACCATTCTTAGGCAATCCGTCGAAAGGAATGTGTCTCACTGCGTGGCAAAAGAGGTACAGAAATCATAAATGTAGTGAGATAGGTGTCGTGCATTTTTTGTGCATACGGCTTTCATAACCATTCTTTCTTCGCCTAAAGAGAGAGGAGGCAAGGAGAGGAAAGGCAGGGAGGCCAACCAGACATTCGTCCGGTTTGCTGCCTTACACTGGGGGTAAGGGAAAGGGGGAATGACGTCATACATCGCTTTGGTCCTCGTGACATCACCGCATAGAATTCTGACACTGTGCAACAGTCTGATTTGGTGCTTCCATTTTCGCATAGCTTGGGAATGATGCGAGGCATAGACAGAAAAATTTCATGAGTCTAGAATTGTGACCTTCGTGATGGATAAACAAAAAAGCGCCATAACGTTGTGCGCTGCATACGATAAAAGTAGAAATACCTGTGTGTGTTAGAGTTAGTTGCATGCGATTTAATACATGCTGCGTGAATGAAGCTTTGCTTCACATGGATTCCTACATCATCTGCATAATTTTTTTATTTGCAGTGTATCATGCATCATACCCAGGTGTCCGGCTCACTTCTTGCCAAAGTTCTCCACAAAGCTTACATTATCGCAGAACCGCATGTCGGGGTCATTTAGCTGTGCATGCTTTAATTATTGGATTGCAGCGAGGCTCAATGAAAGTCATTATCTCACTTTGAAACCGAAATCAACTAGTCCTAGGCTTTGCAAAGTAACATGTCATTTTGAGTTTGCACATAAGTACACATATAATACACATAATAATCACTCAGTGAAACTCACAAGAGCATTTTATTCTAATGCAGTCCTTGAGGAAGTTATTGGAGCCACTGGTTGCCTTACACGATTTGTCGCTGGGCACAATGTTCTACACAGTATCAGGTCAGCACCGATTCCTAGTTCACCTTGCAACCATTCTTTGTGTGTGCCTCTGTCCGGCGCTTCTAATACAGTGATAGTGCCGAACGTATAATCGCCACAACTTACTAACGACTAATATAATAAATGTAATGCCGCTTTCCTGTCCCTCTCAATCTGTTGCATTTAAGTACTCGAGCAAGGGAACCTCTCTGCCGACTGCAATGCAAAAGACATTTTTCATCACAGCCATGGCATTTACGCACTGCAAAAAAGAAAGAAAGAAAGAAAGAAAGAAAGAAAGAAAGAAAGAAAGAAAGAAAGAAAGAAAGAAAGAAAGAAAGAAAGAAAGAAAGAAAGAAAGAAAGAAAGAAAGAAAGAAAGAAAGAAAGAAAGAAAGAAAGAAAGAACAAGAAGGACGGTTCGACTTTGCGTAGTTGCGCGTGAGTTGATTTCAATGTCCAGGAACTTTGCAATCAAAATAAATTTTAACTCTATATTCAGTGACGGCCTCCGCAGCGTCAACATTCCAAAAGGCAGGAACGCCGCGTGCATAAAAGGAAACAATGCTTGATCCGTAAGAAGAACGTAATCAGAAAACAAAGAGCCCCCACCAAGCCGCATGAACAAAAACAAGAAAGGATAAAAAGAACAAACTGACGCAATCATGTACACTGAATGTTTGTGCATTTTTGAAATACAGTTTAGCCAAGTCCCCATGGAATGCCCGCAGGATGTCACGTCACGCGAATAAATTCTACAGCTGCGCTATACCCTTATTGCAATCCTGGCATCACTCATAAAGGGTCATGAGACAACAAAGCAAACAGAAACGGTACGCTACTACAGTATAATGGTCGGGCTTTATTTCAAGTCACAAGCCCCATGAGAGCCGGCCCGATGTGCTATGCCAATTAAGCCACGAATTAAGTATGGATACATGCAAGTTCCTGCTGTTTTCAAGGTTCGTGGTGTCTGTCGCAGGGCGACGATGTATGACGACGACGAAGAGTAGGATGGTGAAGGCGACAACTAAAGCTGGAAGAACGGCGCGAGACACGGAAGACGATCGCGGAGGAATGCGAGGAGCGGAACAGCCCGTTACGCCGCTGTTGAAGACATCTGCATGGAATCTGCCCGGAAAGCGGCCGCTTCATTCACAAGAGCTGCAGCGGCGGCAACGTCTTCTGTTCCCCACGACATCCCTCTCCTGCGCTGAAATCATTCCGCCGACTGGTAAGCACTCGGAGAGAGGAAAATGGGACATTTGTTCTTGTTACGCGGGATGTACTCAGCCATACCTGGCGTTTATGGCTGCTCTAGATTACGGCCCAGGCAGTGACTTCGTAATTCACTCTAGAACCATGCAATAATCACGTGCTCTTGCGCAGCTGGATGTTGCCCTGAAATGTCACCCGACGCGGAAATGATTACTGGGGCCTAGTTCCCTTGCTGTAACGTGTGCGCCTGACAGGGCCAGCGAAATTTTTTTGATTGAAGGACGCCAGAGGAGCGTCCGGCACACGGCTTCGCAAGCGTGCGTTCCCCTTCTTCTTCTTTCTTCTTTTTTTCGTTTTGAAGTCGTGTCTCGTATGTGCAAGCTGAATTCGTTTGCGCTATCCGTTGCTAAAGAAAACATCCTCATTAAAAAAAGTATGCGGATCCCACGCATTGTGGGAATGTATGTAAGCGACGCTTTGTATGCTGTTTGCTTTGATTAACGATAATTACTGGTGATTTCGACGCGTAATTTCTTCAATGTTTAATCCAATACGAGAGTGTTGAGTTGGCTTTAAATGTTACCTTTCGTGCACCCCTACTATTTGTCTGCGTAGTTCACAGAACACACAGAGAGACGTGTTTGTTTGAGGCGTTGTTGTGTGCTATTGTTTAGAATCTCTGAGAGGATTGAGTATTATCATTGCCTCACATGGCACATCGCACCGTTGCAGAAGCTTTCAATTATGGGGCTTTACATGCTAAAACCACGATCGGATTATGAGGTACTCCTTAATGGCGGACTTCGGATTAATTTGGACACCCCGGCGTTCTTTAACGTGCACCTACACGTAAATGCACTAGTGTTTTTGTATTTCGCTCCCGTTGAAATGCGGCTGCCATGGACGGGACTGAGCCTGCTACCTAGAGCAATGCCATAGCCGTCAAGCTACCGCGGCGGGCACAGAAGTGTTGATTGGATGTGCGGCCGCTTCTATAGCATCGCATGGACCATACGGTAATTTATTGCGGCTTTGCGTCTGCACGCCCCGCGCCATTTGTCAGCTTGACAAATTTGCATGGTGTTTATTTTTCAAAGTGGAAGAAGCGTACCGCGCCGTAGTCGCCCGCAACCGCTGTTTCCTTGCCTTCTCACGTCGTTTTTCCCTCTCCCACTCCTTCTCCCCCAGTATGGGAACTGCGAAAGTGGCAAGGATGCTAATGTTTTAGCTTTCGTTAACGTTTAAATGAATGTTTCAGTTTTTCAAGTGGCTCTTAGACACGTGTTTTCGAGGTATGCTATACATGAAGTCGTTCGCCTTCTCATATCTGACTTTCCTGTACAGTGCTCTAGCAGGGATCCGACACCCTGCAAACATGATAAAACTCACTGAAGAACCGATAATCCGTTCTGCAGCTGCGCGTGCCTTATGGTTATACGATGCAAGAAATGTGGTGAAACTAAACATAGCGGCGGGTGCGTCACGTCCCCGTCCTTCTGCATGTTCTGCAGCCGCCCTCCTCTCTCGCGATTACCTATGGACATGCTGGCCGTCTAGCAGCGGACCCATATTTTTTCTGACAATTTTCTTCATACGAGCTAGCTGCGAGCTTCATCGCTTTGAAACTAAGCATGGAAAGCGAGCTTTTGTTTAAATGTTTTTGCGCAAGAGAGAACTTGCCGCGGTTTCTTCCCCAATCTGTGTTGCTTGTTTTAACCAATTCGTAGCAAACTCCATGACAGCATGATCTTGCGTAAGAGAGAGAGAGAGAGAAAATAATGTAGAGAAAGGCAGGGAGGTTAACCAGAGGTAGTTCCGGTTGGCTACCCTGCGCAGGGGGAAGGGTTAAGGGGGATAAAAAGAGAAACAGAGTGGAAGGGGGAGATAGAAAGAAAGGAAGACAAGCACGAACAAAGCGCGTACACTACACAGCGGTAGGGGGCGGCATTCTTAAGAACCTTAATAGCGCGAGTAAGGCCTTCAACGCGAATGTTCTTTCGGAGCATTGGCCTAAAGCTTTCAGTTCTGAAACTGGACGATTGTCCAACTGGTCCAGTACTCTGCACATCATTTGTCTCTCAGCACTGTACCGCGGGCAGACACAGATAATGTGTGCTAGTGTCTCGTCGACGTTACATGTGTCGCACGTGGGACTGTTGGCCATTCCTATGAGAAAAGCATCTGAGTTTGTAGAGGCAACGCCTAGCCACAGACGGTAGAGCATGGTCTGTTCACGGCGTGGTAATCCAGGCGGGAGGTGCATCCGTATGTCCGGAGACAACGAATGCACCCGACACATGGTGAAAACATTCGAGTCCCACAGGGGCAAGGTACACTCACGGGACATCAATCGCAGCTCAGCCGCAGCGTATCTTGCGTAAGGAGCAGAAAGAAGAGGAGGCAGCCAAAGATGGGACTAAAGGAGAATGACGTATCCATCTTCTACCAAAATGCTCGTGTTCCATGCACAAAAGTTAATGAGTGTTTTTCAAATTTTGTTTCTTCTGCTCATCCTATAATAGCTTTAGGTGAAGCGTCCCCGTTTCCTGAAATAGCCTCTACCGCTTATTTTCCTCTCTAGTATAACGTATTTCGTGGGAGTCGTCATTGCTGCTCCTGGAACAAGACAGGTCATGGCTTCTTTATCGCTGTTCATAGCTCAAGAGAATGTGTCTGCCGTTTTGACCTAGAATGCGATCATTAGGCTGTTCGGTTAGACATATGCCGTTCAGGTGGTGAGTGGCTGTTGCTTGGTGCATACTGTCTAGCGCTGGATGTGACTACTGCCGCATATAGTCCCGTCCTGGCATCAATTGAAGTCATCATAACTTCGCATAATAGCCACAACGTCTTCCTCATTGGCGACATTAGTGTGAGTTCTGAGTAATAATAATAATGTCTGCCGGAATTCCTCTTTGCGTTTCTCAAAAATTCCGCTTCTTGCTTGACTTTATCTCTTTTAATTCCCTGCAGCAGCTAACCTTCCAGAGGACTGATGTGGCAACGTTTTAGAATCTTTGTCTCACGAATCCTAATGCTGTTTCTATCACGTATTTCAACGTTCATCTAGTGGCGCCAGGCAAGTTACACCCTGCTTTAATGGTTTCCTTAGTTGTGGCAACACAGAAACGCAACATTCATTCCGATGACACCAGGTTGTGCAGCTTCAACATTCTTCTTATAAAGTACGTCAGCTTCTACAATTATCTTGAAAGCACTGACTGGTCGTTCGTAGACGGGGCAGCTGGTGTTTATAGTAGGTTCCTTTGTTTATGAAATTCATCGAAAAAGTTATGTGCGTATTCATGCTTACAAAACAATCAAAAAGTCAAAATCTTTCCATTCGTTTTATGAAGAGCTAAAACGGCTACAATACTGAAAAACCGTGCACACAAGAAAAGCGGCAAACAGGCCTAGATAACAAGATACCTAAACTTAGGCGCTTGCGTTCGCTTTGCAAATTCCATTGTAACAATGTTCACTACAACCACTGCGATCGTGTTAAAACCAGAATCACACATAGTTCTAAATACTTCTGAAGCTACGCGTGCTCTTACTCTCTCACCCTTCTAAAGAGAGCACCGCAGAGAGTGTCTTGTTGGTGACAATGGTGATGTTGTTGCAAACGCTGCTGATGCTTTTGCACAACATTTCTGTTCAGTATTTGGTGTAAAAAATCTTTCTACATCAAGTAACCTTCCTTCTCAGTCTGGTACAATTCGTCTCTATCACTAAATAAAGAATTGTAGACCTTATTTTCAAAGTGTCTCAAACCCTCCCTTTCTTGTGGCGCTGATGGTATCCCTCCTGCACTGCTTAAGACACATAGGAGCGTCTGTTTCCCTATTTTCGGACGTTTATTCAATAGTTACCTAAAGTATGGTATGTTTTCTAGTTCTTGGAATGTATCACGGATAGTGCCCCTACATAAGTCGGGGGCTAGACGTGTAATTAATGACTACCGGCTCATGTCTATCTTCTGCGCTGAGTCTAAGGTGTTGGAATCTGTATTACATTCCCCTGCTGTCTGTTAGTTATAAGAACATTTGAATAGACGAAGAGCATGGCTTTGTATTGACTGGATGTAGGGGCGTAGGCCTGTACAATCTTCATTTTGTACCTCTTATTAAGTTTCACAACAAGACCTGCCACCCTCTCGTTAATGCTATAGAATTCCTGTATGTTACCAGCTATATTCTTATTAATCAGGAATCCGACGCTTAGTTCTCTTCTCTCCGCTAAGCCCCGGTAGCACAGGACGTGCCCGCTTTTTAGCACTGTATATGCTTCTTTTGGTCTCCTAACTTCACTGAGCCCTATGATATCCCATTTACTGCCCTCTATTTCCTCCAATAGCACTGCTAGACTCGCCTCACTAGATAACGTTCTAGCGTTAAACGTTGTCAGGTTCATATTGGAAAGAAGAATGATAGGTGTAACGTTAAGGGATAAGAAAAGAGCAGATTGGGTGAGGGAACAAACGCGAGTTAATGACATCTTAGTTGAAATCAAGAAAAAGAAATGGGCATGGGCAGGACATGTAATGAGGAGGGAAGATAACCGATGGTCATTAAGGGTTACGGACTGGATTCCAAGGGAAGGGAAGCGTAGCAGGGGGCGGCAGAAAGTTAGGTGGGCGGATGAGATTAAGAAGTTTGCAGGGACGGCATGGCCACAATTAGTACATGACCGGGGTTGTTGGAGAAATATGGGAGAGGCCTTTGCCCTGCAGTGGGCGTAACCAGGCTGATGATGATGATGATGATGATGATGATGACGACGATGATGATGATGATGATGATGATGATGATGTTGATGTTGATGGCTTTGTATTAGGGCGCTCCCCAACAACAAAATTGGTTACATTTTCCACCCCTGCTGCTTCCCGTGTGGTACATAGTAGGGACCAAATAGACGTCCGGGCTAGTCTAACTTGGTATGCGTCCACATAGATTAATGGGGACACCGGGAAGGCGTACGAGTAGGCAAGTTGAGCCTTTGGGAGTGCGCAACTATATAAGTGCCCCTGGCCATGTACCACTGTGACACAAAGAACATGAAAGGCCTAAATATGTTTTGATATATGTTGTGCTTCTCTGAGCCTGCAGCTTTTATTAACATTGTTCCCTCGACGAACGTCGTTCATCGCTCTCGTCCCCGTGACACTGGACAGTTGACTGTTAAAGGTTGCTCGTGCCATCCACTACAGCTGCTACGTTGGTGTCATTGCTTTAGGAACGATCGCCTGCATAAGTGACATCAAAGGCAAGTCCCTTCCAAAAGGAAGTGTAAGGCAGCCTCTTCATATCTCAGTTTGGTCGCACCCACAGGAGTTAATTATCCTAATTAGGAGGGAGTACAAAGTTTTGAAGGCTCTCTACAATCGTAAGCGAAAGCTCAACGTTGCTCCATACATTACAAATAAAGTCCGCTTGTAATCATATTCATTATGAGGGATCGATATCCTGTAGACCACGAGTTGGCTTCTGCAGTTTGTTAAACAAAAAAAGAACGGCATTCCTTTCAGGCTTACACCGCCATGTTTCGGTCCCCAAGAAATTCAGTTGCTTTCATCTCCGCAACTGTCACTTGCTCCTGCTGTATAATATAAATATTATTGCTACGCAATTACCCGACTAATTTATCGTGCAGCTCGTGCCATTTACACTCGCCGCGTTCTTTTACTATTGTTCTGAAGCAGGTCGTTCCACTAGAATTTCTTACTGTTGCTTCTAATTGGACAGTTTTTTACTCTTTCATACGCAGCGGTTGTGGCCTGAAGGAATTTCCTCGCGGAGCAGTATTCTTGCATATTTCTTGTTTGCTTCTTTGCCAACAAGATAAAAAATGACGTACAGCGCGAAGGACCAGGACTGCTAGACCCACAGTCCTTGTCGTGCTGTACGTCATATTGTATCATGAATTACCATATAGCCCAAGCAACCACCCTAGTTTGCTAACAAGCTTGCTTGACGAGCACCATAACGAGCCCTTGACACGCTACCACTCGACAAGGATAAACTCGCAGCCTGTAATTGAACCCCCTGCCTCCTTTACGAGCCAATTCGCTATCAGCAAGAAGAAAGAAAGAAAGAAAGAAAGAAAGAAAGAAAGAAAGAAAGAAAGAAAGAAAGAAAGAAAGAAAGAAAGAAAGAAAGAAAGAAAGAAAGAAAGAAAGAACGAAAGAGAAAAAGAAAGAAAGAAACCAATAGAAGAAGGCGGTTTGTGTTGCAGAATAGATTACGAGGAAATAATTCCGTCATTTCAATCGCAGCGTTTTGGAGTCGTTCCAGCAAATAGTCAACAGAGAGGGATAGAAGGAAGAATAGCTAAGAGGTTAAGCAGATGAGAGCTTCTGATCTGTTACTTTGCACTAGGTGGGGGAATTGAGGGTTGGAAAGAGGATAAAAGCAGAGAGATCATATTCTTTTGGCTGCAATGAAGACACCCATTAGTGTTGTGCACTACGGTATGTTGCACGGTCGCAGCATTTCAATGTGCGAGATGAAGCCAAAGTCTCGTATAGATTCAGCACAATTCAATTCGTGGTGCGTAGAGAGGGGCACGCGGGTCTATCACTGGGTAATACAAGAATAAATAATGTTTTTATGGAACATTTTTTTTCCTTTAGAAAGTTCTTGGCCCCTGCAATCTTTTCCTTTTGTTAAGTGTCGACCTTGTCTTTATCGCATCTGAAAAAGGGCGCTAAATTTTTTAAGGACATATACTTAATTGTGCAAGTCGATTTCACGAACAGCAACACGAATTCATGTGCCTCTGTCGCGTATCAAGTATGCGTTTCGACAGCATACAGAATGTTCGTTCGTTTGTTTGTTTTTGATTGATTGATTGATTGATTGATTGATTGATTGATTGATTGATTGATTGATTGATTGATTGATTGATTGATTGATTGATTGATTGATTGATTGATTTTAGAGCTACGGACGCGCCTCTATGCAGGGCTATCATTAGCGAGCAGCTGTAATTATTTAACGCGCGCCGTATTATCTCTGTACTGGGACGTTTCATCAGTTCGTTCCCACGGAATGCGACCACAGTGGCAAGAATTCCAACTCGAGGCCTCGCGAAGACAAGCAGAACGTTGGAGCTGCGCCTCCTCACAGAATTTGTCGAGGGATCAAATACATGAATAGCAACTGCATTGCCATTGCCAAAGGTGCTGCAAACGAATTCTTGCACGCTATGCACTGTCAAGACTAGAAAAATATGTATATTTTCATAAAAGAGCATATTCCTGTGTCCCAAAAATTGTGCCAGAAATAACTGATATCAATGCTTCCATGCTTTTGTCTATTTAATAATAAAGAAAATATCACACGAACTTTAGAACTACATCAGCAAGAAACCAGCAAAGAGGTTCATGCCGCTAACATGATGAATGTAAAGGTCGTGAAATGAACAAGTTGAGGACAAATATCTCGATGAAAATTTGTGGTATAAAATTTTGTAAACAGGGATGAAGTACCTCAGACAGGCTGGCCAACGTTTCGATAGGTGGACCTATCTTCGTCAAAGGCGGCCTCGTCATCCTCGGCGTGTTAGTTTTAAAGGGTTAGTGCAGTGACGTCACGTGCGGGTGTAGTCGCTGGCGGCTGGTTTTAAAGAGAAAGATTACAAGAGGGAACAGGCGCTGTCGTCCGACGTCTGTGAGCCTCATTCTCAAGACGAGGGGACAAGAGCGTGAGAGTGGGCACGCGGGGAGGAAAGAAAAGAAATAGAAGAAAAAAAGGGGAAAAAAGGAAAAAAAGGAGGGGGGAGCCAGGGCCGTACCAAGACACAACAAAGGGGGGGCGGGTGAAAGAAAAAGAAAGAGAAAAATGAAATCTTTAAGAAATACGGGGGCTTGGGAGCGTGTTGGGGATGCGAAAGGTTAGGAGGTATTCAGGGGGAGTCGTTGGCGGCATGTTTTTGAGGCATTAGAACGGCCGGTCAAGCAATAGGTCGAGTAATTTTGAAATAGTTAAGGTGGCGACGAGGAGTCTGCGGTGCAATGTGTGGGGTGACTGAAAGGCAGCGGCATGGTCTTTCAAGGGGCACTGCCCCACGCGTTTAACGTAGGTGTCGTTACGGCGGCATCCAGAAGGCGATACTCTGGGTTGAGGCGCCGAAAAAGGCATATTGACTTCGGAATGTGTTGTCTATTCTTTTCTATTTCTTTTCTTTCCTCCCCGCGTGCCCACTCTCACGCTCTTGTCCCCTCGTCTTGAGAATGAGGCTCACAGACGTAGGACGACAGCGCCTGTTCCCTCTTGTAATCTCTCTCTTTAAAACCAGCCGCCAGCGACTACACCCGCACGTGACGTCACTGCACTAACCCTTTAAAACTAACACGCCGAGGATGACGAGGCCGCCTTTGACGAAGATAGGTCCACCTATCGAAACGTTGGCCAGCCTGTCTGAGGTACTTCATCCCTGTTTACAAAATTTTATACCACAGTGTGCTATTCCATCTGTCAGCCCCTTTCTTGTTTTTCAATGAAAATTTGTCATTCAAGAACCTTGTTTGCAAGTTTGTACATGTACAACTGCCAGGGAAAATTCTTTGTGGCGCTGTCCTTCGTTCCAATGCACTGCGCAGGAGCAGTTGTCAGCGGTCGTGTATTGTAATTGCACCGAAATCATCGTCGCAACAGAGATCACATATAAAAAGCAGCAGTTCTGCAAAATATACGTTAGAAATTCTAAGTACAATGGCATACACAAATGCGAAGATAAAGCTTGATAAAAACCAAAATGTGCTCTCTGGAAACAACGTTCACTGGATGTATCCACAAAAGCTCGCAACAAGATATTTAAATATACGCATAAGTATCCAATAAATCTATCTATCTAAGCAATAGTCACTGTATACAAAGTGCTTCATCTAACTTTAGCCAGAGTTTAAAAATATGCCGATGCACTCTAAGGCGACGCGACCAAATGCTGTTGCTCCGCTATTGTGTCCCGCTATTTTTTGTATTTTTGCTTAACTAGGTTTTTAGTCAAGATTAATAAACCAACTTCTGAAGTAACGATGCTAGGAAAAAATTCCATTTAGAAAAGGGCCGAATAAACAGTTTCTGTATTTGTATACATAAAAATAAGTATTAGTGTATTTCAGCTTACTGATGATGCCGGCGGAAATACAACACACTAAGTGACATGCCCGTTGCGCGTCGTGATTGTACTGCTCCCAATCGTTCTGCACACAAACAGCCATAGGCGCGCTGCCGCTTGAAAGACGACAGGGCAACCGCGTAGGCGTTGGCAGTGCCATTTACACCGGTGATGTGCTCCCCTCGCAAAAGTTCGTTATAGCGGTAAGCAGACGCAGTGGTTATTGTTTGTGCTGCAGGAAGCAACATGTCCGTCATTTCGCGATAGCTGTAAGCAAATTGAACATCCATAAATAAAAAAACGGTTTTCAGTGGGCTGGAAATGGTAGAATAAGAGTATCCTAAATGACCAGACGCATTCTTTCACTGAATTTACGTTTATTTTTCATGCACTTTCACAGCAAGCGCTCGAAGAGGTCACCTTCTGCAGCGATACAAGACTGGGATCTTCTGAGAACGCTTGCTGTTGCTGCCTTGAGCACCATCGGTGAAATGCTTTGGCAGACTTCAGTGACATTCTCCTGTAACGCTTCTGGAGTCGTCGTTCCCGTCGTGTATACGTGGTCCTTAATATAACCCCACAAGAAAAAGTCAAGAGGGTTGAGGTCGGGTGAGCTTGCACGCCACATGACAGGCCCACTTCCCCCTATCCGTTGCCCTGAGAAGGTAACATCAAGCCATGCTGGTGCTTGACTGCAGCTGTGGGCTGGGCCCCGTCGTGTTCATACCAATTTTAGTCAAGCCGGGCTTGTGGCATGTTGCAGCAGAAGTCTTCAACCGGCCCTTTGAAGAACTCACATACCTCTTGCCGGTCAGAGTGTTGTTAAAAACACTGGGCCAAAGACTGTGCTGTCATATATTCCGCACCAAACGTTAAGAGAGCACTAATATTGGTGGCGGGATCTTCCCAGCCAGTGGGGATTTTGCTCACTCTAATAGTATGCGTTGTGGATATTTACTTGGCAATTTCGGGAAAAGTTCTCCTCGTCAATCCGGATACTTTGGTGAAGAAGTCAGAATCCTGCTCCTCCTGAATCAAAATCCAATTCGCAAAATCGAACCTCTTTTGATGATCCCTTGATTCCAGATTTTGCTGCAACTGCAGGTGACAAGGGCGCAGTCCAGCTGTTTTCAATATCATCCAGGCAGTTCAGTGGGACACACCGAGCTGTGCGCTCACGCTGCGCGTGCTAGCGTGTGGATTAGCCGCCATGAAAGACAAGACGTCGGAGTGAACCTCATTATATATGACTGAAACTCTCTGCCTCTTTCTTGTGAAGCTACCGGTTTGCTTCAGTGACTCATAGGTGTTAAATATCGCCATCGGGCTCGGTCGCGTACCAAGGTGCCAGCTTCGAAATAATCTTACAGCCTGCCGTCTGTGTCCGCCTGCAGCTCCTAGGGCAAGGATCATGTCTGCTTTTTCGTCGTTGGAAAAAGGCATCACGAAATTGCTCGCGCTTTAACAGCCGATGCACTATAGTCTGTTTTATCGCTGTCTGGAACTACCAACTACCACCACCACCCTGTCCGTCAGTAGCTTTACGCAGCGCAGGAGATAACGGTTGCTAGCTTAAATCGAACAGCCAACGCTTGCGTCGCTGCCCTGTCGCTTTTCAAGCTGCACCGCCCCTATGGCTGTTTGTGCGCGGAACGCTTGGGAGCAGTGCAATCATGACGCGCAGGCGGACATGTAACGTTGTGTTTTTTATATTTCGCGGGCATCCGCAGTGACCTGAAAAACACTAATACTTAATAGATAGATTGACAGAAACTGTTTATTCGGACGTTTTGCAAACCGCTCTACAACTTTCTAATTGGAAATTTTTTCTAGCTTCGTTGCTTCAGAAGTTAGTTAATGAAATTTGACTAATTATCTAATTAAACAAAATACAAAAATAGCGTGACATACTGCATACAAAAGTGAACAACATGCATTTGGTCGCGTCGTCTTAGAGTGCATCGGCATATTTTTTAACTCCGGTTAAAGTTAGCTAAGACATCCTGCATAAGGTGTCAAACAAGGCAAATAAACATGTTACGCAATATCAAATTCACAGAAAACAGAATCCTAAGGCACGCCTCCCCCCTCCCTCCGCTCCTCCGATGTATCGCGCGCGACGAAAGGCGGCGCGCTTTCTCCCCGCTTTTCTCCTTTGCTCGCATAAGACTGACCCACCATCGTCGGCTCAACCCCCCCCCCTCTACGCTTTCACTGGCACATACAGCATGCGGCGCGCGCTGACGATGTTATCGCACTTGGACTTCATACGGAACATGACGGCGACAACAGGAATGCGCCTTGAGTGTCCATATAATTGTTATCGCAATAATACAATAAGTGTATCCGGCAAGTGAAGAGTGCCGTGGCCCATTACTTTTCGCAAAAGTAGTAACAAAATCGAATTTAGGCATGCGACAGTTCACTGCGCCGCAACAATGTATATTTGTGTGTGTTTAGGGGGGGGGGGGGGGGGGGGATGGTATGGTATGGTATGGTAAAACTTTAATAATTAAAGTCCTGCAGATCGTGAGTCTTCACGAAGCGGGCCGCTCCCACGTGGAAACCGGAAGGCCGAGCCTCTCGGCCGCATCGTGGGCCTGCTGGACAGCCCAGAGTTGGTCAGCCAGGGGAGGGGATGGCACCAAAAATATATTATAGGGTTTTACGTTCCAAAACCCCTTTCTGATTATGAAGCACGCCAGGGGGTGGCACCGAAATGAAGAAACGCAAAGGAAAGCATGTTGGCCACAATCGAATGCCTACTTGGGGCACCTAATGTAGCTACCTAAGAAAATCGAAAAAAACGTGAGACCCTTGGTTCACAAAGAATTATATGCATGCTGCTCTTTATCCTACAGTGGCCAGATAAAATACTTTCCGTAAAAATCTGCTAGCCAGAAAGCGTCAAAAACTCTCTGAGGCCAAAATACACTCGGCCAGAGAAAAACGAACGCGCACCGCAGTGCGCCGCGTGGTTGTCAGGGCAACACGTGAAAAACGCATGACCTCTTGCTGGCTCTGGCAGCCCGCGGGTCAAAGAAAATTGAAAGGGCTCAATGTGTCCTCGTGAAAAAAAATCAAACTAGAAAAAATAAATAAGAACGCAGTTATCTATTCTGGCTTTAGTGCCTTGACATGGATGCTTTGGCGCGTAGCTGAAAAAAATGTTGACATTCTTTTCTTTGACATGTTGACGCAAATGAACCATCACGACGCTTAGTCTCATCGGACCTCGCTGCGTGCTCTGTCAACTTGTCTGATAGCTTGTTGATTTGACTGTTTTGTTGTATGGTCCGATGTACGACTTTAGAAAAGTCAATGCAGCTTTGGCGTCAAATGTTTATAAGAATATTAAACCCACAAACATCCGCAATTGAAAATGTAAAGCACGACTTTGGAAATGTCACTGCACCTTTCGCATCAAAACTTTATGTGATCCTTATGCCCATAAAGTTTCGAAATTGAAATCCAATTAATAATGTATGTCTATTATGCTTTTATATGTTCTATATACTCTGTTAATATTATTGTAACGCCCCCCTTACCCAATGCCTCATACGAGGCCTGTAAGGACATTGTTAAATAAATAAATAAATAAATAAAATAAAAATCCATGCGCTCCGTTCATTCCGCGGCCTCTGCGAGATGCCGCGACGAGCCCGCTCGCCATCAAAGCGCCCTTGAAACTTTGTGCTCGGATGGAATTTTTTGCGTCATGTGACTCAAAGTGCATGGGCGTTGCCACGAAATGCAGCCTGAGTTCACAATCTTCGCGCCGAAATGTCTTTTCGAGCGTAAAAAAATACATTCTAGAGAAAATCCAGAATGATTTCCCGCGCCGGGGGTAGTTTTGGTCGGTGGTGCATCACTGCACGATAAAATTTCGAGGGGGGGGGGGGCTGAAACCCCTTAAGCACCCCCCACCCTGGCTACATCCCTGCCTATAGTTTGTACTAGCTGCCCACAATGAGGCCCGACAGCTTCGCCACCAAGACGCTCAAGTGTTGTGCTGCCGAAAATGCAGCTATTCGCACACCAGGTCTTGTTTGGACTTTGTGTTTATAGACAACAAAGTACGCACAGTGAGACAAAGCGCCGTAGGACTGGCGCTTCAGCGCCACTCCTGTGTGCGCACCAGTCCTGTGTACTTTTCTTTCGCACTACTGTTTTCCTTCTCGTTTTTGAACCAACTGGCCCCAAAAAAAATGTTCTACACATAGTGCCCTGCTGCATGTTCTCCGCGACCTACTTTTTGGATCATAAAGCACACCAGAGTGTATTTTAATAAAAGTGTGCAAATTAAAATACTACTTTCCGCATACTCAGTACTTGCAGTTAGCCTCTTCAAGCAGTTTAAGACGTTCTCCCACGGAGCCGCTCCTCCAGCTTACGCTGACTGTGCTGCTTGCTCTGGGCAGGGCTGTGACTTTTTTTTGGCTCTAATTTTTTTTTATTTGCACGGAAAACAAAACTGCGAATATCGTACTACAGAGATAACATTGATACGTGCTCGCTCAAAACTCAGGAAAGCACATGCATGCGTCCAAAAAGGGCATCGCGTCCGCTCACACAGCGCAGTTTGTGAGCATACACAGAAGCGTACACATACGGCCTCTGTTGAAGCCGAAGTGACTGCACAAAAAAGTATTCGGCCATCGCAAGCTTTTCTGCGTCTTTCCTTGTTGAGGGGTACACCTTTCACATCTTTGGAGGAGCTGTTCCTGACTCATGCATCTGACGGGACGGAGAGCAACAAGTTCCACAATATCACCCATAACCTTTACCGCATTGCGCAGTGGTTTTCAAGTGAGGACTTGTACAAAAAAAAACAAAATGCATTTAAGAACACAACCTGACAAGGATGTGGTGAAAGAAGACACAAGACACACGAGCGGTCGTGCGCCTCCTGTCTTGGTTCACCGTCCTCAACGTTACAGCGCAAACACCTAAGACGATCCACAAAAAGAAAGACACGACGTCGTCATCGACCCGACATCGACATCGTGGATCGTCTTAGGTGTTTGCGCTGTAACGTTAAGTTCAGAATTATGTACCAGCTAGGCCCAAATGAAGTGTCACTGCCCTCGTTTGGTTGTGCGCTTAAATGTTTTTTGTCATGTCCTACCAACCCGCTCAAAGAGCCACAGTATTGAAGACTTATCTTGCGACTCGCTTATGTTAACATCTGCACAGCTGTATGACTGAGGTTACTAATAGTAACTCGGTTACGTAACTGAGGTTACGATGTCCCCATGGAATACATGGCCAATGGAGCAGTGGAGCTGCTTAGTGCAGTCATTGACTCGGGCCTGTTCAGTGTGTGTATTCTAAAAGCAAGGTACATGCGTGTCTGTCCATCCGTCCGTCCGATGTCTGTGGGTCTGCGTGCCCGAAAAGGGACTTTTCTTGTGCAGTCATATGTATTTCTCACGCGTAAAAAAAGGCATTTCTTAAGCATCGAAGCTTCCCCATTTTTTACAGACATCCCACTGGCCAATATCGACATTATACACCCACACCGTACATTTTACGTGTGAACTGGGATAATGCGGCATACATGCTATTTCGCGCTGAAAAGAAAAAGCGCTCGGCAATTAGAATCGCTCACTTTATAACACTAATTTTTCCTATATTTCTGGCAGTCGTTTCGTACCTTCAACTAAGAAACTAACCCCAAGCCTTTTATTTAATTGGTGAAGTGCTGAGGTAGATTTGCTTGCCTAATATCGAGACTTAGAAAGGAAATATGCAGAAAAAAACGAGTGCCACAACAACACCACGCAAGCCTTGCTATCACATATATAGGCACTCCACAGAAACTTAGCGGCTGCTGAATCATTTAGCGCCGTCTGTGTATGCAACGGCATGAGTATTTTGTTGCACCGGCTTTAGGTTTAGGAAGTAGCCCTAAGGCACAATCTGGTACATTTCACCAGCACAATCCGAAGTGAATCGCTTTTCGTGAAATAAGCACGCATACTTCATTAAAAAATTAAGGTCAGCTTAGGCGACAGCTTACTGCCATGGGCTGGCAATGGGCTGTCGATGCATGGGCCGCAAACGATGCATGGGCCGCTGAAAACCGTTTTCTTTTTCATCACTGCCCTTTCCGCGTGTTTTTCTCAGCGCACCGACAAGCATCCACCGTGACACCTGAAATCTACCAGCAACAGCCAAGTCCAACACCAGTTGGAGTCTACGGGGCAAGCGATGGCTCCCAAGTAGCATCATTCTACAAGGACCGGGTGGTGCTCATTACAGGAGGTACAGGGTTCGTCGGAAAGGTAAGCTGTCACTGCCAGTTAGAGAATAAGAACTCCAGAGCGGTTTGCATGAAAAGCTCTGAGGTCGGTCAGTTGTGTGACCACCGTCACGAGTGAGATGCAAAATAGAAACCTAAATCGCGATTTTGTAGTGATGCTCTTTTCCGGCGCTTTTCCCTTTCGCGCTTATCGCCCTCCGTCAGGGGCCACAGTGACGGTTAGCCCGCGTTATTAACGGTCAGAGAACGGCCAATAATAAGAGTGGCAAAATCTAGGTCCTTGTTAACTCTTTCGGCCTATCTAAAATCTATATGCGGGCTCAACGTGGTGAAAAACACGCGCGTGTAGTTTAGGCAGCATGAACGGTATCACTGCATACCGTCTATTTTCTCTAGTTCGCTTGTGCAGACAAGCATTTGGACTGTCAAAAATTATCGCACACTTTACCCGCCAAGGTAGCTTAGTGGCTACGGCATTGCAAAGCTGAGCTCAAGGTTTCATCCCTGCCACGGCGTTCGCATTTCGATGGGGGTGAAATGCAAAAAGAGATCGCGTACTTAGATTTAGGCGCGCGTTAAGCAAACGCAGATGGTCAAAATTATTCTACAGTCCCCAATTACGGCGTGTTTTATGATCATATGTTGTGATTTTGGCACGTAAAACTCCAGAATTTAGCTTATTCACACGCTCTGAGCCGTGAATATGCAGGGTATTTCAAACAATGTGTTTGAAATTGGCAAAAAGGGGAAAACGACAGTTACGTAATTTCCTCGGCAGCGTTTCTTTTTTTTCAACCAGAGATACATGTTTACAGTGTAAAATGACGCGAGGTATATCATTTAGACAAGTAATTACGATAACTAGACAAACTAATCTCATAATCCAAGTAGTTAGTAACCTCTTGCAGAGATTCAAGGGGCTGATGCTACTAATTTCTGCAGCGTAGCAAATTTTTGCCAATTTCCTCTACGAATCTGAAGCTCAACCTGCGGACAGTGCAACGTTCACACCTTTCAAAGACGCTCATATGTGACGTGACTGTTTACGCCTCATCATCGGCCGATGATAAAGCGAGCGGCCCTATCAAGCCCCAGTCTCACTTGCTTTGTCTCTTTTAAACGTGTCCAAATCGCTTCATTAGGTCGCGAGTACCAAGCAGCTGACGATCAATGTGACTAAAGCTGATGGAGATGTCCAGAAATTCAGGCCAAGCTTTTCAATATTGCTGCTCCTCGCGCTTTTGATTTGTTCCCACCCACATTCAGGTTCTCCTGGAAAAACTGCTACGATCTTGTTCCGGGCTGGAGAGGGTTTACCTACTCGTGCGAAGTAAAAAAGGACAGGAACCACAAGCGAGACATGAGGAAATCTTCAAGTCACCGGTGAGCCCTTCCCACGTGTAGACATATGTATACGTCAAGTGACCGCAATTAATACGGCTGCTAGGAAATTTCGCGCTATGTTGTATACAGTGATCAACAATGTTATATACAATGATCAACAGTGGGTTATGTACGTTTATGTTAACATAGCTCACTCTCCCCAACCATCCATGAAGGAAGAGATTGAGTAAAAGGGAGAAAAGTAGATTTTATTTCAGTAAACGTAGAGAGGCCGGTTTGAGGTAACACTTCTCTAGCATGCTCCTCCACCAGAGAGAAAGAGGAGATGAAAATAAAGATGGATATGAGGAGTGATAATGAGAATAGGCTATACTCTGTAATAGCTTCAGATGAACTCCTTGTCCTTTTCATATAATTCTTGGGGAATCATTCCACGTAATCTGTTTGTAAGTTTCATAAGGATCGTACGGCAAACATGTGGAATAATTGGAGTCCATGCAAAACATTTCAGTATAAAGTGGTCTTGTATGCGAACAGTGCTGACGTCCGCGCATTAGGAGGTTGCTTGCAAAATGGTTAGGATACAAGCGCACTTAAATGTGCGACTTGTGCTGGCGGCTTCGTTATTATTTTCAGAGCAGAAAACTGACGTAGCTGCACGGCGTAGATACTGCGAACGCATATTTGCTAATACATGTGTGTACTCAAAAAACATCATCAGTAGAAACTCGTTTATATCTGATAGTTTAATTAGAAGCAACTAAAATTCGTAATTGCGGTGGCTGAAATAGCTTCGCTGGAACTTGGGCTATAATTCTTAGAAGTCGCAAAATCTGTTGCCTTCTTTTGTTTTTTGTACGCAGATATTTGAACACCTAAAACAGGAGCAACCAGAAGTTTTTGAAAAAGTTACGGTCCTGGCCGGAGACCTGGTTCAGCCAGACTTGGGACTCAGTGCATATGATCGGGCCACCTTAGTGGACAATGTTTCCGTTGTCTTCCACTCAGGTGCCGCTATCAAATTCAATGAACCTCTCAGGTAAGTAAGGGTAACCGTAGTGGCTGCATGACAAAACAGCAGGGTGTACTGGCGCGATCATTAAATAAAGCCTAATTTTCCTCCTATGTCAGAGTTACTTCTGTGACATGAAGCGCATCAAGTATCCAAGCAAGAATATGCCAGTTTCCTTTCCGTTTCTTATTTTTCAAATAAAATGCTATGTCCGTGCGCCTGAGAATGATAGTCAGGCATTATAGAGTTACTAACGCACATAACACATCCGGTGGTGCAATCTATGGGAGGATGCAATACATATGCAAATTTGTAAGAGTACATCAATGGCTAAGTGTAATGAGAACAAACTTGCTTCCGTTACGTGTCCCACATTTCATCATAGACCAAAACATGTTTAGCAGCTACGTGAACGCTTCACAGCTCTGATGATGTGCCGATGCAACCACGGTGTTATACGTGAACCTACAAAATTGTGACATCCTCGTATTTCAGGAAAGCAGTTGAAGTCAATCTTTTGGGCACAAGACGAGTTCTTGACCTCTGTAGGCAAATGCCAAATATTTGCGTAAGTTACAGCTTACCTTTCTTTATACAAAAATGGCTGCCCTAAATACGTTACACGTATAGCTTTTCTTTTTCGTAAAGCTCAACAAGCTGACTAGGTTATGAAGTGTTGTGCTTACACTTGCCTCTTCGCAGTAACTTATTGTATAGTGCAAAATGGCCCACAGGACGACAGTGGGACACGAAGACACCGCGTTTCGTTTTCATTCTGCCGTCCAGCGAGCCCTTTAGCGCTTTACCTCAACTTAGCAGTAGCAGCTTGCCCACCAGATCTTCTTTTGGTATTCGTAATACTTAAGCGTCTGATTTTCTTTCAAGGCTCTTGTCCACGTGTCAACAGCGTATTGCAACTGTGATAAACCAGATGTCCACGAGGTGATATACTCGCCATGTGAAAATTACCAAAAGATAATCGAAGATTTTCAGTAAGTACGCCTCACTGCATTTCTGCCTCAATATTTCCGCTATGCTAAACCAGTCAACTAGAGCTTTAACCTGTCTCTATAATGGTCATTCCATGCCAACTCTCCCACATTATCACTCGACCACTTGCGATATTCTTTGTGAAAAATTGGGTGCCTCAGTAGAGCTCAAAACATCATTTTATGAACTATTTCTCGCGAAAAAGAAACGTTTACCGACTCAAGAATCACCAGAACTTTCTCGTAAGGCCGGAAAATGTGCGTCATAACAGACATTGCCATAAACCACGTTCCTTTATATGGAAAGTAATCCCAACTTTTCGCAGGATAATGAAGAGAGGCTTTACAGCTAAAACAGCATACATCGATTGCAACCCATATTCTTTATATCCCGTCAAAAAGGGGCACAAAGGATGACATCAGAGAAATTTGTAGCATACCTGTTTGTGGTAATGCTTACATTCAAATTAATTTAGGAACCTTTCTACTACCGTAATACTGAAGACGTCTGGCATTACTTTAATGTATTAGCCATTTGTCATCCACGATAAATAATTGTACTGTAGGAGTAATACGCTAAACTTATAGGTCGCCATTACTGTAGAGCTGGATTCTATCTTCGACATTTTAAGCAGTATTGTCAGGGTAAAAGTTATCACAAAGGAACCTCTTTGCGAAAAGGATTTTAACGAAAACGAAGGCTTGCATTCATTTTGCCCGCCTGCGACATGTTGCGGTCGACGCAGAAGCAGCAATAATTATAGCGAATACACAGATCGTGAAAGGCCAATTTGTCAACAAAGCTATGAAAGACCCCAAAAGAGCAACCTTGACGCAACTATTATCAGAGGAAGCAGTTTCCCCACCTGATTTCGAGCTACATATAACGCCACCATATCTACCTGGTCTTCGTAGTAATGATCTATTCACAAATTCGAAGAAAAGCGTCGTGCAGAGCTGCAACATGGAGGTTGCAGCTCGGCACAACGCTTGTCCCCGTGACTTTCTTGCGCTAAACTTGACCAGGTGATCAATGCAAACAAGTCTCTTTTTCAAGAAAGAGACGTGGTGACTCCAGGACGCATCGCGATCAACAATAACGCCTAGATATCTGTAGCAGCTGACCGCAGGCTAAAGATACATCGACTTGCATGTGATTGCTACAAGTGCGCATTTTAAAGCGAAGCTTTCTTTGTGTACCCTCCCGGCCTTCATGGCCGTGGCTAGGTGAGCCCATGCTTGTCGGCGCGCTGACCCCGGATACCATGTCATGGCAAAGCGGGCCAATCTAGGGGACAGTATGATGCGCAGTCACGTGGGTCACGTGATGGGGGTCTCCGCATCTTGCAATGTTCGCTGGCAGGCAGGTAATCGCTAAGGTATCGCTTCGCAGATTCCGACATGTGCATTGGATCTACTCCCTTTTTCTTTTATTCTTGTCTCTATAGGCATTCAAGCTTTGCCTGAGAATGTATACAGATGTCCACCTATTGAATTCTTGCGTGCGTTCTGGCCCCGTCACGCCGGGACCTCGGATGCAGATATCGTTGACGCAGAGTGAAATTTCAGTCATCTATAGTACTGTTTCGGTGAGCTCTACCAAAATGACATTTAAAAGAGTAGGGCTCTAAATTCCGCCTTGTGGAACATCATGACTGGCAACATGTTTAGGTGATGGGCCATCTTCGATAAGCACGTAACCTCAAAGTTCAACAGCCTGAAGTACGTCAAGAATGGCTTTATGGGCCATGTTGTTGTACACACCCTTTACGAACATAAGAATAGAGCCACCGAGAGATGTTTCCCAAATTTTCGCTGCTGTGCGTAGGTCACAATATGAATTACGTTGTCAATTGAGGAATGCCCACATAAGAAGCCGATCATGGATTACTGGATGAAACGGTGTATTGGGGCGCCCCGGTGCCCACCGGTGTGATTTGGCGCATTCGCCATTACAGTCTGTGACACAAAGCTCGCGCCCAACCACCTGCTATATGCCATTTTTTTTCCATAGGCGCCACCATAATGAGATGGCGCATCTTTGGGCAGTTCGCATGCTGACTTTAGCGTGCGCTCCGTGTTGCATGCCAGGTGTATACGCTCGGAGCAGCTTCTGATGGTTTCTTGCGCGTCGTGCGGTCTATTTCTTATGGCGTGGCGTCTCCTCTGCGAGAAATGGTTTTGTGAGACGTACCGAAACGATGTAAGTCAGCATGGCCGGAGTTCCTACTGCGTTGTGGAGGACGGAGGACCCACAGCGATGAATGTGCGAGTGCTTGAGCCTACAGTCAAGCTCAGCGATCAGTCGCGTATATCTGAAAGTTTGTTTCGCTAATGTGACCTTATTGTAGCATTCTCACTGTAGTTGTAAGCTGTGGTTTAGCAGCAAATGAATGGTTACGAAACATATGACGATCCCAAGAGCGTTGGTGCGGTTCGGAAGACGTTATACTGCTTACTTCGGCAAGCGTTCAAAACGGTATGTGAGGATACATTGCGCAACTACCTCATTGTTGGGTGAGGCTTCCACTCACGAATAAAATATTCTTGTTTAGTAATAATAGGATACCGTACAGCGTGAGTCACACTTATCCGGTGGTCGAGCGACATTCTGCGGACTGCACGAGTGTCCTAAGTAGTGGTGGATGCTGAGTTATAGATTTGTTTGTTCTATATAGCGCATGGTCCAAGCATGCGGCTTGACCACGCGAGTTCTTACTACGGCGTTACCCGGCTGTTTTTGTTGTTGTTTTTTCAGTCTTGTTCCTTCCATCCTCTATACGACGCACTCATACGTCTTGCGGTAATTGTGTCTTCACAAGTAGCCGTCAGACTCTTTTTTATGCGATGGCCTTCAGATATTGCTGCTTTACAGGGGCATATACAATGCCGAAGTACAAAGCTCAAATCTATAATGCTGGTTTACCAACTGAAGAGATCGCAGTGGTCAGAAATGCCGTCGGCCTCATGCAGGAGACTAGCGCAGACAAATGGCATAGTGATCTCGTGTCTACTAGACTTTAAATGCGTGGGAAGGATGCCAGCGGCTCATGCAAATATTTTATAACGATTGGCGCAGAGATGTTTCGAATTGCATTGGGTTTGCCTCACACAGGTACGCACTCTTGTCTTTTAGTTCCCACGCCAACCGATCAGATAGTGAGAAGATTTTCCAATTGACGCTGAAACTGCACAGACGGCGGTTCTCTTGGTCCACTCAAAACCGAGACAGCCGGAACAGTTCAAAACGCATACACACGTGGCTGCTGATACACGTCGCATGTCGTTCCCAGAGAAGCCTGCGAATACATGCAAAATCGCCGCGCGACTGGCCGCTCGAGGCACTTTTCGTGTATTCGCGGGCTTCTTTCTTGCTTGGAAAAAACACCTTTCTGTAGCTCGTATTCAGCAGCAGGAATCTGTAGCTGGAGTTTTTCATGTCATTCTACAATTTCCCATTGACAGTTCTCATCTAATTACATTATTTGAGAAGTTCATTAATTAATGAAGACTAATTATGTAGTTAGGAGGAATGCAAATTATAATCTGAGTTTCTCCAAGCGGCGGCAAAAACATTAGCTGGGTTCTGTCCAGCTGCATGACATTTGCATATTTTGAAAGTTTGGCTCAAGTTACGTGGGACCCCCGGTTCTTCTAATCTTTGACTGCATACGTGAGTAAGTTAGACAGAGGGGATCTGAATCGCTTAAGGAATCGGCGATTTATGTACATGCCATGCGAGTGTCATGAAAACGCGGATGAGGCATCCCGCAAAGGACACGATCACATAAAATTTATAAAAGTGTTTTTTACTAAAAGTGAATCTTCAGCTTTGGCGAAGCGAAATGTACCCAGTGAACGGCGTAGAAGATGCTCTTCACCTTCAGGCAATTACAGGTTTTATTGAACATCGACCGTGAACTCTAATAAAGAGAGAAAAAGGATTCATAGAAAGGCAGGGAGGTTAACCAGAGGCAGTTCCGGTTGGCTACCCTGCACGGGGGAAGGGTGAAGGGGGATAAAAGGAGAAAGGGAGCGGAAGGGGGAGATAGAAAGAAATAAAGACGAGCACGACCAAACCGCATACACTGCAGAGTGGCCTAAAGTTTGAATTCTGATAGTGGACGATTGTCCAACTGGTCCAGTACTCTGCACGGCACTTGTCTCTGGGCACTACATCGCGATGATGATGATGACAAAATGTATTTATTAAGGGATGGCACGAAGGCCTATAATGGGGAATACCAAAAACAAGAAAGGGGCTGGCAGATGGAATGGCACACTGTGGTATAAACTTTTTTAAAACAGGGTTGAAGTACCTCAGACAGGCTGGCCAACGTTTCGATAGGTGGACCTATCTTCGTCAAAGGCGGCCTCGTCATCCTCGGCGTGTTAGTTTTAAAGGGTTAGTGCAGTGACGTCACGTGCGGGTGTTGTCGCTGGCGGCTGGTTTTAAAGAGAGAGATTACAAGAGGGAACAGGCGCTGCCGTCCGACGTCTGTGAGCCTCATTCTCAAGACGAAGGGACAAGAGCGTGAGAGTGGGCACGCGGGGAGGAAAGAAAAGAAATAGAAGCAGAAAAAAGGGGAAAAGAAGGAAAAAAAAAGCAGGGGGGTGCCAGGGCCGTACCAAGACACAACAAAGGGGGGGGTGAAAGAAAAAGAAAGAGAAAAATGAAATCTTTAAGAAATACGGGGGCTTGGGAGCGTGTTGGGGATGCGAAGGGTTAGGAGGTAATCCGGGGGAGTCGTTGGCGGCATGTTTTTGAGGCATTAGAACGGCCGGTCAAGCAATAGGTCGAGTAATTTTGAAATAGTTAAGGTGGCGACGGGGAGTCTGCGGTGCAATGGTGGGGTGACTGAAAGGCAGCGGCATGGTCTTTCAAGGGGCACTGCCCCACGCGCTTAACGTAGGTGTCGTTACGGCGGCATCCAGAAGGCGATGGTTGAGGCGCCGAAAAAGGCATATTGACTTCGGAATGTGTTGTCGAGGGGGTTTCAAAAAAAAAACTAAAAAAGGGGGAAGGGGGAAGGGGGGGGCGAAATCGGTATAGCAAACAGGAGGGCGACGCGTGCAGAAGCGGGCGCGGGCAAGTGTACATGGAAGAAGGGGATCGTAGTACACTTGGTATAGACGTAAAATCCTGAAAGATACATTAAATTGAGTAGTAGGCAGGAAATTTTTTTTCTTTTTCCCTTCCTCCTCTCTCCCCCTCTCCCCCTTTTTCCTCCGAAATGAAAGAGTAGGTGAGGTTAAGAATTAAAGTTGGCTGGTGGCCTAATGTGTTTTGTGTATTGGTTGATGATATGAGAGTTTCAGATTTAAGTTACAGCTTTTAAAGATTCTAAGTTGCCGCGTGCCAAATTAATTCCTGTCGGGTGTAGGCAATTAAACTTGTGTATGAGGTATGATTCCGTGTACTTCCTTTCGCGAGGGGAACGGAAATTTGTTTGTAGTATATAGAGCCTTGCTTTGTCAAACATATGTCCATGTTCATTAAAGTGGCTGGCTACTGCTTTGGGTAAATTGTGTTTTGTGTCCGCGCGGTGACCATTGAGTCTTGTATTGATTTGTTGTCCGGTCTCACCTATGTATTGTTTGCAAACAATACAAGACTCAATGGTCACCGCGCGGACACAAAACACAATTTACCCAAAGCAGTAGCCAGCCACTTTAATGAACATGGACATATGTTTGACAAAGCAAGGCTCTATATACTACAAACAAATTTCCGTTCCCCTCGCGAAAGGAAGTACACGGAATCATACCTCATACACAAGTTTAATTGCCTACACCCGACAGGAATTAATTTGGCACGCGGCAACTTAGAATCTTTAAAAGCTGTAACTTAAATCTGAAACTCTCATATCATCAACCAATACACAAAACACATTAGGCCACCAGCCAACTTTAATTCTTAACCTCACCTACTCTTTCATTTCGGAGGAAAAAGGGGGAGAGGGGGAGAGAGGAGGAAGGGAAAAAGAAAAAAAAATTTCCTGCCTACTACTCAATTTAATGTACTCTTTCAGGATTTTACGTCTATACCAAGTGTACTACGATCCCCTTCTTCCATGTACACTTGCCCGCGCCCGCTTCTGCACGCGTCGCCCTCCTGTTTGCTATACCGATTTCGCCCCCCCCCCTTCCCCCTTACCCCTTTTTTAGTTTTTTTTTTGAAACCCCCTCGACAACACATTCCGAAGTCAATATGCCTTTTTCGGCGCCTCAACCATCGCCTTCTGGATGCCGCCGTAACGACACCTACGTTAAGCGCGTGGGGCAGTGCCCCTTGAAAGACCATGCCGCTGCCTTTCAGTCACCCCACCATTGCACCGCAGACTCCCCGTCGCCACCTTAACTATTTCAAAATTACTCGACCTATTGCTTGACCGGCCGTTCTAATGCCTCAAAAACATGCCGCCAACGACTCCCCCGGATTACCTCCTAACCCTTCGCATCCCCAACACGCTCCCAAGCCCCCGTATTTCTTAAAGATTTCATTTTTCTCTTTCTTTTTCTTTCACCCCCCCCTTTGTTGTGTCTTGGTACGGCCCTGGCACCCCCCTGCTTTTTTTTTTCCTTCTTTTCCCCTTTTTTCTGCTTCTATTTCTTTTCTTTCCTCCCCGCGTGCCCACTCTCACGCTCTTGTCCCTTCGTCTTGAGAATGAGGCTCACAGACGTCGGACGGCAGCGCCTGTTCCCTCTTGTAATCTCTCTCTTTAAAACCAGCCGCCAGCGACAACACCCGCACGTGACGTCACTGCACTAACCCTTTAAAACTAACACGCCGAGGATGACGAGGCCGCCTTTGACGAAGATAGGTCCACCTATCGAAACGTTGGCCAGCCTGTCTGAGGTACTTCAACCCTGTTTTAAAAAAGTTTATACCATAATGGGGAATAGGAAGAGGAGGGGGGAGGCGTATTCAGAGCCGTCCTAGAAGCTGCGCGTCCTTGGCGAAAGCCAAGAGCGAATTCAGAATGACCCTGTCAGAATCCATCGAGCCAGTTGCCGGTCTAATTCACTCCTCGTAGGACGACACTCGCACCGCCCTCAGGTGATGGTCCCGCTGCCGAGCGTGTCGCTGGCACTCCCAAAACAGATGGGCTGCGGATGGCCGCCTGGCCATGTCGCAGTCAGGGCACCTGTGTGGCGCCTGGAGCGCTTCTTGGTCCGCGGAGGCTGTGGGAGGGCCGGGTTCCTGCGATCGAAGGGAGTTGGGAGATATGTGCGAGAGTCTCATCGATGTTGCATGTGGCGCACGTGGGGCTGCCGGCCATTCCAATAAGCAAAGCATACGAGTTCGTAAATGCAACGCCTAGCCACAGATGGTACAGCATGGTCTGTTCACGTCATGGTAACCCAGGTGGTAGGTGCATCCTTATGTCCGGAGACAACGAACGCAAACGACATGTGGTGAAGGCGTTCGCGTCCTACAGAGGCAAAGTACATTCACAGGACATCAGGCGCAGCCCAGCCGCAGCGTCTGTTCGCGAAAGCGGAATAAAGACACGTTGACCCCTTTCATGTGTGGATCGGGCAGCTTCGTCGGCTTGGTCATTCCCGCTGATGCTGCAATGTCCTGGAAGCCATTGAAACATAATGTTGTGTCCCTTGTCATGGATACGATGATACATGTGTCAAATATCTGAGGCCAGTTCATTGGGTCCGTGGCGCATTGGGCTTTGTATGCACTGAAGGGCTGCCTTGGAGTCACTAAAGACTGTCCATTGTTGCGGTGGCTTCTGATTAATGAAATCGAGTGCAGCACGTAATGCCGTAAGTTCAGCACCCGTTGATGTTGTCACAAATGGAGTTTTTAATTTGATTTTTTCAGATTTTGCCGGGATGATGACTGCAGCAGCAGAGCTGTTGAGTTTTACGGAACCATCTCTGTAGACGTGTTGCCGGAATCTGTGTACGTTGTGAACGTGTTCCAAAGTTGCTTGTTTCAAAGCTTGCAACGGCGCTCCAGCTTTCTTTCTGATTCCTGGAATTGTCAATTGTCCTTGCAGCCGGTGCAGACACCACAATGGATCTGATAATCGTGTAGCAGGGGTAAAATCTGATGGCAAGCAGGACTGATTTCTTACAACACTTCCGGCAAAGGTTGAATGGGGCCTTTTTGCTGGCAAGCAAGCAAGATGGTGTGAGGAAATCCGAGTCAGGTGTCGGATATGGGATATGTCGGACATGTCCAATCAAGGCTGCCACAATGCCTACCATGCCATCTGGAGACCCTCTATCACCGGCTTCGGCTGAACGTTGCATACATGAACAATCTTCTTTTCCGCAATGGACAGGCCACAAATCCATGTTGCGACAACTGTGGCGCAGTAGAATCCCTAGAGCACATCTTGTTCAAATGCCCAGCTTACAGATACGAGCAACATCAATATAAGATGAACACAGAAAAGCTCGACCAAAGCCCCAGGGACCCAGCAGAGATGCTGGGTCCCTGGCCTTGCTTATCAAAATAGCGCAAAGCCCTGGACTTCTTCTTATATATTGAGTCAATTGGTTTGCTGTCTATATTATGACTCACGCACGTCATCTCATCAAGACTGTGATATTATTCTCTTTTGCATTTACCCTCTACATGCGTCGCGTCGGACACTTAACCCTACTACAGACAACATCACACGACCTGCATTTTTGTTTCTTTTATTTTCCTTTTTCTTCTGCTCACCTAGTTTTAAGGCCTTTCATTGCATTCGTCCCATTCCCTGCAGAGTATCGCGTAGGCGAAAATACGCTGGCGAAACACTCTGCATTTTCAATATGCATCATGGAGATCATGTGACTAAATCTTGTTATGCTCAACAGATGGTCCTGTAATCTGAACCTCTCGGGAACGAGTCAACAGTCGCTACATTTTCATTTGATGGGTGCGGACACTCAGTATTCCGGGAAATCAATGTTATCGACACCTTCTTTCTTTTCTCATAGAAACACACGTATTGATCGTCCATGCGATAGGACACTGTTCGGAGAATATGCGTTAGCTGCTTGCTTGCTTGTACGTACACCGTGACAGGACTACGTTTAACGCACGTTTAGGAAACAACTTATTCATAACCCGACTTTTGAATTTTCTTCGATAAATCATGTTCACAAATCATGATGATGATGATGATGAGGAGGAGGAGGAGGAGTAGGAGGAGGAGGAGGAGGAGGAGGATTGTGTTCAAAAAGACAGAGTGTCAAAAATCGGATGGCTCAGGCGTTCCACTGGAGTTGCGAATCAGACTTCATTATTCCCTAAACGGTAGCAGCAGCTGTGGGTGGGAAGCCATCAAATTACGGCAGGTCCGCAAGTACCGGACCTATGGAGTCCAGCATCGACTTAGGGAACGGTGTTTCCCCATTACTACATTGTGCGCGGATAAAGTGACATCAGCGCGGCAACGACCACAGCGTGCGCTTACTCCGCTGCTGCTGCAGGCACCAAGTGCACTACATTCATATAGCCAGAGGAATACTTAGGTTCAAAAAAGAGCTTCTGATGCTGCTGCTTGCCCTACCCTGGCGCAAGCGCTACTTCGACGTCAGGCACTTCTCCTAGCTGAAACTTGGTCGCAGGCTGTTCGACGCAGCAGCGATGTTGTGCTTTGCTGCCCTGTGTAAACATTTTTTCTTTAACTCAGTGTGACATTGACGTCCTGTTTGCCTCTTTGTCGTCATGTTCTGACTGTAAAATGCAACAGGACATTCTTTTTTTTCATTACCATATTGTTGACTGCAATACACGAATTTACTAGATTGCTCGAAACACCATTAAGATACGATGTGGCATAAAGCGTATTTACGTTTTCACTGCAGAATGGCGCTATAGCTTTAGAGGCGTGGTTAGGGCATTGACTTGCAGCCACAGATGAACCGGTTTCGAACATCATAAGCACTGTAGATATTTTTAAATTATTTTTTTACATTTTCTGCGTTGCGGTAATAAGGCGCCGACGTTTCTCTCGAACAGTTTCTGCACACCGAGTAGTTCACAGTCTCCCAAGCACCCCAAAGCACTGTAACTTTACGAATAGAAGCTAAGAAACTGAACTCGTTTTGTTTAGGTGGAAATTTCTGCTAGCCTTACAGCAAAATTTATTCCATGATAGGTCAGCAGGCAATGATGCGACGGGCACTGCGGAGGAATACTTGTATGGCCATCCGAACACGTACACGCTGACAAAGAGTTTAGCCGAAGCACTACTGCTCGAAGAACGGGGCGACACGCCCCTCGCCATAGTACGGCCTTCCACCATCACTGCCTCGTTGAGAGAGCCACTTCCGGTGAGTCGTTCCACTCACCTCAAACGTGAAACATGAGACATTCGCTCTCTGGCCGATTTCGCTTCGCCACTTCAACTTCCATCTCTAGATCTCCGAACCTAAATACGCCCGCTATCTTTCTTTTAAGGGCTGGGTGGACAATTTTAATGGCTGTACTGGCATCGTCGTTACGGTGAGTACTGAACAAATATTTGACTGTTTACTGTTTGATGAGGGTTGAATGTATACTCCTGCGATATAGCAAAATAGTGCGCCTGTCGCAAGACCTATGAGTGCTTTAATGGCGCAGAACAATGAAACGTATTTGTTTCCAAACATTAACAGTCAGGTTTGGGCCTGCTACCGGTGCTCCTTACGGACAAGAAGAACCTCGCCGACATTGTTCCAGTGGACATTGTGGCAAATACACTTATATGCGTCGCCTGGCACACTGCTAAAACGAGGTAAGCGTCATACACCATCACGCGATCATTACGTTGGCCAGTGTCGTTCAACTGTAGGTGACAACTGAATGTGAGTGACGATAAAGATACAATTAAGAAGGTTCGTCTGTATTTACTTCACTGCTCTGCCGTACGACAAAGAGAGAGCCGAAGGGAAAATTAAATGAAATGAGCAGACTCAAAAATAAAAATTAAGAGGTTCTGACGTGTAAGGGTATGAAGATTGAACAAAGGAGAGAAACAAATACGTACAGAACTCTAGAAAGTAGATCGCGTGTAATAAAGAAATTGTCACTTTTAGTACCTTGCAGTGAAGGTTTACGTTCTGTGACCCCCACTTGAGGGAGGCCAAAGCCTCCTAGACAGCAGGTCTGTGCACTCATCTTTACGACTTCATGCTACTTGGAACGAAATTTACATTGTCAAGCTCGACGTGACGAAAGCGGCGACATCAAAGCCACAGCGGCCTACTTTGGAGCGTCCCCATTAGATTCTATGGCAGTCACGTAAGGTAGCATAACGTCACGGATCGAAGTGCACCGGCCTTGTGCTATCTAGGAGGAGTTGGGGCAGCCACAAATTTTAATTACAGCAGAAAAATGTTACGCAGAAGATGCCACAAGAACAGGGGCCCTATAATGTAAAATAATTCCAATCTGTTTTGATTCCAATCTCCTGACGTCAAAGTTACGTAACTGCCTACCGACGCAAGCATCGGGCGAGAACCTGCCGCGTTGTTTGAACTACCCAATCAAACGCTCTCCTTGTTTATAGAAGGTCACCTTTGTTTCCTTTTAAAGCGAATATCATTGCCTACTTTGACACGTTTCTAATTGGCTTACAAGAGGCAAGGAGCACGCAGAAGTGGAGGGAGTTTCAGGGGGGCCGAGCTAGCACAGTGAAAGTAGATAACCGGATGAGGAGCGTGGTGCCCGCGTCTGCGATTGGCCCTCTTCCGCTTGCTGTGGCTAGTCAAAAAATCCCGGCGGCGTGCAACGGAAAGTTAAAAAAAAATTCACCGACGATCACAATGCTCCCTTATAATGCGAAATTTGAGCGCAGCTCTATGTGTGTTTTCATTTTGCAATATGACAGAGACAGATGTCGCTGGCGCGGACAATCTGTCTCATTCGGCACATTGCAAACAGGGCGAAGAGTGGCGCGACTGCCTCGCTAAGCGGTAGATCGCGAGAGGCAGCGCGTGGGCGAGGCGTCGGTGCGATTCACGGTCAAGTTTAGTTTTGTTTGGCATATTAAAGCAGATTAATTCGTACACGTCACTTTGACGTGGTGAGTTGCCGCCGTTCTGTAACGTTGCGGGGCCGAAAAGCGATATAGGCGCAACCCGCAAGCTTTTGACGCATACCGCAGGGCTTAAGACGAAAAATAAGTGTAGAATGATAACTATTACAGTGGACATAGCACCTTGCTGGTGAAGCAGCGCACAAACACGGACACAGTGAAGACACAGTCTTCACTGTGTCCGTGTTTGTGCGCTGCTTCACCAGCAAGGTACTATGATCACTCACCAACTAGCCCAACTTTCCACGTTATTACAGTGGAGCTGTTATACGCTAAGTTCTGGCGGTTCGTGTGCTTAGGCAAAAAAGATGGCGGCCAACCCAGAGCTAAATGAGCTAAAGCACAAAGCAAAAGCGTATCGTCGGGTACGCCTCAGCTGCGTTTAATCGCGAGAAGTGTCTAAACGGATTGAGATTAAAAAAAACGTTTCGTAATAAAGAAAGTAAAGCCGGAATAGACACCGTTTAGTATGGATTGCGGTTTGACGTCACGAGCTCTAGAGGCAAGCACGTAACCTTATCCAGTTCCCTTCCATTCGCGCACTGGGTAGGCCGCGTGCGATAAGGACTGCGGAAGAACAGCCTGCCTACAAAGAACACCGTCGTGAAGAGAAACGGGAATGTGCGCGGCGACGGCGGGCGGCACGTAATGCGAACGAAGATCGTGCCGCGAACGCCAAGCGTATGTACCTTTGGTTGGCTCACCCCTACCGGCTCCTTGTCTAATCGTAATTATGGGTGATTTCAACATCGATGCGTGTCGGCCAGACGGAAGGTGGTTCGTGGCGTTTCTCTTGGAAAGGTTCGGCATTCGATGTTACGCAAACATCAGTGTACCCACGACGCGTCATCGGTCGTGTATAGACCTCACATTGGCCAAGAACATTTCCAGTGTTGCCACAGAGCCAAGGGCCGCACATAGTGATCATAAAGCGATAGTCACCTTGGTGACTAAATAATAAATTTAAAAGAGCAAACAAAAGAAGGTTGAAAAAAATCATAAGTATGCAATTTAATCAAATAACAAAATCGCAAAAAGCCGTAATTCATTTTGTATGTCTTTATTTTCAATCAACATATTTATTATCACTATATATCACCATATATACAGCTCCGCTGCTCATCCGCCTTCACAGAGTGCAATGGCTCTGAATCTTTTTTCTTTTGCTTGGCCTAATCACGCATAATCAGATGAACAGCTATCGCGGTTTTCGGAACATCGTATGGCAGACAGGCGACAGACACGGGGTAGCCCGAAAAATGTTTGATCAATAGTGGAAGGCTGATTGCGTAAATGCAACAGAAACAGTTTGGAATAGCTTTACGTTATAGTGCTCCAGCTTTTCTACCAGAAGCTACAGATATTGGTTTAGATTCAGCCTATTGCAAGAACTCCTGTTTCTTCAAACTCTCACATGAACTGATACAAGTTCACCCAGCGTGAAATAGTTGCCCCACAACGCGCATGAATACGATTGCATTCAAAATCAAAGAACGATGCTGACCCGACTCAAAACCACGTAACAAATGCGGGAACCAATGTTCTGGTGCGACAGTCTAAGAAACGCTGTAATATTATTCGCGGTGTTTAACGTCAAGAAGCTGCGCAGTTAGTTATAGGGCACGCCGTAGCGGAGAACTTCGAAATAATTTTGAACACTTGCTAGCTGTTTAGATTGCACCCGAAGCATTGTAAACAAATGTTTTTGAATTCGCCACTAACCTGGTTGCGGCTGCGATGGTCCGGATCAAACCTGCAGCCTCAAAAGAGAGACAAAAGGGAAGGAAAAACAGAAAAATTAGCCAGTGTAAACCTTTAAGGCCGTGCCGAAACCCGTCTGGACCAGTGTCCTAGACCTTTCTCTTCTGCGAAGGGGCGTTTGTCCAGTTTTTTGAGTGCGGTCACGAGAACTTTTCTTGGCACATTGTAACGTGGACAGTCACAGAGGAGGTGCGCGATCGTCTCTTCGCAGCTGCAGGTGTCGCAAGCAGGGCTGTCGGCCACTCCAATGTGGAAGGAATAGGAGTTCGTGAATGGCACGCCGAGCCATAGGCAGCACAGAAATGTTGCTTCCGCTCGTGGCAACCCTGGTGGAAGACGGAGTTGCAAACTTGGATCCAGTCTGTGAAGACGTGCGTTCGTGAATTCACTGGGGTTCCACAGAGTTTGCGTAAGCTCGTGTGCGAGGGTGCGAAGACTTGTGGCTTCATCTGTTCTTGACAGCGGTGTAGATATAATCTTGGCGCCATCATGGGCCGACCGGGCAGCGTCATCCGCACTGTCATTTCCCGAAATTACACAGTGACCCGGTATCCACTGGTAGATTACATAGTGTCTCTTGTCGATTGCGCAATGGTGGAGTAGTCGGATGTCTGCGACTAATTGCACATTAGGTCCGTGGTTGAAAGGGGACAGCAGACATTGGAGTGCTGCCTTTGAATAACAAAATATGGACCATGAATTTGGTGATTTGGGACCACTAAACTCCAGAGCAGCACGGATAGCAGCGAGTTCTGCAGCCGTCGATGATGTAACGTAAGACGTCTTGAATTTGATGGTGACAGAGTGAGCGGGAAGTACCACTGCTCCAGCTGAACTTTTAGAGGAGACAGAACCATCCGTGTAAACGTGGGTGCATTCGTTGTGTTTGTCATGTAGGAATGAAAGCACGGTTTGTTGACATCTCCGTTTTCTTTTTGATGCCGGGAATGACAAGAAGGGCTTGGAGTGGACGCAGGCACCACAGCGGTAGAGACGGTCATGCTGCAGGTGTGAAGTTTGACGGTAAACTTCCATAGTTGGCGGCAATAATTCTTCTAAACGCTGAACGAGGTCGAGCGGCAGGAAGGGAAGTGAGATGATGCGATGGAAGACTGGTGAAGTGCCTGATGTGCATCCTTAAAGAGTCGACATGAATATGCATATTGATGGGGTGGTCATGCTCGATGGTTATTGTTGCTGCCGTTGATGCACAGCTTGGACGGCCTAGACAAATTCGCAGAGCTTGAGCTTGTACAGACTGGAGGGCTCGGAGGCTGATCTTAGCGGTCCCACCAAGTACAAGTAAACTGTAGAGTGCAGACCCAGGAACATTTCGTTGTCGAGTAGGAACATTGCACTCACAGACGCACACCATGACTTTCCTGCAAGAAATCTGAGCACGTCTGTTATCATCACTAGTTTCCTTTTTAGGTAAGATACGTGAGGACTCGAGGAGAGGTCTTGATCTATAATCACTCCTAGAAAACGGTGCGTCTTCTCGTAGGCAATGAGATGTCCATTAATTCTAACAACGTATGGCATCATTGCTTTGCGCGTGAATGCCACCACTTCTCGGAGGACACCTCCAAACCTCGTGCTCGAAGATAGCTTGATGTTAGTGTGGCCGCTTTTTGGAGTCTGACACGCACCTGTGGACGCGTCGCTCCTGATGACCAAATACGTATATCGTGTGCATATATCGACACATAGACGAATTGTGGAAGGGTATGAATCAGGTCGATGAGCAAGAGGTTAAGTAGAGTGGCGCTCAAGACTCCGCCTTGTGGTACTCCACGTTAGGTGTTATGTTGTTATGATGCACCATCCTCTGTTTGCACAAAGAATGACCTGTCCTTCATGTAGCTGAATATCCATCGAAACACAAGTCCACCTAGCCAGACATCACCCAAGGCGTCCAGGATGGCTCGATGTGCTACGTTGTCATAAGCGCCTTTAACGTCCCGGAACATCGCTGCTGACAGTCTCCTTAGGCTTATTTCGTGCTGAACAGACGAGACGAGATCTATGACGCTGTCTACAGAAGAGCGTCCAAGTCGGAAGCTTACCATAGCATCAGGGTATATCTTGTAGTGCTCTAGATACCCCACTAGACTTGTCAGCCCCATCCTCTCCATCATCTTACCTAGACAACTGGCCGGAACAATGGGACGATAAGACGCCACGTCTAGGGTTGATTTACGTGGTTTGAGCAAAGGCATAAGGCGGCTGGACTTCCATGCAGCTGGAACCACTCCTTCACGCCATGAATCGTTGTACACCTCTAGAAGAGCGTGCCGAGCTGTTTGACCGAGGTTGCCAAGAGCTGCGTATGTCACCCCGTCAGGCCCAGGTGATGAGGAACGTCTACATGCTGCCAACGCCACTTGTAACTCATCGATGGAAAACAGATTATCCATACGAGAATCCCGCCAGATTGGAAAGTCAAGGGCGTCATGCACGGGGAACGAGGATGGTAGACCAGCAACCCTTAAACAGAAATCGTCCGCTACGTCGATCTCTCGGCGACCTTGACAGAGAGCCAGGCATTTGAAGGGGTGGCGTTGTTGTGGTGACATTCGCAGACCGCGCGCCGTTCTCCATATATGTGATACGGGTTTATTTGGATCAAAGGAAGCACGAAAAGTTTTCCATCTTAGAGATTGCAGGTTGTTGATCCGATGATAGTTGATCTTCTGTATGCATATCGCCTCCCTTAGGTCGTTGATGGACTTGGTGCGCCTGTACCTTCGTTCCGCGCGACAACGAATTGCTCGAAGCCGCTCCAATTCCGCTTCGAATTCAGCAAGTTTAGGAATAGGCCTAAAAACTCTTGTGGCTTCTCGAGCAGCGTCGTTAATGAGGTCCTCGATGTTGCCAGGTGGACAGTGTTGGATCTTTTGCCAATTCTTCTCCATGAGCAATGAGTATTTAGGCCAGTCGATGCGTTGAAGAACTGTGGTAGAGTGTGACTTGCGAATGCCATCAATTTTAACATATGTTAGAACGTGGTCACTACAATGTGTTTCGTTGTCCGGAAACCATTTCACATTTGCACTGAGGCATCTTGAAACAAAAGTTGACAGAAAAGTATGACACGCATAAAGCAACACTAAGCCATCCTCTACCTCTCGTGTCACAGTGGGACATGCCCATACTGAAGGACTGGCTAAAAACGGCAACGACACTAGCGGCGCATAGTGGCTTGCTCAAAAAAAAATTGCGTAAAATATAGTTCACCATTCTATTGACATATCAGCGTTCTTTGGAAATATCTGCGAGCCGACATTATATGTTAAGGTTCTATGTGGGATCGTAGTAAAACATGCCCATTCTTGAGGACTGGCTGAAAACGGGCATATCTAGTGGAACATACAGAATGGTTCAATCAAAGAAATCCAAAAATCCAAAAATTTGTTGAATATAATTCAGCATTTCATTATCATATCGGTGTTCTTTAGTTATGCGTATGAGTTGACATTATGTGGTCAGGCTTTATGTTATGTAATAAGGTCTGTCTAATAAGGTCTAATAAGGTCTAATAATTAATATAACTATTTCCTGCATACTTGCTCAGCATACAAAGACTGAATAAGCCGCTATGCAGGTATTTTCTTATGCGCTTTGTATATGGATCCGCCATTATACTCGCCGAGATAGCGACCGACCCAACAGCAGCCGGGCAGCCACACTAAAGCGAGCAAAGTAAGCAAAGAAGGCTTCGCTGTAAAATGTCAGCATATCTTCTGACTGCATTGCAAGCAATGTTAAGGCGAATAAACAGACCAGTGCGGGGTTGTGTTTGAAACTCAATGTCCCTGTAAAGCTCAATTCGTGTAAAGCACCCTGCATTTAGCAGCTGCCATCGATCAGTGTATAGTCAAAGGTGTCCTTTGTGCGGCATTCGTGGTGCTGTTGAGTCTAGACGAAAACTCTATTTTGTCTGATGACTTTAAGAGTTAGGATTAACTTACTTGGCGACCGACAATGAACCAGATTTCAGGGCTGTATGTCCACGCCTTAGGGGCACAGCAGGCGAGCAAGTAGCGTCCGACCCCACAAAGCTTTCTTAAGAGGAGAAGTTTATATATTAAAGCGTTGTCTTCTGTTGGTATTAGCACTATCGTGAAGAGGCAAAGCTAGTACGCCGAATTTGTCGTCTTTATTTTTGGCCGTATGTTCGTTTGTGTATTTGCGTGCGTGCGTGCGTTTGTGTGCACGTGACTGTTTTTCTCGCATTGCACAGCTCTTTTTCTTTGGCCAGCACCTTCTTATGTTTTACCACCTTGATCTACAGTAATTTCTCATTCACACTCTGCCGCAGTCCGGTGCTACGTCGTGGTAACAAAGCATCGGATAACGATGGCGGCTAATTGTCATTCATGAAAGAGAGAGAGAGAGAGATTAACCCCTTTTTACAAACGTCAAAAACTGCCGACGTGGTGACAGTTTAATAATTACGAACTAGGCAGTGTGCAATGTCGCTCTATTCACAACATATTATTTTTCGCGGGAGAGGACAAAAGTTACAGCCCTGGCAATATATTTAGCGTAACACTTACCACCCCTGACAGTACATAAATAGACGTCGAAAATTTCGCAAGTGGACTGTGTCACTTTATTGGGCAAGATGTCCCGCTGCAGGCCAACGCACGTGAAAGTGTACCACTGCACGAGCGGTACCCTGCAGCAACACACGTGGGCTGAGCTGGTTGACACGATGCAAAGAGCCATCTTGCGACACCCACTGCCAAATGCCATCAGCTTTCCAAAGATTGTCGTGACCAACAGCCAGCTGTGGTATGACGCCAACCTCTACTGCCGGCGTTATCTGCCAGCACTCGCCGCAGACCTGGCCTTGCAGCTAACTAGGAGAGATCCAAGGTTTGTATCACTTACACCGTAATGGCTCGCGCGCTTTCGCTACACTAATAATTCTTGAAAATATGAAATATGCCAGGCTAGTGTCATCCTCAGAATTTGTTCCAAGCGAATGTGACCAGCGAAGTCACCGGCTACAATTTGCAAATTGCGCCATGTGACCTGATGTAACTAGTGTAAAGCTTAATTAGAGAAATATCAGCAATTCGTCAATTATGCTTTCAATGTTTTGTGCAGAGAAGTTCCAGAAATTTGAGTAATCCAGTTCGAGAAGTAGAATTGCGCTGCACGCCATGGGTGGCTTCCCGGTATGATGTGCAGGTAGTATTCTCGTCGCCCAGGAAGATGATGAGTTTGTGTAAATGGCTGAACGTAGAGAACAGTGAGGGAGACGTCCCCAAGGAAAGTGAAGGAAAAGAGCCAGCATCCAGTAGTTGTTTTACCCTACACACACACAGTAGCGCATAGATTGAAAGAGTGGCTTCCCGGTATGATGCGCAGGTAGTATTCTCGTCACCTAGGAAGATGATGAGTTTGTGTAAAAAAGTGAAAGTAGAGAACAGTGAGGGAGACGTCCGAGTAGCAGAATGTAGGGTCAGACATGTAAGGAAATTTGTTGAGTGCAACGTTGGAGTGGTAGGGTTCCTCTACATAGGACCGACGGGTAAGTGCCTCAACCAAACGCTTCAGGAGTCAGGAGCACAAGTGTTGTGTAGCAGAGTGGTAGTAGAAGGTAATTTCGCTCTCCACTGCTCTATGATTAATTGTACCTCGAATTAGGAGGACACTACAGTTCTCGCAAGCAGCAAAGACAGGCTTAGAAGAACAATTGTAGAAGCGTATATTATGCTTTCGGAAAAGTACGGCACGTACGTAAGTTCACCGTCTATCGCGCTCACAGAGAGTCTTTCCTGGGCAACCAGAGGAGAATTCCGGAGTGTGCACGAAACAAAGAATTTGGCTTAATCATAGGGAGGTACACTGCATAGGGAGGGTACGAATAGAGAAGTCTCACGCGTCAAGCTCCTTTGCGCGGTACTCTTTGCGCATGGCATTGTTGCCCACTTTGTAAACCCCCTTTTTGTTTTAATAAACAGTTCATAGCTGCGCTTCGTCTGTGCTGTTTTCGTCCCTGTATATGTTTCAACTTTGCAGCGCTGCTTTATAAGTATGACAGCGAAGTCGTATTTGCTTCGTTACCTCTGTCTCTTGCGCCTTTTAACTTGTTATTATTGATCACAATTTTTAGTGCCAAGCTTTCTTTGCCTCTTGCCCCATCTTGTGGGAGCTGGCAGCTGCAGTCTTGCCAAGTACAAGTTTGGCCACTGGGTATGTGCAATTGGGCATGTGGCACTTCGTATGTGAACATTTTTGTTCATTACCCAGAATAGGTGTGTACCGCTGATTAGTCGCCCGAAGAGGCAAGCCGGCAACGTAAATTGAAGAATTCAGGTACAGAGAAGTAAAGAAGTCGGCAGCAACAAAAGCAGCCATGTGCAGAGAAATAAGTGAAGCGAACAAAATGGAACCGGTGCGTGCATTAAGCGAGGACAGTAGACCCACATACAAGTGCACACATTTCAGTATATATCAATCAAAGCTTCGCTTATCCCCCATTTCCATGTATGCGTGGGATCCACCATTTCTTGTTCATTCTTGACACGTTAAAGTGTGGTTGCCATGTTAAGATACAAAAACTACAGGACAGTTATAAACTGCCCATTGGCTTCATAGCATTTAATAACCGCTTAAAATTGTCAATAGCCAGCTTTAGCGTGTCCGGTATTCCGTTAAACGCAAGTCGACTGGGCGTTTTGCCGGATGGGCAGAAGCCCAAACGTGAGTGGCCTGCACGGTGCAGCCAACTGGCGGTGCAGCGCAAAGCCAGACATACACAGAGTCAATATCGCAGTAAACAAGTGGGTTCTAGTTCGCTGCTGGTGTAAATTTTCGGCAGCGGCGTAATCGCGAACACGATTGAACTCACTTTTATATGGTACAATGTTGATGACGACTGCGTGCACACAGAAGTACGACACGTATGAAAGCACACTTAAGGCTTATATACCCATTGTTTCACAATGACACAGACCCATCCCGAGGAGTGAGAGAAGAATGAACAGATACCCAGTGACCCAAATTGATCGTTTAGGGCACTTACCCGTGCCACATACTCAGAGTCACGTGGATAGTAGAGGGAGAGAGAGAGAGCAAATGATAAAGGAAAGGTAGGGAGTTTAACCAGGACTGAGCCCGGTCGGCTACCCTACAGTGGGGAAAGGGAAAAGGGGACGGAAGGAAAGTAGTCAGTTGTCCCTTTGCCTAGTAGAGGAAAGTAGTCAGATTCTCTACTAGGCAAAGGGACAACGAAGACAGCCAAACCCCGGGCAAGAGACAAAGAAAGCTTCTCTTTAAGAACTTGACACAGTGCCACGTACGTATATACCAACATTTCTTACAACGGGGGGCTCACTGATATAAGTTTATTTTCTTCAACACTGTTATTCCGTAGATTCGTGAAGAGTTACAAGAAAGTTCGTAAAAGTATGGATGCTGCACGCTACTTCGTGATTCACGGATGGCTTTTCAGAACGACCAATATCATGAGGCTCATGCGTGACCTCACTCCCAAGGATAAGCAGGCAAGTCAAACAATAAAGAACATGTCCTTATTGCCGAAGTACGACATATATAGCGAACAGACCACAATATCGTCTTAGAGGTGGGTGCCATAAAAATCCCGCGGAAGGAAGCTGGGTAAAAGCCACCTCCTCATTAAATTTCCTTTTGCCCATTAGGAGCCTAGCCTAAGACACAATGGCACTCAAACTGCTGGTTGCATCCATTCTACCACAAATTCCGCAATTTTTTTTATGCGAAGCATCTCTTGGCGAACATTTGCCACTTCGACAGTATCTATCTACCAATCTACGTAGCCGCCTACATGTTGGTGCTCCCATGGTCGTTTCGTTAACTTGGTATATACCAACGTCGGCATAGTATGACAAGGGCGTATGACGAACATAAATGATAGCTCATGACATGAATGTCATGACACACGTGTCATTTAGGTACTGAAACAGCCGCCTATGTCTTGGTATGCAACAAATCTGGCATAGTATGACAAGAGTATATCACGAACATAAATGATAGGCCATGACATGAATATCATAACATGTGTGTCATGTAGGTTATGAAACATCCGCTTATGTCTTGGTATGTACCAAAATTGTCATAGTATTGCAAGAGTGTATGAGGAATATACATGGTAGGTCATGACGTAAATGTCATGACATGCGTGTCATGTAATTCATGAAACAGCCTCCTACGTCTTGGTACATGCCAAAATTGTTATAGTATGACAAGAATGTATGTCGAATATAAATGATTGGTCATCACATGAATGTCATGATATGCGTGTCACGTAGGTCATGAGAGAGAGAGAGAGAGAAAGGCAAAGGAAAGACAGGGAAGTTAACCAGAGATTATCTCCGGTTGGCTACCCTGTTCTGGGGGAAGGGAAAGGGGATGCAATAGGTGAGAAAGAAAGAAGGATAAAAAAAGGAAAAAGAAAAAAAACCTAAGCACACACACGCACGTACACACGAACTATTTCTGTGGGCACTGTCACGCAACCCGCAAAGGCATTCCTAGTCTTACGCAGTGTCACCGTACAGTCCTGCGCCACACAGTGTACTGTCACAATTTGTCAGAAAGTCCCGTGTCTTTCAAGTATCGCAGCAGCGCCTTCATAGCGGATCGCGCTGATGTTCGCGTAGGCCAGGTTCCGAGGATCTTGTCTTCTGTCATTGGGCGCTTGTCCAGTTTGTCTAAGGTGGCTGAGAGGACAGTTCTTTGTAAGTTAAAACGAGAGCACTGACAAAGAAGATGCTCGATCGTTTCGTTGCACCCGCAGAAGTCACACAGTAGGCTGTTGGCCATTCCGATAAGGAAAGAGTAGGCATTTGAAAATGCTACTCCAAGCCATAGACGGATAAGAAGGGTGCAGTCACGTCGTGGAAGCTCGGACGGAATATGGAGCTGTAAATTAGGGTCCAACGTATGGAGGCGTGCACTTGTGAAATCGGATGAATTCCACTGGGCTAATGTCAGGTCACGCGCAAGTGTGGCAAGTTTTTTCGCTGCGTCGGCTCTCGAAAGAGGAATGGCAACGCAGTTGACGCCGTCATGGGCAGATCGGGCAGCTGCGTCTGCTCGATCATTGCCATGTATGCCACAGTGACTAGGCAACCACTGATATATTAGATCGTGTCCTTCGTCAACTAGTCGATGGTGGACTTCTCTGATCTCTGCGGCGAGCTGCTCATGTGATCCATGGCGCAGTGCTGAGAGTACACTCTGTAGGGCTGCCTTGGAATCACAGAAGATTGACCATGCCTGGGATGGTTCCTCCTTAATAAAATGAAGAGCCGCACGCAGGGCTACGAGTTCAGCAGCTGTCGTTGATGATACATGTGACGTCTTTAGCTGTATCTTGACGGATCTTCTTGGTATCAGCACAGCGGCAGCTGCGCTTGCAGATGTAACTGAACCGTCGATGTAAACGTGTACGCGGCCACTGTGCACCTCATGTAAATGTTCTAACGTGGCCTGCTTAAGGGCAAACGAGGACATGTTGGCTTTCTTCATGATTCCTGGGATGGTGAGGCGTATGTCAGGTCTGTGCAGGCACCATAAAGGTAAGGATGGTCTTGCTGCAGGCATGTAGTTCGATGGCAATGAGGGACGATTGGCATCAATTAAACGACTGAAAGTTGTGTGTGGCCTTTCTGTGGGTAGAGCGGCAAGATGGTGAGAAGGTAATCGGGCAACGTGCCGAATATGCGCCCTGAGGGCGTCGGTTGCCAAGTACGTTGATATTGGGTGATCTCGAGCTATGACGATCGTTGCCGCTGTAGACGCACACCTCGGAAGACCGAGACACGTCCTTAGGGCTTGAGCTTGTAGTCCCTGGAGTACACGCAGCTTTGTTTTGCAAGTGTTGCCAATCACAGGGAGGCTGTATCTTGCGAAGCCGAGGAACAAGGCGTTATACAGCTGCAGCATTGACCGCACCGAAGTGCCCCATGACTTTCCGCCGAGAAAGTTGAGAAGATGTATTATTGTCAATAATCTCTTCTTCAGGTATGAAACATGCGGGCTCCATGATAGGTCTCGGTCAATAATTACCCCTAAAAAGCGGTGTTTTCGTGCATTTGCTACTGCTTGCCCATTGACCTTTACACTGTAACGCTTGATTTCCTTCCGAGTGAATGTAACAAGGCAGCATTTCTCTGAAGACAGCTCTAAGTTCTGTTTTCGCAAGTACAGAGATGTTATCGTAGTTGCCTTTTGCAGCCGTGCTCGTACCTGCAGCCGTGTTACGGCAGACGCCCAAATGCAGATATCGTCGGCATATATTGATGCCTGAACTGTGTTGGGCAAGGACCGGACTAGGCCAACGAGCACTAGGTTGAAAAGCGTCGGGCTTAACACTCCGCCTTGTGGTACTCCACGGCACGTTTGGTGTTGAGTCGTGGCGCCATCCTCGGTCATCACGAAGAAATGGCTGTCGGTCAAATAACTGCACAGCCACCGAAAAGTGCGGCCACCGATTCCGGCTTCAGTAAGAGCATTTATAATGGCATAATGTGCTATATTATCATAGGCGCCTTTTATGTCTAGAAATAATGCAGCAGTGAGTCGTTTCCGGCGTTTTTGATGCTGAACGAATGTAACCAAATCGATGACATTATCTATGGATGAGCGTCCACGCCGGAAGCCAGCCATAGCATCTGGGTACACGTTGTAACTTTCCAGGTACCATTCCAGGCGAGTCAAAATCATTCGTTCCATTATTTTCCCTATGCAGCTGGCCAGAGCGATGGGGCGGTACGATGACAAGTTTAACGGTGATTTGCCAGGTTTGAGAAGTGGAACCAAGCGGCTGCATTTCCAGTCACGTGGAACCAAACCGTTGCGCCAAGACTCGTTGTAATGGTTTAGTAGCATGAGTCGTGCTGTCTGCCCAAGATTGGCGAGCGCCGCATAGGTAACCCCGTCCGGGCCAGGTGACGAAGAGCGCCTGCAAGTCGCCAGTGCCGCTTCAAGCTCCTCCAGCGAAAAAATTACATCCATATGGGAATCCCGTGGCACAGGAGTAGCACATGGTGTAATTGCGCGTTGGAACTGCAAGCTGGAAAGTCTTGAGCAAAATTCTTCAGCAATGTCAATTTCGCTGCGACCTTGGTGCAAAGCGAGGGCTTTGAAAGGGACACGCTGTTGTGGTGATACGCGAAGCCCACGCACGGTTCTCCATATGTGAGATAATCGCTGACGTGGATCCAAGGACTCACAGAAACGTTTCCATCTTTGAGATTGTAGTGCATCGATGCGACGTTGAATCTTCTTTTGCATCCGCCTTGCCTCTCGGAGATCATAGATGGATTTAGTTCTCCTGTATCTTCGTTCAGCCCGCCGGCGAATTGCTCGTAGTCGCTGCAGTTCTGCTTCAAATTCTGCATATTTCGGGAAAGGCTGGAAACTACGCGTAGCCTCTTGCATGGCTTTTTGAATTTCGTGTTCCGGACTTGAAGGGTTCCCTTGCTGACATACTCCCTCCATGTGCGACCGAAACGCCGACCAGTCAATTCGCCGGAGCGTCATGGAGGAGTATTTCGATAGTCCCTTGATCTTCAGGTACGTCGGAATATGGTCGCTTCCATGTGTTTCAATGTCTGTAAACCATTGCACGTTTCTTTCAAGAAGCCGAGAAACCAGGGTCAAGTCTAGGCAGCTGCTGTAGGTAGGCCCGCGTAAATATGTCGGACTACCATCGTTGAGGCAGTAAAGGTCGTGCTGTGTGGCAAATGATGCTATTCGCCTTCCCCTGGAGTCCATCTTCAGGCTTCCCCAAAGCGGATGGTGAGCATTAAAATCTCCTGTGAGAATCGTAGGGCCGGGTGTCGCTGATAGCACGTCGTGTAGTCGTTTAGAGTCGAAGCCACTTGAAGGAGCAATGTACACAGCAACGAGTGTGAACGTAAGCTTATTCGATTTCACGATTAAACAAACGTACTGGTTGTCGTCGTGAGGCGGAACTGGGTGCAACACGTAAGTCAGATCACTTCTAATATATACAATTACCTTGCTTACATCACCACAGGTAGAGGACATGAATGCCTCATAGCCAGAAATACGTATAACATTCTGCACGTTCGGTTCGCAAATTACAAGGATGGGAAAACGGTTTTCGAAGACAAAATGTCTAAAATCTGAAATTCTTGATTTGAGACCACGGGCATTCCACTGCAGTAAAGATGCTTTCTTGACTTCCTTGTGGAAGGGCAGCGAGGGGCGGGCCATGGTGCTATGCGATGCTTTCAAGTACTGGAGTCAGCGCGTCCAATACTTGCAGTGCGCTACGAGCAGCTGGAGTGTCCATGTTCGTCAGTAGCAGACGCATGACATTCGTGAGCGATTTGAGCACGTAGGTCACGAAACAGTGGCCTACGTCTAGGTGCTCTCATGGTCGTTTCGTTAACTTGGTACGTACGAAAACCGGCATAGTATGACGAGAGTGTAAGACGAAGATAAATGATAAGTGAAGACATGAATGTCAATACATGCGTGTCATGTAGGCCATGAAGTAGTCGCCTACGCCTTGGTGCTATCATGGTCGTTTCGTTAATGTGATACGCGCCTCGCATACTGCTTTTCATAACATCGATTCCCACAGGGCGTGTGCCGGCTTTTTTTTAATTCAGCCGAATCTTCTAAGCTGCTGTGATTAGTTAAAGTTATTATAGGCTCAAGCACGCACACGACAAAAGCAGGCGGGAGCACTCATATGCAGCTCAGTGCCCGGTAGCTTTGTTACATTGGAGTTTAGCTGCACCATAACACGACGGAAAGGCACAGCAGATGCACTTCGTTGCGCGCAATTTCAGATGCCGAAGCAGCTACCGGTATTTAATGTGAGCCGAGGTTTTTATTTTGCAGATGTTCAATGTTGATATGCGGAGCCTGGACTGGTATGCGTATTGGGATCAATACTTGCTGGGAATTCGCAAGTATATATTCAAGGCCGAAGATTCAGAGCTTCCAAAGGCACGGAGGCACTTGACACGGTGAGCATATTTGTACATACAACATGTGGACTGCCTGTTCGACGACTTGTAGAACAGGCAGTCAGTATTGAATGTGGCCGGCAGTATTGGAACACAGGAACACAGGAACAGGCAGTATTCGATGTGGCCGGTCCTTCTAAAGCGTTAGCTTTTCTTACCTCACTGCTCAATTTCACGCTGTTGGCGCCGTGCGCAACCGAGAGAGGTGAGGGAAATTATAGAGGTGCCACAAGTTGCTTACATTCAAAGAAGCACCCGCGGCGCCACGAACAGCCCACCAATGACAGATGAGTGTTCGGTGAGAATTGCGCCTGAAGTATCTTGGAAGTTCTGCCACGTCGCAATCACGCCTCGGCTTCGCCTTCGTGAGTCGGTGGTGGCACGGGCGTTTGCCATCGCGGTATACTTTAACGGGATGGTGTTTAACATTACGGCGTCGGGAGGGTCGGCAGCAGTGCCTCGTTCCTCGCGCTGCGGTGCGCACGGCGCTATACTCCGTTCCAGACATCAGGCGCAACGCTGTGGAGGCTAGAGAGACATTCTGCAGTGGCTGCGTCTGCACTTAGAAATAGTTTGCTGTTCTTGATCGTAACTGTGCGAAAATGTTCTTTACAGACGCTCAGTGTTAAATGAAAAACGTTTTAATCTTTAGAAACAAACAAACTGTGGTATGCGGTTATCTAATACGTTGCTTTAGATCAATTTGTTTTAAATGCAAAGCATTTCGTGGCAAACATTTGCCATTTTGACAGTATCTATCAATCTATCTATCTATCTATCTATCTATCTATCTATCTATCTATCTATCTATCTATCTATCTATCTATCTATCTATCTATCTATCTATCTATCTATCTATCTATAGGCGCCTAGTCTTGGTGATCTCATGGTCTTTTCGTTAACATTGTATGTACCAAAATTGACATAGTATGACAAGAGTGTATGACGAACATAAACGATAGGTCATGACATGAAAATTATGACATGCATGTCATGTAGGTCATAAAACAGCCACCTAGGTCTTGGTATGTACCAAAATTGGCATAGTATCACAACAGTGTATGATGAACATAAATGATAGGTCATGACATGAATGGCAATAGGTGCGTGTCATGTAGGTCATGATATAGCCGACTACGTCTTGGTGCTCTCATGATCGTTGCGTTGAATTGGTATGCACCAAAATTGACACAGTATGACAAGAGTGTATGACGAAGATGAATGATAGGTCATGGCATGCGTGTCATTTAGGTCATGAAACAGCCGCCTACGTCTTCTTGCTCTCATGGTCGTTTCGTTAACTCGATAGGCTCCCCGCACACTGCTTCGCATAACATGTATTCCCACAGCGCGTAGATTCTGCCGGCTTTTTGTCTGCGTTTATTTTCGGGTTTTTTTATTGGCAGCGCGTTGCGGCAGCTTCTCGTGCCGGCTCGCGCGAGTATATGCCTTTGGCGTGTAGCGAGGTACGGACCGAACGCGCGGAGTGATAAAGTTTCATTACCAAACTTCTTGCGTTGCATCCCCAGCGTTGCATCTGATGGCTGAAACGGGCTACCGTGTCTGCTGAGAAAGCACGCACACTCGAGCATCGAAGAAGAGTGTAGTAGGTGAAACGAGAACGCGATGAAATGTGCTCTGCGCTGAAACATCATGGACAGATCAGGACCTTCAGGCCCCCAAGTGATCTGGTGAGCTTCAGTACGGAAGTGAGAATACCTTGCCTTCGCCGTGGCAAGCGCTGAAGCATTAGCGTTACACACTAGAAACCGTCCTGGGAAGGCTTCTTTTCTTTCTTTCTTTTTTTGGCGTGGGGGGGGGGGATAGTTAGCTCTAGGACATTATGCTTGCGCACGATAAAATGGCACATTTCATTTCATAAGTGTGTTAGTCGTTCAATAATTGTGACCACTATAAAAGAACAAATGGTCAAAGCATCTGAAACTGGGATACATGCGTTTCTGCTACATGTTCTTGGAAATTAAACTTTTACCATCTCAGACCGACGTCTGATGAAATACGTAACGTTATGCGATGTAAACTCGGAGAGACGTTCTTTCTTTACAGCAAGTTAAAGTTTCTTTGATTTTTTTATTATACGTTATGCAAGCGATCCTCTAGATAAATATTTTGCATTTCTCTCTTGACTTCATGTGAAGGTTACATTTTAGTATAATAGGAGGAAGTAATCCAAATAACGTGTGTTGACAGGAGGCAGTCGTATATAAAAAATTAAATAGATTTTTCCACCCTTCAGTTTTCAAACTAAAATAAAGCCGCAGATCCCACGCCCTATGAAAATCGTTGTTATGCGAAGCAATGTGCGGGGATACTACCAAGTTAACGAAACGACAATGAGAGCTCCAAGACGTAGGCGGCTGTTTCATGGCTGACATGACAAGCATGTCATGACATTCATGAAATGGCGTACCATTTATGTTCATCATACAATCTTGTCCTACTATGCGAATTTTGGTACATACTAAGTTAATGAAACGACCATGAGAGCACCAAGACGTAGGCGGTTACTTCATGACATACATGCAATGCATATATTGACATTCATGTCATGACTTATCATTTATTTTCGTCATACACTCTTGTTATACTATGCCAATTTTGGTACACACCAAGACGTACGCAGCTGTTTCATGACATGCATGTCATGACATTCATGTCCTGACCTATCATTTATGTTCGTCATGCACTCTTGTCATACTATGCCAGTTTTAGTACATACCAGACGCAGGCGGCTGTTTCTTAACCTACATGACACACACGTCCTAATAGTCATGTCATGACCAACCATTTATGTTCGTCATACACTCTTGCCATACTACGCCTATTTCTTGCGTACGAAGTTAACGAAATGATTATGAGAGCATCAACACGTAGCTGGCTAGATAGATAAATACATACTGGCAAAGTGGCAAATGTTCGCGAAGAAATGCTTCGCAATTTAAAAAAAAACATTTCTTTTTTGACTTACAACTACCAATTTCGTTTCATTCATCGCAGGCTCTACGTAGTACGTTTGTCCTTGCAGGCGCTCCTGCTTGCTTTAGCGTGCCGACTGGTGATGACGCAGACAGCGTGGAACTTCAGCTCCACGGCGATATTGCTTAGTATAAAGACATGGAAAACGCTCCTAGTTCTGTTGGGTCTGCCACCGAAACCGTAGAAGGCAATACATTAGCTGCCCCTTGCAAAAGTTTTTGCACGTTCTTGTAAAAAGCCTACAGACGTGTTTGTATTAGCTTTATAGAATCTATATAAGGAAGCTGTCGACTTCTGCATATTGAAGCTGTAAAAGCGCACCGAGACGAGAAACGAAGAGAGTGAACAGGACGAAGCGCTTCGTACTGTCCACTCTCTCCATTTCTCCTCTCTGTGCGCTTTTACACTTTCAAGATGCAAGCAAACCAACTAACCCAGTTATCCATTCTGTTAGAGTTTATGCATATTTTTCCAACTACTAACACAGTCTATCCAAAAGCAACCATGCAGAATGTTATGAGCCAGAAATTGAGTAAATGCAGTATAGTTAATTGCTGATGTCAATAGACAGTCTCTAGATTTCATATAAGCTAAAGCAAATGCCAAATCAAATAAGTTAGTCAAGTCAGTCTCGTTAGATGTGCTATATAGACATTCTAGGGACCATTTAAGGGCATAAAAGAATTGCCATAAGCATAAGGCTCTTCTTTAATCCGCACCACAAACGTTCGCGCAGGGACGTATCTTCACGAGGCTCTGTGATCAGCACGAACCGCAGCCGCAATAGAGCATGCGCAGTCCTAACGCTGAAACAAACAAAAAACAGAAAATACCATGAGGTGTCAAGCTACAGGCACGATTATAACAGGGAAGCCACATGGTCGCATGGAATGTGCCAAGAAGCTTCTTCAGCGGCATGTCTTGTGGTAGTTCTGAGCGCTGCGTCCCTTGCTCAGCCAAGTGAATGGCAAGCAGGGGCGTAATCAGTTGTGGTACTGTCCCTGCTTTGAGAACATGAGCAAAATTGTTGTCGTTACTGTAGTTTATGATAATGACGATAATGACGTTGATGATGATAGTAATTATGTTGGTGGTGGTGTTTGATGCCATTCAATAAAATGTGTTTTGCTTAGCAGCTGAATGCATGGACTCATTTGTCGCCTTGTTTTTTGCGCCTTCGAATGTGGTGAAAAAAGAAAGGTAAGCCTCTCATACTTAGAATGGCTCAGTAGACAGCGTTCATCTTCAGAACAAAGCGCTAACAAACAAGGGACGCGTAAAAGCAAGCAAATGCCGGAGCTAAGCACTACTAACAGACATTTAGTAGATTTAACACTCTGATTAGTTCGATAACGTTGTCCGCCCACTATGTGACTGCCTCGGGTAGCGTACAATAGTTCCCGCTAAGAAGTATCTTGAAAACGACAAGTACTGTGATTTTTTTTACCTAAATTCACTGCACAAACGAGCTGAATATTTTGGTTATAGGAAGAATTTCATACTTGAGAACTAGCTTTTAGTGTGGCGTATCGTAGGGCGCTATAAGGTAAAGATATATTCCAATCTGTTTCTGTGCATTTCTGCCGTTGGCGTTCCACGACTGGTCATACATTTTTCGAGAAACGCCAACCTCACCTGTCTGTCACGTGACGTCGCGAAACGCCACATTTGATATGACGTACACACACTAATTATGCATGATTTGGTTGAACAAAATAACAAAACGTACTTTCCTATTCTGCACATTTTTCGCTTTAAGCTCACCGCTACTGGTGAAACGTTTCTCGGGCAGCACCCACATCGCCTGTCTGTCACACGACATCACAAAACCGCGAAAATTCACCACGTCAAAGTGAAGCATACACTGCACTAAGCATTGTAGATGCATTAATGCGACGAACAAAACTCAATTTCTCGGGGTACAGCCAGAGACTTCCCCGTTCCAAAAGAAATAGAAGATGGTGGCCACACGATCGCTCTGGCACAAACAACTCGGAGCTGCCGGCGAGAATGCATTTCTTCGCAGATAATAAAAACAATTATTCGCTGTGTAGCGTACTCGAGCCCTTTCGGCACGCACGCAATATTGCTCTGCCTACTCTTCGTTAAGAACACATTTTAGCAGCATTTATAGATTTCCGTTGCACGCCACCCTGATTGCACGCCACCCTGATGACGCATGCGCCCTGCCTTAGCGGATTAGTCGCGAAGCGTCTTGCAAGGGTCGCGCGCGCGGCCGTGCGGCCAGGGGAGGTATTCTGCAAGAGTCCACCTAGTGGACTGTACATTTCGGCCGCCGCCGATTGGCTGGGGCTTCTTGTCTTCTCCCACGCACAGCTGCATCCAATCAGCAGCAGCCGAAATGGACAGTTCACTAGGTGGACTTTTGCAGAATACCCCCCCCCCCCCCCAGATCTCGGGGGAAAGTACCCTGGAAAAACAAAGGGCTTCGACGCGCGCTGTTGCAAATGCTCGTGCCATGTAGCGCGTTGAAACTCTACTGGTAGCTCGACGTCGTTGCGGTGCCGAAAACATGCGTAAGACTGCAACTACACTTTGAAACAGAAAAGGGTCAGGGCTTAGTCCGGACTGCACCGTGAACCACGTAGTTGCCGCCTTGCATTGACGGCTGTCAAATGTATCGATAAACCCCTGCGTTACACTTGGACGACACTTCGAAAACACGTTGCTGACGCAGTCTTCTTGCAGCATTGGCCCACTGTTGCTGGTGGTGGCAGCGCGTGCCTGACTTCATGTACTCTTTTAAGGTGTGGTAACACTGGGTCGATACGAGACCGACAAGACGCTGATGATTGGCCGACTATTCAGCACTGTGTCACTGAGACCGTTTGATCGTAATAGGCCGACAACGACGCAACCGACGGGTGCGATTTGTTATATAGCGCGACGGGCTTTCGTGTCCGTGATAGCTTGACCGAACCCTAGCTACGTGCTTAGCCGTTGAACCGACAACGCGATAGCTGCAGTTCATTCACTTGTAAATGTAATTATTCACGCTCAACATGCGTCGACATGCCTTCGAAGTTGAAATGCACGAGCTTCAGTCCTCTCAAGCCGTGCACGTGAAGTTTGAGTCAATGTTGATCCTGTTTAGCAAAGTTTGGGTTAGGCCTGACCCCGCCGAGTTCGCACACACGCTACTGATGGAGCTCGACCTAAAAAATAAGCAGTCAGGACGAAGGAAACCGCTCTTATAGTTAGGCTGTGGCCCTATAGCGATTTGATAACTACTGTTCACTTCGCACGGCTCGTACACAATAAGCGGCAAGCGGCGACACAGCGCTGTGCCAACATCTTGTACTTTGGTCACCATTCCCGAACGCTGCCGGTCGCATTCCCGTAGATGCTGGGTCTGTGTGTGTTACTATGCTGACATTTCTTAATTCCAAATAAGCACTGTTTACATCTGCGTCAAACAGAATTAAAGAAGAGACAGTGCATTCGGTACAGCAGCATAAACTCGCTCAATTACCAATGATGTCAGCGATGGCATCCGCGTTTTCGTGAGAGAACTACTTATGCCAAGCACTGTTGTCTTGAATAATACTTTATAGCACGCACAAACTGTAAATGTGACGAGCTTAAACAAAAGCGAGACTCAGTAGTAACAGCCCGTAATATATGTGTCTGGATCACAGTTACAGTTGTTTAACGGACTCGGCCGCTCATACTTACTCGTCTGTATGTTTTCCTACGTTTTGAGATTATTTCACATCATCGATGCGCCATTTCTACTATAACCGGAGCTGACAGCGATCCGAAGCTGTAGAGGTAAACAAATGCACCGCTTTGGCAAATCCCACTTGCAAGGCTGCGCTCGGAGGCTTCTTGAATATGCGAAATATTTAGTGAATGCGTAAAAGGAGTGCAAAAAGCGATGTGCAATCGCAGACATCAGCGACAACGAACTCAAGGCAGCCGCGTCGGTAGACGCAACTCAGCGTGCCTTGATCGGCCGCGCTGTTACCACAACAGCGCACTCGGGCCTGTTCCCCCACTATAATCGACGGGTGAACGACATGCTGTTCCGGAGAAACCATTAATAATTAATCGCGATCCACGAAACGCACAACCGACGCACACTGAACATGGGCGCAGGTGCACAAATAAACCGGCGAAAATCCCCAACACCCTTCCAAAACGTTTCCAGCGGCGTGCGTCAGAGAGCAGCACACGAACAAGAGGCGGATTGCAGACGCTGGCACCACTCTCCTCACCCGGTTATGTACTTTCACTGCGCTAGCTCGGCCCTACAGAAACCCTCTCCCCTTTAGCGTGTTCCTCGCCTCTTGCCAGTCAGTCAGGTAAGAAAAACTTCTCAAGGTAGGCATTGCCATTCGCTTTGACAACAAATAAGAAGTAACCACCGATAAACGAGAAGAGCACTTCACTCCGGTTCGAACAACGCTGCGAGCAACCGCCCGATGCTTGCGTCGGTGCTTTCGTAAATTTGACGTCAGGATAATAGAAAAGTTTTGCGTTATGCGGCCCCTACGGACATTGTCTGCAATCCTGAGCAATCTCTTCCAAACAGCATTTTTAGCTTTCTCGGAGTGCCTTCTGTTGTATCACATGTAACACCCGTAACAAGCCAGACGCATTAAAGCTTTGCTTGAATGCAACTCGTAACGCCGAGATTTCCTGCAGATTTAAACTCGATATTGCATTTCGTATTCTCAGTATGTCAGGAACATATTAGTATAACGCCTGCTTAATGATTTCAAGCGGCGCAATAAGCTTTTACTGGAGAAAGCGTAAGTGGCCCAAGCACACTGAACCTATGAAACTCCGCGTCTAGTCCGCGTCTTCGTAGCGCTCTTTTCTTCAAGTATGCAAAACCAACTCGCCGACATCAAGCTTCTGCGCCTATAAAACTGTTACAAGATTAATTTTGCGCTTACCGCTGCTCATCTATTGCTCAAATTTTGCAGCAACATTGTATTTGATGGTCTGGATTGTTTAATATGAGACCTGGCACTTTCACTTTCCTATAGTTCATCAAGAGAAAAATTCCAAGTGTCTCTTCATCTGCACCCTTGGCAATAAGCGATGTTTAATAATTGGAGGACGCTTAAGCTTCGCCTTCAAAAGTGGAACGCGATAGCGTTATCGCACCCCGTTCGCACCGCCTACTCAAATGCACTACGCCAGCCAAACGTCGCGATCGGCACAGATAGCCAGGCCCCGACGCGCCATGAAGGCGGACGCGATCATAGGGCGAGTGGCGCGCCACGTGTTGGGGCAGCGCCGTACATTGCGAGGAGGGGGTCTTCTGTGTTTGCCGCAAGATGGCTCTGCGTGTGCGCAGAGCGCAGAAGAAATGTAGCGGAAACGTTCTTCGCTACTCGTGAAACTGCGACTTCTGTAAGTTACATGGTCATAATTACCGATACACACCGCAGTATAACTTTCTACGGCACGTTTCTAAGGCAACACAGCATTCACTAGAGGCGATTTTGTCCCCTTTTGAAGGAACGAACTCGTGGCTGAGTGGTAGCGTCTCCGTCTCACACCCGGAGACCCTGGTGCGATTCCCAAAAGCCCATCTTGCAAGATGTTTTTTTTATTTATGAAGTGCCTTCTTGGATTTATCGCTCACGGCCAACGCCACTGACGCCGACGACACCGGCATTTCTGCGACACGAGCTCCTTAACGTTATCGCGTTAAAACATGGCGGTTTTATCACCTCCGGCGTCTGCAGTGCGGCAAAGCATGGCCTTCAAGAGTGATTTCCGTTAACACCGCTCCTGCATACATTCGTTCGTGGGCACTCACGCTCCGTCCAGTGGCGTAGCCAGGGGGTAAACGGGTGGGGGGGTGAGGCTGCCGGGCTTAAGCCCCTCCCCTCGAAATTTTTCCAGCTCCCTCTTATGCCTGGCGCATCGCCCATGCACAAAGGTGTATATTCTTCGAACATCCGCCCCAGACAAGCACAGGATAATACACACCATGCACTAAGCATGGCAAACAAGGAATAATGGCACCTTGGCTTCTTCCCGCCGCCCCCCGCCACCCCCGAAAAAAATAGTCCTGGTTACGCGCCTGGCTCAGACCTACATCTTTTGTACGCTAACTATAGCACTGCTCTCACCTCCTGGAACACGGTTGACTCCGGTGCTAACAGCGATCATCTGCCTATCATTTTTTATCTGATTACCTTATTGCTTTCTTTGGACAATCACGAGCGCAGCTCTTCGAAAATTTTAAACGCGTTAAAATCGGCTTTAAACTTTCAGGTAGGTATTGAGATGTTAGGGCATTGAGCATTTGTTCCATTCGAAAACAGTCATTAAAATGACTCAGTTTGTCGTATCATCCTTTAAGGGTGATCATATCGTCCATAGTGGAATTCTGCTTGTGAGCGAGATTTTAGACATTGAATAATTTCATGGAAAAAACTCCTATATAACCAGTGCCGTGTTTATTTGGCTAATAACATATACGTAGCCGATACATTTATATGAACAGTCTCAAAAGCAATTATCAGTATGATTCAAAGCACTAAACAATTATTTCAAAGTCTGCCAGTAAGAAAGCACTACTTAAGTTTATTCGATTTCGTAAAGAGACCAATGAACATCGACTCTGTCGTTTTATTAACAAAATAATCACCAAAGTCGTCGAAGGCGCAAGGCACGTACTCGAGTACGGGAAAGTACCTTCGACTTAAATTCTGAATCACGTACTGCCCACCTCGGACGATTTCAACATCCGCTCATTTTTATAAATAAACTTTATTCCCCCTCCTCTTCGTGCTGCACTTTAGCTTTATCGCTTGATAGCATGAACCGAGGTCAATGTAATGAGCATGTAGCTTGCAAGCGTTGCACCGCTTTCACCGCCCCATGCAGGAGGCATAATAAGTGCGCCGAAATGGCGTGCTCTGCCTCGTTACGATCCTGGTGACGTACGTACGCTGCTCGTCGTATACCTGAAGGGCGACTAAGTGTCAACGGGAGTATGACGCTATGGGGGCCCCTGTTCACGTGTTAAGCAGATCGCTTATTAAGCAGCCTACCGCGTTTTTTTTTCGTTTTTTTTTTTTCTGGTGGCCGACGGCACAGCTACGAGTGTTCAGCTGGGGGAGGACGGGGGAGAAGGAGGTTTTTCCTAGTCCCGTCAGACGTCAACGCCCTGGTTCTGCAGCGAACGACCGGCCTCTAGAAGTGATCACCCTATACTGTTTCTTATGGAGACCTTGAGATCTAAACGTGATTTATCGATTATTTCTTCAGAGCAAAACACGAGTATTAAAGAAAGCATAGACACTGCAGGACCACGCGCTGTCAAATTATGACAAAATATTTTTGACAATGTGGGTTACAGTGGGGACTCCGCTTTAAACTTAACTCGCAAGGATACCTTTACGTGCATCTATATCGCAATAGATGGGCGTTTTTCTTTTTCGCATGGCAACTACTTTGAGATATTGCCGCCCCTCTTACTTTTCGTCACCGTACTCCACATCATTATTTACGTGCCGTGAAGTGAAAGCTAGGGCCCGAGTCAGCCAATCAGCAATTGTAGGGCTCGCCGCGTGTTACATAGAAGTGAAGACGGCTCGACCAATGTACGCTACTAAATACATTCGTTAAGCTTTCGTTCAATGGGGTCGCAGAGAGGTAGACTGGCGGCGGACAGTAGAGGAGCGCATACCCTGGTTCCCGTGTTCTGTTCGTCCGCCACGACCCATAACTTCCGCTGCTAGGCGCAAATCAGGTGATGTTATGTATATAGGCTGCGGTAGAGTCCGTATAGCTCGAAAGGGCAATGATGCACATTTCTTACAGCGTGGACGCCGTTTATATCTGTTGACGCGCGCTGGTGAAACCGAAGTGATAAGCAGGTACAGTGTAAGTGTGACCGCATAAGCGAAAGATATCGTTGACCAGCTGCGTGTATACTTGGCGGCGTATATACTTCCTCTAGCGCTACTAGACTCGAGGGGTTTATTTGAGAATATTAATGTGCTGGTTGCGAAATTTTTAAAGGCAATACGCGGAAATGTTACAGTGTCTGTGCAATGAATTGTGTAATTCCGTTTGTAAAAACTGAAGCACATGCTTGCTGGGAAGTTGCGTACACTGCTGGCATCTTCGGCTGGCCGTTTCGGAGCGACTGCTGGCCGTTTCGGAGCGAGCGGTGTTGTCTTTGGCTGGTTGAAAAAGCGTGCGCGCCTTGCATTCGGCTGGTTCTTTTCGATCGTTCTCCTCCACCTTCGAGCGAATCTGAGGCGCTCCGAGCCCTGTCGTCGGAGCAGTCGTCGAGATTGGGAGTGATTCCAGCAACGTCATCAGAACACAGCGTCGCCGCTGCTGGCGACGGTCCAGCGTAACCTAGGCAACTGCATGCTGGCGCCTCGACGAACGCTCGTCCCACCGGTGCGTCCACCGGTTTTCCCGGGTGGTGGTGGTACAAACGTTATTTAGTGAAGGCCAAAAATTAAAAGAAACAAATTACGATGCCACCGTTTCGTGGGTGGCCTTCAGGCTGCCGGTCGTGACCTACAGATCATGCCTGGCGGTGGCTTCCGCTGCCCAGATCGTTAGCCGTAACTGGACATCCGGCTCCAAGCTGACCCGGCGGCGCCGCGAACTTTGGATGGGCGACAGATCGGACATTGGCATGCAGTCAGGCGGCTTCGCGTGTGCCATTTCCTGTTCCGAGAGCGAGTCGCACGTTCGGATTGCGCGCTTGTCCTCTACCTCTGAGTTCGGGGGAACGCCGGATCTGCCCGACTGTGCTTCGGGGAAGAGAGACGACTAATCGAAGATACCATAAGTGTCGCACGCTTTAGACTCCTCGCAGTTTCTTCAAGTTCATAATGTGCAGTAGCCATTCAGACGGCTCTTTTTATGCGCCGCTTAAAGCATTTCATGTCACCTATAAAGAGGAAAAGCAGAAACGTACTCCAAATTAATATAAAAGCGTGCAGCACGCCGGATTACGCAGATACCTGCCATATGCTACAGTGTTTGCAAATACCTAGCTCACCATAAATTTCCGGACCGGGAAATGTCGCAATAGGCTGCTTTCTTACACGCTTTCAATACAGATGTTCTGTCTTTTTTCTAATTATTAATCGAGTTCAAGAATAATCAGCACATGTTCTATCACTTTTGCATATAAGCTTAATAGGAACATCTGAATTCGTTCTTAAGATCACTTCATCCGTCCTGACTTTTTTTGTCGCTCAAAATTAAACCACCGCAAGCGCTACACTTGAACCATAAAATCAACATGCCTACATTGATCGTAGTTTTGAAACTGGGCGTTCAAAGCATGAAAAATGGTTGCTCGCTAGTTCAGGTATATGTTCCAGTTATACACGCGCGTGTACTAACCACGAATAGCACACTCCTTTTTATTCATTCATTTACTTGTTATTGAAGGACGAAGTATTTCTAGGCAGTGTCCAGCAGCTGTAGCCTAGACAGTTGTACTGTTTCGCTGATCGGCGATCTCGCCAACCTAAGCGTATGTCGTGTCACCGTTTTATAATAGTCTCGTAAATATACCACTGGTGTCATATTAACAGGCAGCAAGACAAAGAATTTTTTGCCGCCGGGAATCAAACCATGGACCCTTCACGAGTCCGTTAGCAGCAGCACAAGACCGTGGGAGCTACCACTTCTAGCTTAGGTTCTTTGCTCTTCTGAACACTAACTTCTTATGCACTAACTTTAGTACTACAGTGTTTAAAAAGTCCCGTCATATTACGGTATAACAACCTGCGAACTTTTGATGCCGGGAAGTTCCCGTAATGATACATGCTACTACTGATCCCGTAGTTAACAAAAAACATTACAAATGCCGTAACTCAAGAAACTACTTTTAAAGCCATAGCACTCCTTAACATTACCAATGCCGCACCACAAGCAAAAACACCTGAAGCGACACTTATTTACCAACCTTACAAATGCCCTGCCGCACGAAACTACCATTGAAGCCGTAGTACCTGCCAACATTGCGAATGCCGCACCATGAACGAAAACATTTAAAGCCGTAGCTAGCTAACTACCAACGTTGTCAATGCCGTACCCTGCGTAAACGGTTATATATATGTCACATTGAAGTTCAGGGTCGCAACCGTAACAGGCGCATGAGGAATCTCACCTGTGAGACATCGTGACTGTAACGACACCGTAATGAATGTGTATGGTTGTTTTGCTGTACAGCAGCCATGATGAATAATGAAAACCTCATAAAGTAATGCAACATAAACACACGGAAGGAATCATAACACCAGCGACTGCTACACGTTCTCGTGTGTGTGAATCCTTTACTACTGTGTTCCGCAGAATTTCCCAGTGGTGTAGCCATCAGATAGGTATTCCACTTAAAGTGGAACTCATACAGCCATGGTTTCATGACAAAAGAAATACGTTAGCCAGAATAATTAATAAAACCACCTTTTCGGAGCTTATATGGGTATCAGGAGCCCAGCTTTCGTTCGTGAGCTTTCTCCTTTTCTGGCAAACACCAGCAAATGTTTTTCGTGCAGTAATGATTGATACTCCATAAAGGTTACATGAACACTCAGGACAGTCTTTGAAAAAAACACACAAGAAGGTCAGTTTTTAGTTGTACTGTACTTGAAGAACACGGACAGCCTGTCTTAGGCCATCAGAGGAGCTCAAAATGAAAAGCAGGAAACGTGTGTCAGTAACTGAAGTCATCCAAGAAATAGTAAAAAGACTCACCGAGCTCCATTTCTTCTTGAAAATCACAATCTCTGCCCAAGCCGCTAGAGCCTTTGAGCGGGTTCTTTTCTTTCTATTCAATTGATGGCGTGCGCCCTCTTCTTTGCACATGACAACGAGGTATATATCTGGAATGAACATGAGATAGGCAGGTGACAAATTCAATTAAAAACACCCATGCAAAAATAATTGTGATAACTAACTTATAATCCCAGGTTTATTCCGCATCACCTACTAAGCCAGACATGTTATTTCAGCCCCTACCATTATTATAACTTGTCAAGATACAGATCTCAGCAGCCACCCACGATCATCTATCTAAATCTTGGCACCCATGCTAGGCTATTCCGCGTTGCAACGGTAATAGGTGTAGCCATGATGGTATACATGCATGAACAGCTTGTGTAACTATATGTGCACCTGTATTCTTAACGGGCATGATCACTGAGGGACCAACTGAAAAGTTTGTTTTTATATATGCAAGAAATAATGTGCTTATGATAACTTATCAGCTTGGCACTGCCAAGTCTCATCAAAGAAAAAGTGATACTTTCAATGTAACACGATGCAGAAATGAAAGACGCCAAGTTGTCTTTCTGATGGAGAAGTCAAACTCAGCTGCAATGAAAAAAAAAACATAAATACACTATCCAATAAATGTGTTTTGTGTTCATTTTCTTGAGTAATATTGTTTACAGGTAATGCTATCTGTGCAATAAGGGGTAAGGGAGGTTGAGCATACTAATATATGTCAATGTAGCTTGCGGATACAATTGCCAAAATTTACTGACTAGCTGCACATACTTCCTTGAGAGCATCATTACCTGCCTTTTGTAGCTAACCTGTGAACATGTCAAGGCATAACAGACAAGACAATACCACATAACGTTACCTTAGAGAGTTACCTAGGCGAGTCTTGCCTAGAAGGAACTTTTGCAGAAAAGAAGTTGAAAAGTGCCAATTATAGCACACATTTTACAGCAGTGCTATGTTATAAAAAGCAACGCTATTGAAAAGCTAGTCTCTTGGCGGCAATACGTAGCCGTAATCCATGTTAGCTATGTGGGATGCCCACTATTTGCTTGGTTCAAATAACTTAATTCCTGAAGCATTCTGTCAGGGTATTACTTAAGGGGTGGGTTTCTGTTTGATCAAGAAATATTTCTTTTATAGTGGCTTTGAAATGGTACGCAGGTAGATCAGCGGAACCATTCGAGTTCCTGGCCGTCTGAATAAAAAAGGACTTCAGGTACAAAGAAGTACGTGCAAGCGGCAGATACATGCTCTTCTTATGGTGGATGTACAAAGGGGAAGTGGTCATGTACAGGAAAAATTGCGGTGTTCAGAGAGGAATAACTTGAAATACAAAAAAAAGCTTGTAAATCTTGTGTCTTCTTTCTAAGTGCTGAAAGTTGGTCTTTGGGGATATGCTAAGGTAGTCGAAGTACTCTTTATAAATAAATATAACTATGGGGCTTTGAATAGATCACGAGGGTTTCAGACTGGACAAAAATATTTCGTTTTTGGTCGTACTTTTGTAGAATATGCTAGTAGTTTTACAGAAAGTGGTGCGAGTATCAAGGAATGACGCAAGTAATCAAGAACGCAGTTAGCTTACTTGCTTCTTTTAGTGTGAACGGACCTAGCGAAAGACTCGTGGGCAGAATGCCGACGACCCTCGGGGGGAAGGAAGGGTCGAGCGGGGCCCACAGAGACGCGTCGCTGTGTCCTTGAGGTCGGGACGAGCCACGACGACGAACTCAGACGTGCGCCGAACCTGTAATGCGCCATACCGTGGACCGGGTAATTGGGATTCTACGCAGAAGTTTCCTGAAATAAAAGTACCACGGGGTCTATATCAAATCCAGTTTTAGAACCATTTGACTGGCAGGAGGAGGACGTTCTGGCCTTTGCTGAAGGTACGAAATGTACGAATATGCTGATAGCTAGCCTTGAGAACAGGGGCGTGACCAAGGAAGACCTTAAGAAAGCGCAAGAGGAGGATGACAGTCTGCAAACCTGCTTTCGGACGATAGGCCCAGGATTCAGCGGGAAAGGGAGAAACTGGAAATTTTACCTCTTGAAAGAAGTTCTATATAGGCGATATAAACTGCCGAGTGGTAGGGAATTCGAACAAGTAGTAGTTCCCTCGGCATTACGTCAACAGGTATTAAGGACTGCACATGAATGTGCAATAGCTAGACACCAAAGCACAAAACGAACTACTGATAGGATTCTAGAAGCTTGGCCTGGAATCCAAAGAGATGTCAATAGATTTGTGAGTTCATGTGACGCATGCCTGCGAACCATGCCAAAGGGCAAGGTAGGAAAAGTGGGGTTGGGAATATTACCATTATTGATACGAAAAGATTGCCGTCGACATAATCGGCCCCTTGTCACACCCATCCCTACTGGTAAGCGATATATCCTGACAGTGGTAGACTTCGCCACGAGGCATCCAGACGCGGTACCTCTAAATAAAATTGATTCAGCATTCATTGTGGATAGCTTAATCATTACAGATTTTCTCACGGGTCGGTTTTCCACAGGAAATACTCTGTGATCGAAGTTCCTCATTCACGTCAGGTTTAATGAGAGAGGTCAATGAGTTATTGTCAATCAGACAAATGCGAACTACTCCTTACCACCCAATGAGTAATGGGTTGGTCGAATGTTTCAATGGCACCCTCAAGCAGATGTTAAGGAAGATGTGCCAGGAAAAGCCTAAGTTTTGGTAGGATTATTTGGCTCGTCTGCTTTTTGCTTATCGTGAGGGGCCACAGGCCAGCCTCGGCTTCTGGCCGTTCGATTTACTCTACGGGCGTCATGTACGTGGCCCTCTCACCATGATGAAGGAACTGTGGACGGATGATAACATCGACAGTGAAGTCAAGACCACTTACGAATATATTTTAGAGTTGAGAGGAAAATTGGAGGCGACAACAAGGCTTGCTCATGAGAAACTCCAGGAGGCACAAAAGTACAAAAAGAAGCACTATAACTTACGCGCTTCACGCCGACAGCTAAAGGTGGGAGACAAGGCACCCATTCTTCTACCAACAAGCCACAACAGATTTCTGCTGCATTGGAAAGGCCCTTTTCGTGTTGTCGCAAGACAAAATGACGTTGATTATCTGTGGAACCTCGAACATAAGAAACAGTTGTTCCACGTGAATATGCTGAAAGCATACAAATATCGTGAAACGACACGCGAAACAACTTTTGCAGCTAGCTCTGTGACTGTCCAAGATTCGGGATTCCCCGACACGGTCCCAACATTAGAAGTGACAGGGGGCGGTGATATCGTCGGGGTGCCATCGTCGAAAGAACTGACCGGTTCACAACTGCAGCAGGTTAACCAACTGTTGCAACAACACCGAGAAGTTTTTTCAAGCATGCCCGGAGCGAGAGTGCATTGCAATTTACAATTGACGACAGCAGTCCCTCTTAACACTCCACAATATTCCATCCTTCTTGCTTTGAAGTATGTCATCGAAAAGGAAATACAGGAGATGTTAAAACTTGGTGTCATTGAAAGATGTTCATCTCCGTGTAATTCTCCTCTGGTATTAGTGAAAAAGTCGGATGGCTTATATAGGACATGCATCAAATTTCGTTGGTTGAATGGCACGCTCATTCCAGATACAGAGCCAATACCACGAACTGATATGGTTTTCTCCGAAGTGAGCGCAAAGCGCTACTTTTCAAAATTCGACCTTGTCAAAGGATATTGGCAAGTCTGACAACTGTTTTTTATGTCCGAGGTCCAACATATATTCAACGTCACTTTGTCTTACGACAACACGAAAAGGGCCTCTCCAATGTAGCAGCAACCTGTTCTGGCCTGTTGGTAGAAGAATGAGAGCAGTCGAAGGAAAAAAACGGCATTTTCAACAGTTTCAGGCCATTATCAGTTCCATTTCATGCCTTTGGGAATAAAAACTGCATCGGCAATTTTCACTCGTTCAATGAGAAAAGTACTAGAAGGGATCTCAAATGTCCAGCACTATATTGACGATGTTGTAGTGGTGACGGACACGTGGAAGGAGCACATGGTTGCACTAGAAATGGTGCTAAAACGGATCAATGAGACTGGGCTCACGATAAAACCTGAGAAGTGCCAGATCGGAGCAAGGAAAATGACATTGCTGGGACACGTGATAGGTTCCGGTGTGATTGAACCACTGCTGACAACTCTTGAGAAAGTAATTGAGGCGGAACGACCACGCATTAAAAAAACAGGTCCGGACTTTCCTTTGTCTAGCTGGTTATTACTGTCAATTCATAGAGCAATACGCTCTAATAGCCGAGCCGTTAACAGAACTTACCCGAAAACAAGGTCCAAACAATATCCACTGGACGCCAGAATGTGAGATAGCTTTTGAGAAACTCGAGATTGCTCTATCACCGCATTGAATACTCTAAGCACCTGACTTTTAAAAGGAGTCTATCCTTCGTACAGACGTATCGGTTACTGCACTGGGAGCTGTACTGATGCAAGAACAAGAAGGCATTCTGCACCCGATTTCGTATGCCCATGAAAGACTTCTCCAACGGGAAACAAAATATGCCGCTATTGAGCGAGAAAGTTTAGCTCTTATGTAGGTAATCCGCGAGTTTTCCTTGTGCTTATAGGGTAGACGGTTCAGAGTACAGAAAGACCATCAACCATTACAATATTTGGCAAGAGCAAAGTTGGAGAACGCATGCATACTGTGCTGGGCGTTAGTATTGCAAGAGTTTGACTTTAGAGTTGCACACATTGAGGGTGTTGAAAATTAGGGAGCGGACTACATAAGCCGAGTGTAACCACGTATTACAGAAGATGGGGTTTCGTTGTAATAAGATTTATAATAATTTGTCAGTGTTTGCTAGCTGAAAGGCGCTGTGAATTTCCGTGTTCGAATAACATGTGTCATGTTGTCTTGTGGAGTATACGTATAACATGTTAAACAGTTCCAACTGTGGATGACAACTATTCATGCTGTTAGTTGACACCAAATCAATGTGATACGCACCTCTGCTTTCTGTTCGTTTGTTGTTTTTTTAAACGTGAACTATGGAGTAGTGTCATGAGGTGCACGTGCTGCGATGAAAAGGAAAGGCGAAGACGACAACGATGACGACGAAAGCGAGAGCATGATAGTGCAACGGCACCAGAAAAAGGTGAAAAGGAAAAATAGGAGAAGCTCCGAAGAGCCTGGTAGCGCGAGCGTGGAACGCGGGAGGGGGCCATGGTGATGTAGGAATCAGAGCGAAGAATACCACGGCGGAAGAAGCAGTTCGTTGGCCCATGGGTCCGGGCTCCTGCCTATGTCTGGTGTTCCTGAGCCTACGGCTCAACGTCTGAAGCTCGCGTTTGTCTGCGAGCCGCCCGGCGGAGCACCAACCACAGCTTCTGTGCTCGCGACCTTCCCTCCTGGCTTACGTTCCTGCCCCGTCATGCCACGTCATCTTGCCTCCCATCTCGAGTTGCGATACCTCAGCAGCAGCCCACTCGTCGTCTCCACCATTACAGCCATGACCTCGTCCGACGCCCCACACCGAACAATATCGTGATGTCTGAACTTTAATCATTCGATTCGGTAGTCTGCAGACTGTATACTTTAAGTGATCCATAGTACCCTTTGTCAGCAGTTACATGTCGTCAAATTCCTATAAAGCATTGTTTGTGTGTGTGCGACAGAGGGCCTATGCTTCGTATTTCCTAAATCGGTCTGTAATGACCACGCTAAGGAACCTAGTAGGGTGAAGAAATCTACACCGTGACAAAACACTACTAGCTATCAACATGGATTTCGGCTCCGTCTGGATGAAGCCTCTTTATACAGCCCCGCGCAAAGTGAAAATAATGTGTAGCCGACGGTGGAATCGAACCTCGACAACAGAGCACAGCAGCACGGTGCTCCAAACATTAGGCCACGATCCCATGCATACTTCCCTCGTTTCAAAGCTAGGCAGCTGTTTGAAACACTCGGCCTGTGCACCGCCTACCACTTCCTCGTTTTCTTTATATGTGACAACTCGCGCGTGACGTCATGAAACCGTTACCGTGCACCCTATAGAATGTGCACGCGTTCCGTGGTGCTTAGTCACTCCTCCCTTACGCCTCGCCTTGCGCGCGACAACGTCCGCAGGCGTATGTGCGGAAAAAAATTCCAGATAAACAAAATGGCGGATCCCACGCACTGCAGGAATTGGTGTAAGCGAAGCTTTGTATGCTGTTTGCTTTGACTGGACAATAATTAGCGGTGATGTTGGCGGTGAATGTGCTAATTATTCACCATTTAGTCCCACCACTTTGCGTGCACCAATGCAATTTGTCTGCGTAGTTCAGACAACACAAAGGGCGACGTATTAATTATTGTAAACTTCTATGTATACTTTGCATACATACATTAGCGATCTACACCATGTTCCGCTGCATGGCGAAGAGGCTCCTGTTCCGCGCGATGCTTCTTTCAGGCCTGGGTGTCTTCGACGCTGAGTGCACGATTTGAAGCCACTTAGCTGGCACGTATTTACGTGCTCCTGCTGCATACGTGACCAGCACGCTGTTGAGACGCCAGCTCCAAGGGCTATCTTCAGGCGATGGGCGATTGTAACGTTTACACTATCACAGCCCAGCTCGCGACCTCCACAGCCCACCACCTGCACTCTTGTCGTGCGGGGAAGCAAGCACAGCACATGCCATACGCACAAACTACTCATCCAGACCCGCGGCGGTGCCAGTCATGCGTGCAACTCAGCGCCATCTGGTGGTCTTGCAAGAAACCAAGCGGCACGCGCGGCAAGACCATTACAGCAGCGCCCGGGAAATCGGAATAGGCAAAGAAAGCTTCGCTTTAAAGCAGATACAGAAGATATCTGATCCGGGCAGGTTGGCGGGCGGCTACGAGTTTTGTTTTTGTCGAAGTATCGCAGCCTTACCAGCGCCTCGTCTGCCGCCAGCGTTGGGAACGATGTGCAATGCCCCAACGAAAGATAAGCGTGTTGTGATAACCGGAGCTGACTTGCGAATTTCTTTCCAAGCTTTAGTCGAACGCGTCCTCAGTAGCGGCGCATAATCTAACGCCGGTGCGCCATGCACTGTAAGGCGCTGGTGGAATCCCTGGCCGCGCTTTGGCGCGTTAATTTTAGCAGATGTGAGGTGTACGCAGGAGACATGAGCGCGCCATCAATGCCGATACAAATTCGTGCGGCGACACACTACCCAAATCACCGCACCGGCACATTAACTACACATATCGGCGCTGTGAGCGACTAGACGAAGTGCCAAGAGAGCACCGGCTGGTGATTCGGCGTCAAATTTGAAATTCCCAGGGCCGGTAGAGCTAGATATGTCGTTCAGTTGCATGCCCAAAAGAATGGCGATGGCTGAACGTCACAAAAGCGCTCGCACGAAGTCTAGAATATTAACCTATAGCAAGGAAGTGTGCCATATAGAAAGGCAGGCGCACGGGCAGGCGGTGTATCAGTGATTCGCAAATGAACACCTTTCTGCCACAACAAAGAATTCAAGTTCATTCGAACTTACCGTGCAATACTTTGACAGGAGCCGGAGAATCCACAACGTTGCACGGTCGGACATTCCAGCAGAGAAAAACGCGGGAAATGATGAGACCCGCGACCAAGCCGCCGCTACTCGCACAACCGAAACCACCACAGAAACCTAGGACTGCGTGCGCCTAGCCGTGTTCTTCCGCGCGGCGGCGTCGTCGCGCAAGATCCGCGTAAAAAGTTAGTTCGATTGTATTATTAATGCTGCATTAGCGAAATGAATATCGGATGGCCTTCCTGGCAATTGCAGACAATAAGCGTACTCACCACGTCGGTCACATTAAACATAACTACTTATCATACAACAAAATAAAATTCCATTGTAAAACGGGTTCGGAGCCGCTCAAGCCCGTTAAAGGACGCGGCAGGTACGGCGTTCGTTCGGTTGCAGTGTCGTAGGATTTTCATGTAATTTTACGTTCATTTTTTCAACAGTCTAGGGTACAACGACAGAAACTTCTAAAAAAAAAAGCCCTAATGAGCGGTGCAGGTCGTAAAAAAAAAGAAAAAGAAACATTCCCAACGCGAAGAGAATGCTTCAGTCAAATAGGTTTTATTTTGCTTTCGCTACGTTGACTATACGTTGCAGTGCACAACATCTGCAGGCTTCGAATGACGCCTGACACCGGCAAAAGATGCCGAGAGCGAGCGGGGCTATACTAATCCAGGTATACAACCAAATTAGGAAGGCCCACTAAGCTTCAACAAAGACACTCCCTCACCAGAACAGGAATTGACCTCCCTGGTGCAGTATTCGGCCACTACCTCACGAATGTTTTCCGACAATTAACCCATGGGTCTCAGTCTCCAGCAGCGGCGGAGCACCTGAGCAAGGCGGCGGACAGACCTGCAATGCAGCAGAGGGTGCGAAGAATCTCTGGGTCCGGACAGGCCGCCAATGGAAACTGACCCGGTCAACCTTTAATTGCCGAACTCTGTCCAGTAAGGCCAGCTTAGCAGGACTCTTTGAGGAACTATCAGGCATTGTTTGGGATATCATCGGCCTTAGTGAGATTAGAGGACTTGGCTTATACATTTCTGAATAACGGACACGTCCTCTACTATAGAGGTTTCCCACATATGAAACGTTAAAGACGTTAAAGACGTTAAAGTTATCAAAAATTATAGGCCCATTAGTCTGCTCTCAGTATTATATAAAACATTTGCCGAAATAATCTCGAATAGAATAAGGAAAACACTGGACTTTAGTCAACCAAGGGAACAGGCTGGCTTCAGGAAGGGATACTCTACAATTGATCCCATACATGTAATTAATCAGGTTATCGAGAAATCCGCAGATCACAATAAGCCGCTCTATATGGCTTTCATATATTATGAAAAGGTATTTGATTCAGTAGAGATACCAGCAGTCACGGCATTACGTAATCAAGGAGTACAGACCGCTTCCGTAAATACCTTGGAAAATATCTACAAAGGTTACACAGTTACCTTAATTCTGCACAAAAAAAGCAGGAAGATACCTATAAAGAAAGGGTACAGGCAGGGAGACACAATCTCACCAATGCTATTCACTGCGTGCTTGGAAGGAGTATTCAAGCTATTAAACTGGGAATGCTCAGGAATAAGGATCGACGGCGAATATCTCAGCAACCTTCGGTTTGCCGATGACATTGTTCTGTTCAGCAACAATGCAGGCGAATTACCACAAATGATGAACAGAGACACGGTGAGAGTTGGGTTGAAGGTTAATATGCAGAAGACATGGATAATGATAAATAGCTGGGCAAGGGAACAAGAGTTCGAGATCGCCAGTCAGCCTCTAGAGTCTGTGAAGGAGTACATTTACCTAGGTCAGTTATTCACAGGGAACCCTGGGGTGCTATGCAGGATGCGTCGAGTTTGGCGAAACTCGGGATCTTCACGAGCTCTGGCGACACCCCAAGATGAAAGCACGAATGGTACCGAGACACAGTTTATCTTTCGACAAGCCTCCAGTTTCATTGGTTTATCTACATTCACTCTGGCTGGCTATCATTCCTTGGGCGTTGCCTTCTGGGCGGTCGACAAACTGGGGCTCACGTGATCATACCGTCGGTGCATGGTCGTGCCTTCTTTCACTTGTTTGTCGTTCCACCGAGTGCATTACATGCAGAAGCAAGTTGTAAAACAAATGCATTTAGTACAATATTATTAGTTACTTCAACGTGGTTTAGAAGCATTTTGAAGCTTACGAGATGTGCACTGAATGCGTCTTAGACTAATTTGTAATTTAGTACGCTTCGCATTATACCACGAGGGAGCGCTGTAGTGGCGTCATCACTAAAGTCCCTTGATGAACATCAAGGGGCTTTAGTCATCACATCCATTCACCGGGCAAGCATGGCGGCTAAGCATCAGAGAAGCCCAGTGTAAACAAACCCGTACAACGAGCTTGCAGTGCGCGACGTAGTGATCAGGCTCGACGAAGGCCACTATTTCTTGGATAGTTCTGTTCCTCCGTGGGCAATCTTCCCGTGCACCCGGTAAGACTGCCAATAGCTTCGGCGATTTTACAGATCGCAACGCGCACCTACTGTTCACGGCGAAGTGCTGAAGAAACAACTTGTCCGGTGCTGCTTCTGCGAGTGCGCTGAGTTCCTCCACTCTGCGTGACTGCGAGCGTCACGAACATTACATAGTGTGGGCAAAAGGTAGACATCCTATATAGCTACGATGCGACGAGGTGGTACCGACGATGGATCTCGCTACCAACACAGTGAAGGAGACTTCGACAAACTGCAGATAAGTATATTTCTACTGTTTCATATTTAGCATAATAAGAGTGCACGGATTAAGCCACTTTCGTAGTAACGAACTGAATGTCCAGCAGTTTAAAGAAGGCAGTGAGAACCAATGAGTGTTCGTGCTTTTACGTGCAAGTGGGCCCGCGAAAATATGGAATAGATGAAGGTAACCTTCACTAACTTGGTGAGGCAACAGAAATTTATGAGTGACATTAAGCTAGAAAATTTATGGAAGAGTATCTTTATCCAAGTGAAATATGAATAGCAAGTACTGATATAAAGCAGGAAACGTATACAAAAATTTCATGGGTTGAACAGCACATGGAAGGCATTACTGAATCGTGATCGCCACGTTACCGATATCCTTGAAAAAAGTCTAGAATCACTGCATTCCACCGGTTATGCAATATGGGACATAAACCTGGAGGTTAACAAAGAAACTTGAGATGTCAAGGACTGTGTAGAAAGCGAAGTAACAAAAATTGTTGCAGATAGCATTAAGGCAGGAAGACAGTGGCGTAGTAAACCGTGGCAACTGATATGCTAGTTGAGATTAAAAAAGAAAGGAATCGGCAGGCAGGCCATGCACGTATTCGATCACTTGTTGCCAATTCATATCAGGTGATTACATAAGCATTACAGAATGAATGTCAAGGAGAGAGAACTACAGCCAAGGATGGTAGAAAATTGCGTAATGGGACAAGAATATGATGTTTGTAGGCATAGGATGCAATCAGCTCGTATAAGACGGGATTGTAGGATGAGGCATTTGTTTTGCAGCGAACAAAAATAGGTTTGTAGAGACTCGTGAAGGTGCAGGGCCACCTCAGCTGCTGGCACACTAATCAACATGACAATTGGCTCTGAAAAAGAAAACCCCAGTTTTGAAAAATAAAGCAATGTTGTCCCAACGCATTGTTTTACTAAGCATACTACACTAGAGGCTTCCACATTTAAGGGCACTTAGTACTAATAGTGCAACGAGCATTTTTCTTTGTAAATAATGGTTTGTATGTGGCTGATTCATTCCAATACACTTTTTTGCAGCAAAACATTCTGCTGCTGGAGCCACTCAACCGCCTGGTGGCAGTAGGCGAGCGCCAGGCACGTGCTCTTGAGAGTGTGGCAAAGGTCCAGAGGGCTGCTCCGCAACAGTAGTATCGGTGCCCTCACTGCTGTCCTGTCGAGCCCACAGAAGGCACCTTATAAAGGAGCTTTCAGTTTAATATTTTGTTTATTATTCAAGAACATGAATAAAATTATTGCAGTAAACATTGTGCTGTGCATATTAGGAGACTTATAACATGCACTTTGTGTCCCTTCAAAATAGGCAAAAACGTAAGACAACCTGTGCCACTCTTGAACCATGTAAATAAAAAATACACTAATGCAGCATACACGTCATCATGCTGTTTGTTCTTTCTATGTGCAAGAATACAGTGCGTGTTCATTAGCCACAAGATGAACGGTGTGTGTAATTCACAATGAAGAAAGGAAACAGCAGGAGCTTAATAATGCTATCACCTATAGACTGTGCATGTGACTGCAACACTCCCCGATTCAAATGTGCCATTACATGCATGTTCGATACCACATATTCTTTAACATTGTCTTATAATTGCATGTACCATATTTCACACATCTTAAGCCCTTGCATAGCACACTTCTGATGTATCCATTTCATAGGCCAAATAATTGTACACTTTGTCCTTTTGTATTGTATGAAAAGCAGCATCCTTTACAGTCGGATAAAACTTCAGAAGACAGGAGAGGCCCCACCCAGATGACCAAAGCGCAGCAGCCGATTGCCTACACATCTAAAGAAATAGTCCCTCTCCAATGAGCAATATTAGTCTGTCTGGCGGCACGATATCAGTCTCGAGTGCGTGCCCATTGGTGCAGGCTTGTGTTCACCTGCCTTAAAGTGCAGATTCCGCAGCCTCCTAAAGTTGTATCCGACTATAGAAACACGTAATGCCTTGCACCAGTTGCATAGACTTCTGCAATTTGATAGCACACAATGATCAGGAGCAGAAATCTATAACGGCATCCAAGCAAAGCTGGCTGACCACACTTCCATTATGAGGGGCTGAAAAAGGTCTCGCCAAATATTCCCATGACGTCCTTGAAAAAGAGGTGGTGTTTGGCACTTCTTTAGAATCAAAAACAGATTACACTGAATGTTGTGTAGCACGTCAAAACAAACTGAGCTTGGTTATTTGCACAGCATGTAATGGGAGGTCGAGCTTCACATAGGAAACAAACTGCTCTGTCCAGTACAATTTTGAGGCCGGTATGGCACCTATTATGGCACCGGTATGGCACCTATTATGTCAACAGTGTCTATATACAAATTACACTTTTCACAGGCCATTGATTTCACCATTATTTTTGTGTGATGGTTCTTTCAATCAGCGCTTGTATTACATGAGCAGGTGGATTTGAAAGCAAAGCTTTGTTTGCAAACCTTCCGACTTCCATAAGTGTGTGGCAAGGCACTGGCATGTTGTCGAATAGCTGACACTTCCTCGGTCCTGCACCAAAGAAGCCCAATGCTCTATTTTAAGTTGGATCGCACAACAATTCAACGGCACACAAAGAAGTGTAACACACACAGCAAAGCATTCTGCTGTGTGTATTTCTCTTTGTGTCCCGTCGAATTGTTGTGCAATTAAACTTCAAGCTTCTATACCAATACACCGTCTTCAACCTCACCAATGCTCTAGTTATTAGGCCACAATGGTGCACATCTTTGAAATTTCCCAACACAAATTAGTTCTCCGAAAAATCACAAATGTTAAATTTTGCAGCACAGCTGTATGTATGAACGTGCCATATTCTTTACCACTAAACTCACAGGAATCAAAGAGGCAAGCATTAACCAGCCTTGCTGCTGCCGTTACCATTATCATCATGACCCCAATGGAAAGACAGTGCCACGTTTCAGTAAAGGGAGTGCTGGAGGGAAAGGTGTGACAGCGAGGGCTTACAATAAAAATAACAGTTACGAGACATGTTCAATGCCAATATATGCTGCATGTCGCTCAGCCTACTTTGGCAATGCGGCAAGTGTTTACTCGTTTGGGCATATCACGTTTTCTGTAATCGTTGCTCTAAACCTGTACAAATGGTCTATTTGCTCTGCAAGTTTTATTTTTATCATGGTAGGTTAAAGACCCACTTTTCATTGGCATCTGCACCACATTTCTCCCGATATGTAATAATGCCTTGGTGGTTCATGACATCTTCAAGTACAGAGAGTTCTGCAGAGTATCGGATGTGCATTGTTCTAATGCTTAAGAATTAGAGCACCATTATGAGACGAAAATATACAATTTATCCATCCAGAATAACGCCGCCCCCCCCCCAAAAAAAAGAAGATGCACTGAACCTCTGGCACATGCATCGACAGTGAACAGAGCAATCTGAAGTATTTTCTTCATGCAAGCCAACACACTAAGATTCTCAATGCATTTTCATTTCGCCACAAATGCATAGGCACAACCGGCTTGGCGCAACATCCACATCTCGCGCTGCAACAAATTGTGCAATGCCTCGCTGTTTCATAGTGCGGCCGATAGATTACGCATGACCAAAATTCAGCATTGTGCATACTTAGTAACTTCACCAATGAAGAACCCCAAGTTGTTTATGAGATTAGGATTCATAGGTTACTTCACACAATTATTGATATCCATTTATCTATTTATACTTAACCCCTTTCCCAAAAAGTGAGCCATTTGGAAGGCACCCTGACAGATAAGTAGAACAATCGACAAAAAGTGATCAACCAGCGAAAAAGTCTGTTAATCACAGTAATGCTGACATTGAAGGCGCCCTAATTCCTACGTACGTTCCGTCGACACACCCGACTACGTTCGTAATGTTCCCACGAAGTGGGAAGCATTATTTTATATATGCCCGCTCCGCCGCAGTATTCTGGAAAGCTAGCCACCGCTTACGCACTGCCGCATCGATAAGCGCGTCATACACATCTCTGACACAGTGGCTAACAGTAGTTTGATGGCGTCCGATGTAACGCTCGGCGCCGACGCTTCCCCGAAAACTCCCAGTCCCGTAGAAACGGAGGGCACAGATGACTTGCTCTACGACGGTGAGCGAATGAAGCCCGCCACGCTGTCTCCGCAGACGAGTCTTCGCCTAGCTCGTCACACAGCCAGCACACTGATGTCTTCGACAGGCGAAAATGACGCTGAAACTCCCCGTCGGTCATGCAGGTGAACGGGTCCGGACGGTCATACTGACGCTTGCTGCCGCTGGATGCAATGAAACAGGCTGCTGCTGCCGCCGCCATATTCCCGAGTTGAACTCGGAGGGGGTTTCGCGATGTACGAGTTTAGCACGAGTTCGCCTGTCAATCAAAACCAGAGGTCACGCCCCGCGCGAGGCATGTAACTATTGCGCGCGCACCCACTACAGTTGGGCCACGCCCAACTTATCTTCCGGCAACAGCGACGCGGTGTCGAGCTGAGAGGCATCAACAATCTTGACCGCCGACATAAAACACGCACAACGCACTGTCATCGGTGATGTACTGAGCACCACTATCGAAAACAAAGCGTTGACTGTTGCTGGCATACATCCTCTCGGGCTGAGATGGCCGCACAACACGGTTTCACTGCCTGCATTGCGGCGCGTAGCGCACAGTAAATAATTATCGGCACGTCACTGTAGGTGCTTGCAAGGCGTCGAGGCATCGAGGGGGACGACGATGCTGAGGAGTGCTTATTGCAGCAGTCGTTTCAGATGGCTGCTCTGTCATCGGTGATGAAACGGAGCCACAACGTCGTGAACACGATCAGCGTCCGATAATCGCTCGCTCTTCTAGGCCCAGTGCAATGGCATTTCATCACAAGCACTGCGCACTCAACAGTTCCAACACCTCTCTCCGTTCGAAATCTGATTTCATAAATGCACACAAGAGCCCTCACCTGCCAAAATGCGAGTGCTGCGGTGTCGTTACGATATCCATCTGCGATCGCTGCTGGCTCCACCAGAGGTAATCCGCAAGCACCTTCGACTGCACAACACACTCATATACTGCGTACATGCGCTCAGAGGCGCCTTCACTGGGCAAGCGATGACAAGCGATGAATTCTGTCGCTGGGGAAGCAAGCACGTTTCGCAATGTATCGCAGAGGCTTCGCCCACAAAGATAAACTGGTACATTTTCACTGAAAACTGCGCCACTACGCACTCTAAAATAACATACCGCCATTTTACAGCGACAGCTGTTGTGTCGTTTTTAGTTGGTAAAGCGGGGGCCTTAAAGCCTAGTGAAGCGCCTGCGATGAACAGCCGTACCGCGGCGCTGCGTTTCTATTCCCCTAATAGAGAAAGAGTGGCCATGACCCTCCATGGATCATGACCGACTTTATTGAGAATAGCACTGCAGCGCCCCTAGGCGACTTATCACCGTATGAACGCCCTCGTGCGTGCGACCCGCTTCAATGTACCGCTTCTAAGCTTTCGCCTCCCTGTCGCCACTCACGGCAAGAAGTGCAAAATTTAATAATCTGCTCGATCTCCGTTTGTCATCACAAATTTCTTGCATTGAAAACGAAAAATAGATACCTAAAGAAATAAAAATGTGCGTTATTTTATTTGTCGTATTTTAACGTATTCGTTTGAGTGAAAGTGTAGGTGCAAGAATGCGCCGCATGTACCCCGTTCGCATTCGATGGAAGATAGATAGATAGCGCCCGAAAGATGAGGCACGCCCTTGACGCGCCCGGGAAAGGCGTGGCAAGCGGCTCACGGCAAGTGTGCTGACAGACAGCGGGGCAGTCACGGTAACGCTAAGTTGCGATAATCCGTTGATAACAATACGCGGCGCTGGCGCGTTTCGTTGTGCAGCCTTCTGCGCTTGAAACGTGGAAGCAGCGTGCCACGCAGGGTGCGCTCATGTTGTCATACGCGACTTCTTGTCTACATATTTTTTTGCCTGCACCTTCGGCCCGTTCCGCGCTATCTCCGTTCACTGACTGCCGTCGAGCAAACTCGGGCAAAACTCGGGTGAACGAGAAACTCGACGCATCCTGCATAGCACCCCTGATCCTGAGAAGGAAATTCACAGAAGAATAAAAATGGGTTGGATTGGATACGGCCGACATTGTCAGTTCCTGACTGGAAGCTTACCATTATCATTGAAAAAGAAAGTTTACAATCAGTGCAGTTTACCAGTGCTGAGACATGGGGCAGAGACTTGGAGACTGACAAAGAAGCTTGAGAACAAGTTAGGGACCGCGCAAAGAGCGATGGAACGAAGATTGCTAGGCATAACGTTAAGAGAGAGAAATAGAGCTGTTTGAATCAGAGAGCAAACGGGTATAGCTGACATTCAGGTTGACATTCAGAAAAAAAAATGCAGCTGGGCAGGTCATGTAATGTGCCGGTTAGATAACCGTTGGACCATTAGGTTTACAGAATGAGTACCAAGAGACGAGAAACGGAGTCGAGGATGGCAGATGAGTAGGTGGAGTAATCAAATTAGGAAATTCGCAGGCGCTAGTTGAAATCGGTTGGCGCAGGACAGAGGTAATCGGAGATGGCAGGGAGGGGCCTTCGTCCTGCAGTGGACATAAAACAGGCTGATGATGATTATGACTTAAAATGTGATCTCAGCAATATAGTATATATAGCATACATATTCTTACTCGTTTCAGAAAATAACTAAATCTGGAGGCCCTATAACGTAAAACTATTCCAAATTCTTTCATTCCAATGTCCTGAGATCACATTTAAGTAGCCTTCGACGCAAGCATGGGGCAGTGACCCACACGTTGTCTGAAAAACCCAACCAAACGCTCCCCTCGTTTATACGAGGTCACTTTGGCTTCCTTTCAAAACGAACAACATTGCCGACATTGAGTGGTTTTACTTACCTAATTGGCTGACAAGAGGCGTGGAACCCGCTCAAGCGGAGAGGGTGTCGATAGGCCGAGCCAGCGCAGTCAAAGTACATAACTGGACGAGGAAGGTGGTGCCGGCGACCGCAATTGGTCCGCTTTTCCTGGTTTAGCTTATGGCACGTGGCTGGCCGAAAATCGCGGCGGCGTGCAACGGGAGGATAAGAACGCTGCTAAAACGAATACTCATCAAAGAAGAGTTGCCAGAGCGATGTCGTATACGTGCCGAAAGGGCTTGATAACGTTATACTTCCAAGCAAAAAATAATAATGTATTATACCAAAATAAAACAATGTTCTCCGGCGGCTGCGGGTACCAATTAAGTGCCTGAGCGATCGGCGGCCAGCCATGTTCTATTGCTTTCGGAACGGGGCAGGCTCTGGCTATTCAGAAAATAATTGAATTTTTTTCGGCATGTTAATTTAATCTTTAGCGCCTACACGTCACTTTGACGCCGTGAGTTTTTGCGGTTTTGTAACGTCGCGTGACAGACAGGCGAAGTGGGCGCAGCCCGATATCTTTTGACCAATATAGTGGCGAAAAGGCGTCAGATCAGAAATAACAATTTTACTTTTGTTCGGTGTAAGCATGCATAATCAGCTTGTACACGTCATTCAGATGCGGAGCTGTTGCGATTGTCTTGGCGTCGCGTGACATACAGCCGAGGGGGAGTCGGCCAGAGAATTTTTCGACCTATCGTCGAGGGCTGATTGCAGAAATAGAATAGAAACGTTTGGAATAGATTTACGTTATCGCGCACTCGTTGAACCAATAATCGATGAGAAAACTGGTTGCTGTTATAGGTTGGACGACACCACGCGCTAAAAAGCGATGGCGGTAGTCCTTAGGCGGCTTCACTCGTCTACAGCTGGTGGTGCATATCTGAATGGTTCAGGTGGGTCATTGCCACTTTTTTCGAATATGAATTGGATAGTATTGAATCTCGAATCGAATCTCCAATAGTCAGATATTTATATTTGCAACAGGAATATCTCTTTCGCATAATTGCATACTACGCCTATACTAACTAGTGAAAATAACACAGCTACGGGGACAAATGATCCGTTTTAAACTTAATATCACTAAACTTTATTAAAAGAAACTGCATGAATAGCCTTTCAACCACATTATTGCCTGGTTCCAAACTCTCCAGGAAGTAATGGCAGCTGTATAACTAGCTTTCCAAAAAGCGCTAACTAAATGGTTGCCTAAAGAATATCAGAAGTTGCGAAAAAAACAAAGAAAAGTCTGCTGCAGGACTTGTATGTCGTAGCCACATGTATAATGGCCCGTTGCAAGGAAACCATCACATGGTTGCAGCGTAAAAGATAAAACTACATATATCCACTACCAACAACACTAAATGGCAGAATACAAGATAAATTCGCCGTATGTCACGTAGGCTGTTCCCACGAGAGCGAAAAGAAAGCTCGCATTACCAATTTTGTTCGGGATACGAGCGGACTGGCAGACAGATACGCGGACGTACCGGACCACCTCAGAAAAACCATTAATGTGGGACCACTGCCAAAAAATATGGATCCCAACTTACACGAAAACAGGCGAAAAGCTAGGGCCGAATATGTTGAGAGAACGCTAGCCCAGCTAGACAATACAGTATACACGGACGCCGCCGTATATCCACACGGAAGAGAACGCGTAGCCGCGACGGTAGTGGTTAATTGGGAAGGAAACCCGATCACGTATGCCACAGCAAAGGTCGCTGGCACAGCGGAGGCCGAGGAGATTGCCGTAGCGCTGGCGGCAGCGGAAGGTTATAGAACAGGCCGATCTCTCAACATACTGACGGACTCAAAAGAGGTGTGCAGAAACTACACGAGAGGCAGAATCAGCAAAACTGCCCTCAGAATACTCAGCGGAGCCACCTCCGCCGAGAAGGAAAAGCCCCGACACAAACTAATCTGGATCCCGGGTCACGTAGGCATAGTGGGGAACGAAAGGGCAGACAGCCTAGCTCGAGGTGAAGCGTTCCGAGCTGGGTGGTCGAATGCCCCGGAGACCCACCTACAGGCTTGCGAGGGGGGATACGCAGAGACCCTAAACTTACATAGAGGAACTAGAATTAGATATCCGCCACCACACAAAGACCTCTCAAAGGAGGAAGCGACCAGCTGGCGCAGACTACAGACAAACTCCTTCCCCAACTTACACGTGCTTAATAAGATGTTTCCGACGCAATACAGGGCCAGCTGCCCTTGGTGCGGTGCCAAACCTACACTTTACCACATCACCTGGGAGTGCGAACGCAACAAAGCATTCCACAAACACGAACACCCGAGTGCGGAGCAATGGGAGAGTCGGCTCACCAGCAGCGAGCTCACGGCCCAAAGGGCCCTAGTGCAGCACGCGACCGATGCAGCGCGACTCAGTGGAGCCCTGGAATAGGGGCCCACCCTTGCTGAAGAGAAGTCTCCAGTCGCCAGCGCCAAGAAGATGAAGACGACGGAGACCTCATAACCGCGAAACTCTCGAAAGACTCAAAAGTTTTCCCTCCCTCCCTCCCTCCTCCTGCATTGCTTCGAAAACATTTCTTTTGGACGCAGGGAAACATTGAGGATACCGGCGGTAATACACTGCGGAACGCTTGAATAAGTAACTTTCTACAAAGGCTGTAATTGCCGTAAACCCAATAATGTCTCCTTCTTCACTCACAATATGCTTCCTTCTTCAGCGAAATACAAACACTGTACCTAGCATAGTTCACCGAGTATCACCGGGAAAAGCAACTGCATGCCTTATATAAGAAATTAAAATTGAATGAAGACGTGTATTCAGTAAGTAACTGAAAGCTCAAAATTAAGGTGTTTACTTCAAACTTTTGGTACTCGGCATATATAGAAAAGCCCATATTTCCTACGAATACGAAATACCTGCCGCTTCTGGTGCTTCCAAGAGTAGGGAGTAACTTCTTAAGCGTTTCTGATAGCGTTTTTAAACGGGCCAGAAACGAGGGTGCAGCAATTTTCATTGGACCCCTAATTGACACACACAATTAAACATTTTCTTCCACACTGCCCTTAACATTGCCTACATTTGCTTAAAATATAATTTCAGTAAAGAGCATAGATGTTTTTCACAAGATTGAGAAAACTGACGTATACCATTTTTGAGCGCTTCTAATCGCGTTAACAGCTTTGCGGTAAAAGTCTCCGTATCACCATGCCACAATAAAAAGTTGACAATGATTTTAGTACACGATAAAGAGGATGACGGCGAAAGCCTACGCGCTCACGCGGCATTCGCTTAATTACTTTGTCATTCTCATTCAAATTCGTCGTTACTTCCTATTAGTTCTTCCCGCTTTACATGTTTCTCTTTTTCGCTTGCCTAGACCTCGCCACTAGTTATCTGTGGCTAATCGCACGTTAGAACGGTCGTGGTAAGTCTTTTATATACGACCGTCATGGCAGATACGCAGGTTCATTGAATGATCTTTTTTTTAACACTTCAATCGACGAGGGTAGCTAAATGTGCTTGTATATATGGCGCCTTCTACATTCTTGAAACGCAGACGGAATGAGACGAACACGTAAAGGCAAATTTTTTGTTCTATTTTTTTTAATACACAAACGCACGTTGCCAAGTTTCAACAACAGATTTATTTCCGATTCTCGTAGGCGTACTTGTACTCCTCGAAACGTTATAAGACACGTGTGCATTGCTCGGCAAAAACGAACAAAACCGGGAAAACCACGTGCAGACACTTTTGTGACCACATTGATTATTTAATAGGGTGTCCCTTCAACGCGACCATCGAGCTCTTTTATCGATAAAGAAGTTGGTGGGTTACGGGCGCTTACGCTTGAATTTTGCTGCAATAACGCCGGACGGTCGTCGCATTTTTGGACCCATGGGCCGTCTATGCGCTTTATTATTTTCAATCTGTAGGTAGAGTTGCTGTCATCGCAGATGCTGCACAACAGCAGTTTTCTGTCCGTAGAGTTTCCAGGCTAACATTAGCTATGCTGTTCAAAGAAAAAAAAAAGACTAAAAACATGGCGCAAGATAGGATCTTAAGACCTACGGTGTTTTGTGTTCACGACCTCAGGTCTCAAGAGCGTACCTAGCAGCATGTTCTTGTTTTATTTTTTTCGGTGAACAGGTTGGCTAACGGTAGCCGAAACGCACGATATATATATATATATATATATATATATATATATATATATATATATATATATATATATATATATATATATATATTGGTTCTTACGTGCCCAAACCACGGTCCGATTATGAGCACTCCCGAATAATTTGGACCACCTGGGGTTCCTTAACGTGCACCTAAATCTAAGTACACGGCGGTATTACGACATCCAACCGGTGCCAGCAGTGTTACGAACTTGCACCGCTGCACCACGATTACGGCTTTGTGGTCCCGTAGCGCTCGTCACCCGTTTCGTGACAGAGCGTTGGTAGCGAAGACTCCGAGCCTGGCGTCGATGAGAATAACAAAAGGGACTTTATACATTATATACAGGTTATCATACAGGACATGAACGGGTCGGCACTGGGGCCGAGTGCTCACAACAAACGCGACTGTTCTCGCACGACGACGTCCGGCGAAAACGCGTGACACATCTCACCCCAGTCGGGAGCGACACTCTCTCCCGGTGGGTCGGCGGATCCTGTTTTTCAGGCAGCGCGTTGCTGCTTTTATAATCCCCGAGGAACCATTGTCACTCCAACGGCCCAATACAAAGTCAGCACACGACGGTCGTCCGAGGGGTCCAACCAGCGACCGCGCTGGCCACCCGGTTCAAAGTTCGCGCGCGCGGTGACCTCCAGGCAAGGGAGGTGCGGCGCCGGGCTGTCTGGCACACGCCGACACGTCCAAACGTGCGGCTCGCCGAGGCTTCTCCCGCAGCAGGACACCGCTGCCTGACGGCTCAGCATCTTGACTTGTGAAGGGAGAATTAGGGCGCTCGCAGGATAGATTCCGCATCTTGCAGATTCGGAATCCGGGCTTGTGGTAATGGCACAACAGCGGTTTCCGCCCCTATCGAAGTGCGGCCGCCGTGGGTGGGATTCGATTCTGCGACCACGTGCTCAGCAGTTCAATTACCATGGCCACTAAGCAACCACGGCGAGTAATCTATATTTGCTGCAAGTCGTTCATGTTACCCCTACGTTCTTGTTTATGTTTTCCAACCAACTTCTAATCACTTTGCTCCTCTTCTATATATTTTTGTGAATGGCATCTGCGATACCTCTTTAGAACAGGCAGTACGTAGACGGCGCATATTAGTGAGAATAACTCATTATGCCTAAATCTCCCTTTCTATCGCGTTGAATCTCTGACGATTAGCTTGTTGACCAAGAATGCTTCTCTACAGCTCATGGGCAAAGGCCCTTTCAACGCAGCCATGTTCTTTACGCATAGCAACAAAAAGTTGGAGATTCGGTTCCATGTGGTCGTAGGTGAGAAAACGCGGATGTCCAGGAATTTCGCAATCGAAAAAACGAAAAGGGTTAAGTATGCTACTCAAGACCGCGTAACGTCAACATTTAGAGATGCAGGGCCGGGACACGTGGAGAAGGATAAAGCAATACATGAAGATTAATTAGAAAAGGATTCAGAGAACCCTTGGAGCCGCCGACAAGCCGCATGGTAGAGGAATGAAAGTGCGAGCTAAAGAGACGAAGTACTGCAAATTAGATGTTTACGCAGTTTGAAGGACAGATGCAACAGGCCGGGGGACGGGGTAATACCCGCAGAATATGACGTCGCCGTTATCGGTTCATCAGGCTCTGCTCGCTTTTGCAAATTAAATTGTAGCAGGTGGCTTGCAGTACTAGCGTCATTCCTCACGGGTCATCGGCCAACAATTCAAAGAAAGACTGTGCGCTAGTAATCGAGTCGGGATTCGAGCAGCCCAGCACGCTACAAGCTGACTGGAAAGTTTCCTTTGGGTACAAAGACTCTGCTGCTAATTTCAAGGTGCGCGGAGCGCACCAGAGAGGGAAGAAGTACCGCTGCGACGAAGAGCACGACGCTTGTATATATCCGCTGAAATATGGAGAACGGCGCCAGACACGCAAGAAAGCGACCACCAAGGAATATTTGCAGCGACCCGGACGATCACACAACAGTTGGAGACATCTTCATGGCCTCTGCCCGCAAAGCGTCCGCTGCCTGTGGAGATGTTGTAGCTGCGGCGTCTTCTGTTTTCTGCACGACAGCCCCATCCTGCGCTGAGACTTCCCCTCAGACCGGTAGGTAATACTTGGGTGACGAGAAATATATCGACAGGTGTGTTGTTACGCGCCGTGTAGTTTGCAGTATACCTCGTGCTTACCCCTGCTCCTAGATGCGGTACAGACAGCCATTCGTAGTTCGCTTCGAAACTACGGGGATAAGTGTTCGCATTCGTCAGCAGCTGGATATTGCTTTGAAAGATGACAATATTGGAGAGCTGATAACTCTGACCTTCTCATTTGCTCGTTTTAGCACGTGCATGGCAAGGCGAGCGAGAATTTTCATTGTAGCGTGGTTCAGTTGAGTTGACTTGAGTTGAGAGGTTGAAGGCTACTGGTGGGATTGGCCTTGCAGTTGCTGCCGGCAATTGCTCCACCGTAGCGAAAGTTAAAATGAATGAATCACATAAATCAGACACAGACCTCACAATTACACATAGTCACTTCAAAGGTCACCATGTGGAGGCCAAATCCGTGTCCTGCACGTAATTTAAAAGAAGGCGAGAAACCTCCTTCCTACACAACTGGTTCCCGCGCGGGAAAACAATGTTCTAAAGAGAACTGTGAGGTACTCCTGTCTTTTTGAGGGACCCGAATAACACACGTGTGGTGTGTGCGGAGACATAGAACATTACTTTATGTGGTGTACTCTGTATAACGCGGATTGAAGCGTGGTTTTGCTCGATCCGTTCCTGTTTTTACTGCTACAACGGCAAAGCGTTTGAAACGGGGTCGCCTTGTTCGTGCAATCCGTTACGCTAACGACGACCGCTGTCGTCGCCAGGCCACCTCGTCATCCCCAGCTTCACCATCTCAGTATATGAGGTGGTCTCCCTTTCTTATCATCTTGAACACGTACCACAGGCAAAGTACATTAGATACCATGGGATGATTTATTATACCTCCTTGAACTGGCGCCCATACATTGATTATTTAGCCCGAAAGGTAGACGTGTCATTTGCATTATGCCTAGGCAAAGCAACCACCGCATAGGAATGCGAAGAGACGCACCCATATTAGCATATCGCATTTGCGTTCATCCTGTTTTCTAATTCGGTCGCGCACTTTTATCTGGTGATCTGGCCTACAGGGCACGCACGCGTATTCTTTTGGCATTGAGCTTGTCGTTTGGACTAAAAAGCTCTTGCAAACATTGTTCTGTATCTCCTGCTCGTTCGTGCCGCTTCCTCCTTTCGATTGTTCCTCAGGATTCAAGAGTCGCGCTTAGACGTTTGGAGCAGTTTTCTTTTTTTTTTTCTCAGGCCGCGTGTTTTTTTATTGGCCGTGATTTCACACTCCACAAGTTGCATTACAGCAACAGTTACTTGGCTCCTTGAACGTGCTCATCTGCGATATGCCTACGATTCCCCGGCAGCTCTTTTTGTAATAATATTTTTTACGGTAACTTTTTTATACGGAAAATTACTTTCACATCGTATTTCATATGGCTCGTTAGTAGGCTCCCTCGTTTTCGGGTGAAACCTGATTATTTCCGACTTTTTTCACCCCGAACAAAGTTTATGAAAATCGGGTTAAACCTGATTTATCCCCGAAGTTTGGCCTTTCGTAAATGATAATAACAAATGCAGGTGTCAGGAAACTAATTAATGATGGCCACTTCTTCTGAGCAAGTGTTCAAGATATATCGTTATGTTAATATTAATTACATATAAATATGGTATATGTACCTCGGTTTCGCATAACACTGAAGTGAAAACCGGCATACATAAATACATGATATACTCAGCGCCTGCCGGCCATTAGTGAAAGACACGTTGTCGCTTTCTAGTGAGATAGGTGAATACGGTAATGGCCCATCGCATCGCATTTTCCACATGTCGGATACATGTATGTGACAGTAATGCACTGGAAGGTGAATTACTGCTGCGCTCACGTTGCTCCGCATTGCGAACGATAGCTGTGGCGTCGAGAAGATGTGCTGCCCAGCTAAGTTACATTCAAAGAAGAGAGTGATTCGCCTAGTTGGTATTCCATTCATTTTGTTGCAAGAGTGTGCATTGGGAGCCGCTAAAGCCGGACGGCAACAGACGGGGAGAGACAGAGAGAAAACATCTTTGTTGAGCGAGAGGATCGTTTTGCAGGAGTGGTTCTCTCTTCACGAGAATTCACGCGCCGTTTTGGCTGTACGACCGCCCTCTCAATCGACACGATCTGATCCGAGATGCGGGAGATGGATAGCAGCGTCTCCCGTTGCTTCTGGGGGAGTTTGACGCAATCGGTTACTTCAAATTCTTCCCTTTGCTACCGAGTTGTTGATAAGTTCGACTTCGTTCTGTCATCTGCTAGCCATCTGCTAACCGCCTGATTAGCTCAGATGGTAGAGCGGCTGTCCCGGAAAGGCGGTGGTCCCGTGTTCGAGTCGCGGAGCAGGATGAATTTTTCTTCAACTGTGACGCATTTCTTTCGAGGAATCCGTATGGGTTTACCTTGTAGCAACTGCTACAATTGGGTGGATGTCTCGTTTTCCCTCTTTTAACGCGATAGCGTTAAGGAGCTCGTGTCGCAGAAAAGCCGGTGTCGTCGGCGTCGGTGTCGGCGTCCGCGGCGTTGACCGTGAGCGATAAATAACGGCAGGCACTTCATAAATAAAAAGCAACTTCCAAGATGGGCTGGGTGGGAATCGAACCAGGGTCTCCGGAGTGTGAGACGGAGACGCTACCACTCAGCCACGAGTTTGATGCTTCCAAGCGGTACAAACGCGCCTCTAGTGAATGCGGTGTTGCCCTCGAAACGAGCCGTGGAAAGTTATACTGCAGTGTATACAGGTAATTATGAACATGTAACTTACAGAAGTCGCAATTACAAGAGTAGCGAAGTGCGTTTCCGCTGCATTTGTTCTGCGCTTTCCGCACACGCAGAGCCATCTTGCGGCAAACACAGAAGACCCCCTCCTCTCCATGTAGGGCGCTGCCTCGACAGATGGCGCACCACGCGCGCATTGGAGCTGTGGAAGGACCGGTGCGAGGGGGGTCGTTGCCCGGACTCTCTCTCCCCTGACATCGCTTCGCCTTGCTCCCTCGGCAGAATCCAGCGTCCTTCCTTTCTTTAGATCGCTATCTGTCTATCTCTCTGCCCGTGCCGATCACGACGTTTGGCTGGCGTGCATCATTCATTTCCCCCTACGAGATACCGAGTTCTTCGGTTCATTCCGCTTGCTCAGGCGCACGTTTCGTTGCTGCGCCGAACGCCGCGTTGCTCGACCATATTGCTCGACGCTCACCGCGTCCGATGCGGGGCGCCTTGTAAGTGATGGCTGTCCTGTAGGCCATTGTCTTACACCCCTTGGCGGGTCGACGGGAACGCTGTCGCGTTCCACTCTTGAAGGCGAAGCTTAAGCGTCCTCCAATTTTTTTTTTATTCTTCTCTTCATCTTGCAGGTTTCCGCATAACTATTACGTCAGACTCATGTCTTCACTCATTGCCGTCATGTTGTCTTATTCATGCCGTTGTCATCACGCTGTTGTCATCATCTCGTCTTCTTGTCGCTACACGCTTGCTTCACACACATGTCATCTTGTCCGTTTTAACCTACGAGACTTTCGCTCGACATGAGCAATCATCCCCGATGGTTTTTGACGAAGCTTTATTGCCGGTTGGCTATCTCGGGATACTTCACGCACGGTAGCTGTGTCTCTAACCATTTTTCCGTCAACACACCCTAGTCTGTGGTCTGTTGGAGAGAGCATCGGGCTGCTGGGTTGAGCGAACCAGGATCAAACCAACCGTCGGAACAACTCGGGTCACTGGGCATGTGACATTGGGTATGAAAGGAGCCTCTTTGAAGCCAACTTGGGTCCATGGGTATGCGGCACTCGGTATCTGCCGCTCATGAATAAACTTCCGTGACGCTAACTTGGATCACTGGGTATGTGCCACTGGGTATACGTCCGTCTTCAATTTAAAACATTTACTTTGATTACAGGAACTTCCCTGAGAAATTTAGCGTCAATACGAACAATCTTTGACATGCTAACGAATGTTTTAGTTATTTACTTCCATCGGGAGTATTCGCTCACGTCCAACACACGGCCAACGCATGGTCAACGCACGGTCAACGCACGGTCAACGCACGAAAAACGCCGAAGACGCCGGATTTAAACGGGCCCTCAAACTATCGCTTTAAAGAAACCTTTCGAATTTCTTCATTTCTGGGTGGAATCAAACCCGCGTCATATCTATTTGGACAATCTTGTCTGAACATATATTCATACACGCCCTACGCACGGACTTCGTGGCGGCGGCACAAGATGGCGCACCATGTCCCGTGGGAATCGTGAAAGAGGAGCCCGGCTTCACACACGCCTCATACGTGACGCGTTTCCGCGTTGGTAACGCGGTGCGTCACTACATTGCTTCAGTTATGCTAATCGCGTTAACGTCGACACTAATCGTGAGATGGGTTCCGTTGGAATTTTGTGCAGCGATCGAGAGGCTGCTAATGCGACCAGTAGAAGAGCTCAAAAACCTTATATGCTAGTTTTGATGGTTTCGTGGAAAACACTAAATCACTGCCGAAGTCTGATCTAAGGTATTGTGGCGATTGTGATGGGTAATGGGTAGGTAAACTTTCAAATGTCTGTCTCTATTAGGCGTTCACTGAAAATTGTTCAACCGTCGTTTTCTTGGACCGTTTAGAAGCGCTCAACGAGTTTTCTTTCTTCAGAGGGAAGGTACATAAACGGCAGAGTTTCATATTTAGGGAAAATAGGGGCCTCTTTATGGGAGAAGTGTAGCGAAACTTTGAACTGTCTAGGGCAATTATGTGTTTTGAAGATAACTGCTAAATATTCCTTTTCTCCCGATTTTTATACTTTGTAGAGCATACAGGTGCTGTTCTCCGGTCTCCTTGGTGACCTATGCGAGCATGGCGTTTATATTTCATGTAGGAAGCACCTCGTGGTAAACTAACGACAAATCTTACTTCTCTGTAACCTAGTTACAGCCATTGTAAAAAGTTATTTATTCAAGCGTTTCATAGTTATTTTCATAGTTATGCCATTATTCGCTATATATGGAATGTTCTAAAACAACTGCACAAAACATCATCTTCAAGGTCGGCAAAAATAGTGAGAATGTTAAATGTAATGTGCAGCAAAGTTTTCGCGTTCCTGGTTCAAATAAAAGCCTAGCAAAAATTGCTGAGCCCTCGTTTTTTTTTTCCTTATTTTGATGACTGTTAGAGGCCAGACTCATTTTAACCTACATGGTCGTTTTAACCTATATTTGAGTGGACCTTACTGATCTATCAGTAGTCCTGATTTCAGCCTAGTCTCGTTTTATGGTACATGGTATGGAGCCTCACTGATATATCAACAATCTTGAATTCAGCCCAGTCTGAGGGACAGCATATCTTCCCGATTATTACAGCTCAAACGGACACAGAAAAAAGGCGGTAGGACCGTTGGCCCGTCCCACAGATGAAGTTGCCAATGAGAGATAAAATTTTGTTAAGCCTCAACCCAAAGGGGTGGGCTTACTCTTAAAAGTAAAAATATCGAAAAACAAAACTGTTTTCCTTCCTCCTAAAACTTTGTTCCCCTCTCATTTCTACGTAGTCGGTGACAGCCTCAGCAAAACATGCCACGCCCGCACCATTTATTGCTAGGCCGTCTCAAACCTCGGCGGAGTCTCTACCCCGCAAATGTCTCGGAATCCGGGGCTTCAACACCGCGTACCGCAGCTCCACACAAGGTTTGTGTGTGCGGCAGAATTATGACCGTACATGGCATCGGAACTTATTTTCTACAAGGCGACGTTCTCCGAATGCGTGCTTACAGGACGACGTTCTCCGAATGCGCTCCTCACATGCGCACTGCTTCTCTACAGCGCACATTGTAAGTCGTCATTTGACACTGCCCAGGCTTTCCTCAGCACTCAGTAACGAATCCCGACGGTTGCCTCCCGGACCCGAAGGGGAGTAGAGCCCCACTCTGTACATGCAGCACGTGGTCAATATTGCTAGGTCGTTCTAAACCTCGGCGGCATCTCCAGCCAGCCAGGGATTCGGGAGCCGACGCCAAAACACCACGTACAGCAGTCCCATTCAAGGTTCGTCTGCGTAGACCTATTATGACCATCGGCGGAATGCTATAACTCAGTGCGCACAGTACCACCTTCCCCGAATCCGCACTGCGCCGTGACTCGTCAGCCGACACCACGCGGGCCGTCTGACCCCTCATAAAACACAAACGGTTGCCCCTCGGACGTGTAGGGGAGTGGACCCCCTCTCCATACACAAAACACGCGGGCGACTCGCGAAACTCAGGAAGTACGCAAACAATCAATGCGGCCTTACAGTGAGTTTAGGGCTGATTTTGCGATGAATTACGTGTGCGTGCACTCAGGAGCGTTATGAGTATTGTACGTGTGTGCAGAATTTAGCCCATTTGTCTGGCATAGCAAGAAATGCGACCGACATTTAGCGAAAGTGAGTCGGAAGGCTATGACAAATCTGCGAGTGGAGGTCGATGCACGCGGAATAAATAGTGTGCTCGCAAAGCATTTAGGTAGGTGTCATACTGCCGCTATCAGCTATACTTAGTGATAACGCGAGATAACTCTATTTCACATCAAGTTCACGTTTGCTGGAAAGAGTTGCTTTGTCGTGGCGAACTGCCCAAGGCTGACCAAGGCTGCCTGAGGCGCGGCTTTCAGACAGTAAGCGTTGGCGCGCGCAGTTTTTCGAACAGTCCCGGGTAGACTGGGGCGACAAATTACAAACACCTCTGCAGTTCGTAACATGGACGCTGCGTAATCAAAGGATTGGCTGGGCAGGTCCTGTTACTGCTGTTGCCTTAGTGTCGCTCAAGTGTAAATTGAGGACCTGTAAATTTTCTCGAAGCTAATTTTTTTTTTCTGTAGCCACCACTTTACCAAATATTTGATTTTCTGTATACATGGCGTCATAGCCAATACGCGATACCTAAAAAGCGTTCGGTAGCCGCTTATGCACACATTGCCCGTATTCATTTGGGTAGATTATTCTGGTGAGGAACGAACTTGTTAGGGCTGTCATCAGCCGCAAGCGATCACGGACATTGCTGCACAAGTCAAAGGCCCGAGTTGAACGTAGCCACTCTGATGTAACGAGAGTGTGTAAGCGTCCGTCCAGCTGCGAATAATATTCAACTCAGTCGGAACAGCGTTCATATCAGACTCTTCACTGCATGTTCTGGGTACCCGGAAAATGTGGAAGTATTCGCAATTCTCACTCAGTTCGTCTGTTACAGCTGAATAGGGACTACGAATAAATTATGCAAATAAATTAGCGTGGAGTGCGTGCTATGTGCTTCCCTCACCACGTTCTTTCATGTCTGGTATAAAAGCTTCAGCTCATTTAGCCACACTTCCACGATGTTGTTTCTTCATTAAAACTTTGCTTAGTACTTGGGTTAGTAAGCAGTGGTTGTGTGCTCGTGAAATTGCCTTAACGTCCTATTTTCCTGCGTGTTTTTTTTTTAGTGTGCTAGCAAGCTAGCCTGATGAGTGCCATAGCGCCCAGAGCACGTGACGCAAGCATTAATCAAGTACCGACTAACAGCCCATAATTACGCTCCTTGCCTTTTTGTGAGCAAACGTACCCCCAATAAAAAACACGAAAGCAAACAGGGAAGCAAACGGTGCGAAAGAATGCTGTTTTTATTTCAAGAGGAAGTGTGAGAAAGATATTTTCCTTGTTTCCATTGTGGCATTCGCAATGGTGAACGCGATGGTGAAAGCAGCCATTGTAATTAAGCACTACGGTACACGGTCGCCGCATTTCAGCCTGCGGGGTTAAAGCCACAATCTCGCACACATTAAATACGATGAAATCCTGGTACGTTGAAACGTGTGCACTGGGCTCTCGTTGCGTAATCTTGCCTAGCGGTAACTTGTCCAAAATCCGGTCGAAAACTACAATTTTCTATGGACAAAGCCTTCAGATTTTCTCAGCACGCTGCGATCTTTCGTCGATGCTTACGTGTGGAATTCATCGTTTCAGCGTATCATAAAGGGTGCGAAAAGAAAATGCAAGGATGCTTACTTCTGTTTGCTTGACGTCTGCTTTACGGGAACAGCAATACAAATGTGTGCTTTGGTCGCGCTCCAACTAGGCGCCTCGGCAGCGCTTGGAAGCGATCCCTCACTCATTGAGTCACTGGTATTTATTTATTTATTTATTTATTTATTTATTTATTTATTTATTTATTTATTTATTTATTTAAGCTCTGCCTGTAAGACCTCGGTGCAAGTCTCTGTATTGTTATCGAGCAGCCATACGATTATGTTGCGCCCTCCCTATTATCAGTACAAGGACGTCTTAACACTCCGTGCCCGCCAAAACGTGGCCACAGCTGCACGAATTCTTACTCGAGGCTTCTTGCAGACCAGCATAACTCCATGCCTAACTACATAGCTCGAACGAATGGAAGCGAAAATCGAAGCCTCTTTTTGCATTGATACAGTCCGGTAGAAACAGCTCGCCCTTACTAGGCACGAATTTACCGCGAAATTACCTGTACAGCGGATGATGTATCAGGTCCCGGCCGAATACGTATCTTTGGTATGCATCGAGAACGCCTCTACAAACAGGCAAGACCGCTACAACGAATTTGCCTTCCAAACGAAGAAATATAGGCTTCCCGAATGGCTGATTCGCTGATTTACAACGAGTGCCACGTATAGCGGTGCCGCCAGCGCCCACCGCAAAGGTCGCCGTGGTGCGCTCTGCGCGAGAGTTAGCGGCAGCGCTAGCGACGCAACTGACGAGCGCACCATTGCCCTAAGTAGGAATCCAGGAATCGCTCAGCACGTGCACTCTTTGGTTCATCAGCGCGGAAGACGGCAAAAATTATACGTTGCAGTCGATGGCGATGTTAAGACCGACGACGCCTTCAAGGTCAGGTAGGGTGGAAATGACGCGAATATGCCTGCGAAATCAACAGTGACAAACATGACCAAACCGCGCTTTTTGACGGCAAAGGAGGTGATAGCGCCATCACAAAATCTGCGCCTCTGCTTTTCGCAGCTCCTGCAGTTCTCCGTGCAGCACGCTATGAACCTCGGCGCAATATTATAAGGTTCGCTGCAGTCCCACATTCTGTCAGAAACATTGGTGTGTGGACAAGAAAACTAGCGACTTATTTCATTAGGTAGTATTGCAATTATTTTTAAGATAACATTTATCTTCTATTTATCGTTCTTAGCCTCCTCTATAGTGTGAGCGATACGGTGCGCAACCCTTACAACGAATAACACGTCTTACGAATAATTTTTGAGGTCTCGAGCACTTCATCATAAGTTCGTTTGAGTGTACATTACTCAGGAATATAAGTAATTGCACTTGCTGTACTCCGCGCCCTGCTATGTGCTGAGTAGAAAGTCCCGCACTCGCCTCCGCTGATGTCTTGACAAACCATAAAACTTGATGTCACGCAGATGCGACGGCGCCTTCCCAAGAATGTACGCGTTGGCAAAATATGACAGCCAGTATTGTAGCATTCAGTATTCAAATGAGCTTAGTGATGTATTCAGCGACTACGATGACCACACCCCTTCCCCTCCCTCCAGCACCTTCCCCCAATTTTCTTCCCTGGCGTGAGCCTTGTCGTAACATAAAAGTTGGGGGCAGCTTTTCAGCAGATGACTGTCGACGAATGTCATTCGATGATTCGGACAGTGAACAGTAGCTGTATTAATCCGTTTCGTCATGTCTTTCTTTTGTTACTTTTAGTTTGTTTAATATGCTTCGGCTGTACTGTGATGAAATCGGCATTTCTTATGCATAGCACCCTCCTCCTTTGTTTTCAGAAATGCAACTTATCTAGACCGACGCTCTATGCCAATAATCTTGTGTGGAACCTCTAGTGGCAGGGTGGACAAATTATTTCCGGAAAATACAAAGCTTCTGGAGCACGCAGACACTTTCTTTGTGACAGAAAACTTTCTATAGATAGATCAGGCGTTCGCATCGTATTTAGCATTAGCAAACTGTCTACAAGCTTTTCAATGCGTTAGCGAAGTGCTGGGGTTTATGCGTTACCCTAATACATAGATTTACAAGAAAATAAAAGAATATAAAACGTGCTAGAGTGACAAACTGAACAAACTGCGCTGTCACACATGTGTACTCTACGGGAAGTTCGCGACCACTGACTCTCCACGCGCGGTATGGGTGACGTGTATAATTATTTTCCTGTATATGAACTCAGTTTCGGAAATGACTGTAAGAGATACCACAGGCAGCATGTGCGGTACGATTCAAGGTAAATTGTTTCTTGTGAAATAAAACATGTAATTAAGGAATGATGTAAGTCAGTCAGCCAACATGACAGGCAACTAACCTGGGCCTAATAACTTCGCAAGTAACTAATCGTTGCACCTGCAGCTGAAAATCGTTTTCGTTTCTCCTCACTGTTCACTTTTGTGTTATCTCAGTGCTCCAAGAAGCGTCCGCCATGTCACCCGAAGACTACATAGAACAGCAGCAGAGTGCAACACCGGTGGGAGTCCACGGAGAAAACGATGGCTCCCAGGTAGCACAGTTCTACAAGGATCGGGTGGTGCTCATCACAGGGGGAACAGGATTCATTGGAAAGGTAACCTTTTGATACCATGATTTTCACGGCTCTTGTGACGTGTACATTTAATAATGGGGGGAGGGTGGGGGACTATTAATCGGCTGAGTTCCTTGTGTTCACCCCTCCCTCCCCTCCTTAGCTTCATTGTGGAGTTGTGGAAATATTGGATCACGATAACGTACGATGTGGACCGTGTAGCCACAGAAAAGCATCGCAGAGTTTGGGTTCTGCTACCTCGTTGCAGCGCCGACACTTTTTCCTAAGGGACCGGTAATGTCCCTTTAGGGCATACATGTTTCTTGCCTCCCTCTAATATTTATGTTGTCCTTCACAACAGACAGCTAGCTATACAAAAGGAGCCCCAAAACAGCGCATGATTAGCTCTGTGGGTCAGCCAGTTCAGTAATCATTGTCGCTCTTCTGTTTATTGTAAATGTGACACGCACGCTGGAAATGGTGGGAAACAAGAGTGAGTGGTTTAGGCGACGTGGTATAACTATCTGTCTCGTTTCACTCCGCCCTTATTCCGCTGAACACAACAAGGTGCACCATCTGGCCCAACAGTCAGTGATCTTACAACTATCTATTTCACCTATATACATGAACTTACTGTTTCAACTGTTTCAACTGCCAAAGAAACAATAGCCCTAGAGCCGTGTGTATACACTACATTATTTACTTCAAATATTTTTGATCATCACTGGCAGCGTTATTCTATCAAGCCGTAGTTGCCTTGCTAAAACCTTGACCTGAGAAGCTAATAATACCAACGTTTGGCTAGTTCAGAGAAGAATGAAGATCAAAAAAGATGTGTTTTTGATTTTCAGTGCGGTATATTTTCAAGAATGCTTCGACGGGAGCAAGTTGGTATAGCATGATGGTTTAATGCATTGAGGGGAGAGTGGGAGGGTTCAGTGCCCAATTTGTACTACCTAAAGAGCCAGCCATATACCATACAGTCGGGGTACTGCTTACAGTGCCTGTTGTAGACAACAAGCATAATGTAACCACGAGCTCTTGTGATGGTCTGACGGAAGAAAACAAATTTCACCGACGATTACGATACTCCCTACTGCGAATTTTCAGCGCAGCTATTAAGGTGTTCTGAATTCGCGATGTATTGGTGCAAAGCATTTGATACTGAACGACAGGGCACTCACGGCGGCGGCGCGGAGCCACTGCTCGGGTGGCTCGTTTAGCAGCTTTTCCATCGGCTGTGTTGCTCTTTGATCAGAAAGAAAACGTGAACACGGGAACGCGTGGCACGTGCAGAGCCCATTCTCTAGCGGCGGCGGCGCCGCAGACGTAGTAGCGCATGCGCACTGGGTCCGAAGGCCAGGGACAACGACACTCGTCGACACTCGCCTGAAGTGACTGAAGTGACGCCGACAGTCGCCGCTCGAACGGGCGCCTAGAGGCCTAACTACACGTACGCGTGTCAGCGAACGCCAGCTCGCGCCCACGCCCCTCACGCATGCGCAGATGGTGCAGGACTAATCGTACGCCTCGAAGCGCGGCGCGAGCACAGAAATCTAAAGCGGGGACCACACGTACGCTTGGGAACGCGCGCAAGCTCGCGTCTGCGCGGCTTGCGTTTGCCCCGCCTCGCGAGGAATGGCGGTCACATGGCGGTTTGCATCTACAACGACGCGCCACTAGCGCGACAGCGCGCGCTCACTGGGCTCACTCACAAACGCCTTGAAGACACCGCTTCGCACTTTGTTACTGACGGTGTTTCAAAATGCTTCGATATCTATAAACGTGATTGTTATATTTTTATAGTTGTTAGATAACCACAAAAAGGAAAGAAGAAGCACTTTCCTGCATGATATAGATCTGTTTCACTGAGAGTTGAATGTACCGCGCCGCAGCTGCGTAGCCAGGCACGCCGACGCGAGGCAGCCCAAGCGCGCGAGATCACGCCGCGTTTCGACGCGTACGAGCAATGCCTTACAGACCGTAAGGCATGGCAAGCAAGCTCGCGTCCGCAAGCTCGCGTCCGCAAGCGTAGGTGTGGTTTGGGCTTAATGTTTACACACGCTAAGGAATAGCGTTGTCCAACATGGCGGCATCCATGACTGCTGCTTCAGCGTGAGCTCTCGTGATGGCTACGATCTCACTCGCGTTGGTCACCAGGAACTATTGATATGATCTTTCGCTTTCCCTAAACTCACCTAAAACGTTAGCATTGAGAGCATAGCGCGTCCAATTTGTGAGATCGTTCTGTGATTGCGGCGCCCGTAGGCCTAACGAGACGCGTCCGCATGGCGACAACAGTATTATGGTGGCTGGAGGAGTAGATGTGCCGACCGACCGTTAGAGAAAGACATACATGACAAACCCGTCTGGAGCGTATTTCGCCACTTCTCCGTATTATGACGCAAAATTGGTGCTGCGCTCACCACAATGGTTCTTAGCGGCGCATGTCGTCTAGTGCTTGTGGAAGACAGCACGCAACAAATAAAACACGCAGTGTGAAAAAGTGTCATCTGTAGCCGTAAGTTTGTGCAATGAGGAGATACATGTCTCTGTTATTGCGTCTTTGCAAGTTGCTATGTTGACGCTTCTGCGACGAAAAGGTGAGCGGCATGGTTAGCGGAAGCTCATCTCCGATGGCCAGTGGAGTCTGCACCAAATAGCGGCGGTATTTCTGCTTCAGAGAAGATCAACGAGCACGCTTATTCCTTCTCTCTGAACTATAACTGGAGCGAAAGATCTTTTTCACTCACGCTCCAGTAAACCGTCCACCAAACGTGTCTAAATAGGCCTTTTAGGAGGCAATTATATTGAGCATCACATGCTCAAAGCTTCTAAAGTGGATGGCAACAGCAGCAACAACAGTAACGCCTTTCCAGAATGCCACTGCACGTGCATTTCATTCCTATACACCTATATTTCAGGTTCTCTTGGAAAAGCTCCTGAGATCTTGCTCTGACCTGAAGCGAGTTTACCTCCTCGTGCGAAGCAAGCGCGGCAAAGAACCACAGGCGAGGCTAAAAAAAATGTTCGACTCACAGGTGTGTGCATACATCCCCATTTCTATGTAAAAATATGTGTTCGTCCGGCCGCCATAACTCACAATGTTCGCAGAATTGCAAAAAAAAAAATAATAATAATAATAAAAGCACCGCGGATGCCATGTAGGGTGGTTATCGGTGGACGCAACCTTTTTTGATGCAGATGACTGTACTGATTAATTTCTTGACATTAGGTGAAGTGTACTACGTTACGTTGTGTAGAAGCCGCTTTTACGTAATGTAGATAATAGGTTGATGTCATACATGTGATGACATTCCTTCTGTTCAAGCCGCTGTCCGATAATAAGCTGACTTCTTTTGAACGACATGAATCGTCGTTACGGTTTCACGTTCGATAATCAATTGTAATCCCCAATCTAAACATTGCTAAGTGCCCTTTAGAGTCGCACTGAAATATACAAACGCGATTTGTGACGTATAAACCTCCGCCACCACCCAAGTAATCTCTCTCTAAACTCACTTCATGCTAACGTCGTAGTTGTTTTTCGTGCCTTCCCTTTTCTCGTCTCGGCTATGTGGAAGACCCCTGTTACACCTGCACAACTAGGGAGTTTAAGATCTGGCGTACGCAAAATTACGGTACGCAAACCACTTGGCTTACGAAAGCACCTCAAAGGAGTACAATAGGAAGCAAGCCAGTAGTGGATAACCAACCCCGCTTGCGCACCCGAAATCCAAAACTCCCACATTGACACCAAACACAAAGAGAGGCAATGAAGTTCGGTCAACATGCTACACCTAAGCGACTGTAACCGTATAGCACAATGAGGATTGGCCTACCCACGCCTCTAATCGCAGTCTCACGAGTTGACTCGCGTTACAATCCCCATTCAAACCCTTGCGAGGACACATACCTTCCGCCGCGATGTGTGAATTTTATATGTTTTAGCAAAACTAATGACGAATTTTGAGGAAGCCAAACGCAGGTTATTCCACAAAATAAGGAAGATTACGGAATTAAACTCCACATGGCTACACTGTACGTTTGTTTTAGTGTGTTTTTTTTTGCCGCTCTATGAGGACAGCGTCGCCTTCTATACATCGGGAAATCAGATGACAAAATTAAGTTGTTTTATTAGTGCGATCTCTGCTGTGGCTTCACTGCTACTTTTGCGTCATACAACTGACAAAACCGCACAGCATAGATATTACTAAAACATTGTTGCAAATTCATGCGCGTAATCACAAGCGCCAAAGCGGCACCTTAATATTTGTTATAACGTATACGAATCATTTTAGGGAATTTTTTTCCCATTCAGAGCCCACACTCACTGTTGTCTAGATTTCTAACGATAATCTATGGCCGCTTTGGATAGTCTGGATTACGATTTGCAGAGTGTGAGTCGAGAATAATCGAAGTCAGTCGAGTGTTCTTGAAGTTGAGCGTGTAGCCACGTGTAGCTAACCTGTACGCAGTTCGATCAGCGTCGACCCAAGCACTATCAAAAGTAATTCCGCGATATACGTAATAGTCTTCCAGCCTTGACTTCAGTTGGGCACAAACTATACATTTAGGAGTAGCAATGTAGGATGTAACTAACCGCGTTTTCATCTCTCTTGCATTTTTTCTTTTGTTCGTAGATGTTCGAACGCCTAAAGAAAGAACAACCGGGAGCTCTTGAAAAAGTAACGGCAATGGCAGGAGATCTGGTTCAGCCAGATTTGGGGCTCAGTGCGTCTGATCGGGCCACATTGGTCGACAATGTGTCTGTCGTCTTTCACTCCGGTGCCACGATCAAGTTTGATGCACCTCTCAGGCAAGTGAGATAAACGCCTGCGGCTGTTTGCTAAACAGCACAATGAAGTGTCACACAACAGCAAAGTATGTCATAAACTTTCCATTCATAACCCAACAAAACGGAGTCACGCAACAGCAATGTATAGTTCTTTTATGTCATAAACATGACCTTCATAACGCAAAGTAGTGCAACAAAAATCGACACGTTTAATTTTCCTCGCAGTTTAAGCGCATCTCGAATTAACAGTGCAAATTTCTGTCAAAGATTTAACACGTCGCACATTGTATAGTCATAAGTAGAACTATGTGGTTGATGAAACTTTGAGAATCTTTTCAAGTGATGGTTCTTGAAAAACAAGACGTAATGCCAAAGAATGGCCCTTCCGTGCGCACTATAGGCGCCCTAAAACATAAAACTACTCCCATCTGTTTCTTATTCCAATCTCCTGACGTCAAGTTTACATAACCACCGACACAAGCATCGGGTGGTAATCCACAGCGTTGTTCAAAAAGCTCAATCAAATGCGCTCCTTGGTCAAAGGAGGTCACTTTTCTTGCTTTCAAATCGAACAGAATTTTCTGCATTGAGCAGATTTTCTTATGGGGTTGGCTTACACGAGTCAAGGAGCGCGCCCATGTGGAGAAAGTTTCAGTAGTGCCGCGCAAGCACAGTGAAAATACAAAACCGGATGAGGAGGGTGATGCCGGCAACTGCGATTGGTCCGCTTCCCCTTGCTTAGCTTACGGTGCCTGGTCAAAATCGTTGCGGCGTGCAACAAAAGGTCAAGAACACTGATAAAACGAATCCTCAACAAAGAAGAGTTGACAGAGCGATGTCTTATGCGTGCCGAAAGGGCTCAACAACGTTATACTGCCGCGGAAAAAATGTTTATTCTACGCAAATAAATCCGTGCTCCCCGGCCGTTCCGAGTACCTAGTGCCAGCGAAAACGAAAGGCAGCCATCTTCTAGTCCTTTCAGAAAGGACACTGTCCGTCTATCCAGAAAAAAATTCAGCATCTTTCGTCGTTATGTTGGTGCGCCTTTAACGCATCCGCGTCACTTTCGCGCGGTGAGTTTTCGCGGTTTTGTGATGTCGCCTAACCGACAGGTGAAGTGGACGCAGCCGCAAAACGTTTGATCAATGGCACAGTATTATGGCGAAAAAGGCGTCGAATCAGAAATAACTATTTTGCTTTCGTTCGTTCTAATCATGCATGATCAGTTTGCACACATGGTATCAGATGAGGCATTTTCGCAGTTTTCGTTACGTCGCGTGACAGACAAGCGAAGTGGGAGTGGCCCGAAATTTCTTTTGACCAATCATGCAGGGCTGAATGCAGAAATTGAATAGAAAAGATTCGATCAGTTTTGCGTTGTAGCGCCCTATGTTCAAATATTATGCTTCGCCACTCTGAACGCTACAACGATATAAAAGTGCAGAAATAAATATATTATAAAACTCCAAAATTGTGACTTGTTTGCATTTCAGGGATGCATTCGAACTCAACGTTCTGGGCACAAGGAGAGTTCTGGACCTCTGTAAGCAACTACGAAATAGATGCGTAAGTCGCAGGGCGTCTTTCTTCATTTTATCGTAGCTGTTCGAATGTATTGTAGAACGTATTTCATACCTTACATTCATACGTTGCACGCTGCAGTAAGTGGGGAAATGCTACGTTTATAGTACACGTTTGCTTAGTCTTAAGCATTGAGTTTCTGCCTGCGGATTTCGTTCTAGGTTCTTGTTCATGTGTCAACAGCATACTGCAACTGTGACAAGCCGGATGTCCATGAAGTGATAAAACAGCCGTGTAAAAATACCAAACAATTTTTTGAAGCTTTGCAGTAAGTACGTCTCACCGCATTTCTAACTTTTTTTTCCTTTCCTCTTTTCCGAGAATAGGGTCGCCAAGCGGGCTCAGTCCTCCCTTTCATTTATCCTGCACTCTTTCTCCCTCTCTGTATATATATATATATATATATATATATATATATATATATATATATATATATATATATATATATATATATATATATATATATATATTCTTTCACAGTTACACTGGGCTAACTCAGTGAAACTCAACTGAAGTCATACTCCCGTTTTTCACATTTAATGGAAGGCCATCTCTGGTAAAATTTATGTCAAGGAAAAATACTCGTAGCAACAGCGAAAGTGTCATTCTAATAACCGCTAACAATGTTTCCAATTAACAAAGTGCAGTGAATTATGCATCCCTTTGGAATCTCGAAGTCACTTAACGTGGCAAAATTCGAGCTCTCCATCGCGGCACACTACGAGCTCGTGGTCGTCAAGAATTTCATTTTCAGCCGTGCTTCCGTTGAGAGCAACTCGAGAGTATGCTTTGTTAAGAATCACAATATTTGAAGGTGTCTCGCGTTCTTTCCCAGCTTTAACCGTACATCAGCGGCGATAGAGAATTCTAACCGTTAACTTCTGTCCGTTAAGTATTTGTGTTTTTCTTTTCGTGATCAGATTCTTAACATGCACTGGGGTGCATAAACCACTGCCTTCAACTTCCTATATATATATAATGTACGCCGCGAGAACTTTTTTTTACTGCAAAAATGTTGATGCTGCGGTTGCATGGGTAAAGGATTAGCTTTAAGCCTCAAAAACGTCACAGTCTAACTTGGGGAATACCCCATGTTGTTTTTCTTTTTCTTTTGTTGCGTTATTACTCGAAGGAACTAACTTTTTGCGCACAAAAGGTCATCTGTAGTCTCACACACACTCCTAATCACTATGATGTTACGTAATTAAAAGCCGAAAGATTGGTTTGCTCTGTTTAAGCGTAATGAAATTCCTTCCAGTCACGTATAACAAGTATCATTCTTGGGCAGGTCCGCAGGCGCCGAAGCAACGGGCAATACGAAAGAGTGCTTGTTTGGCCATCCAAATACGTACACTCTGACCAAGAGCTTAACTGAATCGATGCTGCTTGAAGAACGCGGAAACATTCCCGTCGTCATCGTACGGCCCTCCATCGTCACTGCCTCGTTGACTGAGCCGCTCCCGGTGAGCCATTACCCTCACTTCACAATAAAATATCAGATCAGATACGGCGCTGGCGAATATTTCCCCTTTCCCCTCCCCCCCTAGCCAATATAACTTTCATATCTCCATCTCCAGCTGTCTAGCAGGTAAAATAACACGGGAGTTATGTTCGCAGTGGTGGCATTCCCAGGTCGGCCCCCTTCTCGATATTATGTGCCGGTGGTGTGCGCTTACGTATCGGATGTAGGAGGCGCCCTGGAACTCTCTCCAAGCTTCTTAACCACGACAATTTATCACTGTGTTTATCTTCGTGGTTTCTCGCATTGATAACTGTATTGCAATATATTGTTACGCGAAGGACGAGTCAGTAAGGCGAGCAACTATTTACAGGTTATATTTACAACAGCGGTTGCAGCGCTGACCCATTAGATTCACCGCGCGAGTCCAGTTCGTTCTTACTCCTCTTTTCTCGAGTGATGGCGCCCACGCGCCTCGTTCAAACAAGCAAATACCACACGCGTGTACCATAATCACCCGGCGGCAGAAGCGACGTCCCGGAGCGTCTAAATGTCATCACTGCGAGGGTGAAACTGCTTCAGTCGTGTAACGTGCACGATATCACTGGAATGGGAAGCAGATGGGGTGTCAGGGACGATGTCGTAGGTGACGGGAGTCACGGTATGAAGCACTCAGTATGGGCCTGCGTAACGAGATAGTAGTTCTTCTGATAGGCCGACCTGACGCGACGGAGACCATAGAAGCACCAAAGAACCACGCGGGAAGTGCACGTTTCGGTGTCGCCGGTCGTACGAACGCCTTTGTCTCTCTTGGGATTTCAGAAGGTGGTCACGGGCAATTTCCCTTGCATAAGCACAGCGGGCGATGGCGTCAAGTGCGTATTCACTGGTCGTCGCGTGAACAGGGAGGGTTGTGTCGAGGGGCAGTGGGTAGTTAAGCGGCTGCCTTCGTTGTCCATTTGAATACGATGCTTGGCGGGTATGTGTCGGTAAATCGTAAGGGCACTATGCCGACAGTACTTACGATATTTTTTTAGGAAAGCGTATTAATTGTATTCGAATAACCGCTTGTATTCTTCTTCTTTAGGGCTGGGTCGACAATTACAACGGTTGCACTGGCGTCGTTGTAGCGGTAAGCATTGATCAAATATTTGATCAGTTCTAATAGCGAGGGTTAGATACTAGCTGATTCTGCGAAGACATTGAGTAATTTATCGAAATTTCCTGTGGCAGGTAGCACTATTGTAGTCCTTGAGATTGGCTACTCGAAGAGGTGTACTTCATTCCCACGAGAAAGATAAAATCATAATTGACTAATTAGCAATACATGCTAATTGTTTTTCAACCTAATTAAATTACGGTAGATGTTGCAATTTACCCATTCTTGCCAGTTTCACTGCAAGGCATTTCTACTTAAAAAAAAAAATTGTGGATGACGCCATTTTCGATACTTGTGCCAGCAAACCAGCAAACCAGTAAAATCGCAATGTAGCTCCACCTGCTTTTTTAACAGATCGCCCTTGATGAATCACAAAAGTAAGTGCACCAAAAATGTAGTTGCTTTCTCAAAGTTCGGGAACTTATATCTCGAGACTGGTGTTATCCTGAGAAATCGTTCTGAGCGAATCAGCTATGCGAACTCCCCTATAACAATTTGTAAATTGCAATGAGTGCCGTATGATAATTAGTTTTCATTTCATTTCATTTATTCATGCTGTCAACCTTTTACTGGCTATTACAGTAGTGGATAGCGTACACAAACAAAAGAAGTGCACTTGCAAGAGAAAAAGAAGAAAATATTTAGCACAGGAGGACAGGTGAATGGGGCAAACCAAACAAAAAGCCAAGAAGCACACAAGCCACACTCAACCTAACAACGCTTTTACGATAGAGCTTCACGATACACAAGGCGGTTTAGTGTCTCTAAAAATTTACTGGCAGAGTTCGATCTGAAGACTGAGTACGATAAAGGCGGAATTCCAATGTTTAAATAAATTATTTTAATCAAGGTATGTCATTAAGTGCTTTGGTACAATATGCTCAAGGAGTTTAGAACAAGTGGTTGTCAGTGATACAGGTCGCTAGTTGCTGGCATCGAAAGCGGGGCCACCTTTGTGTATGGGCATGATCTTCGCGCGCTTCCAAGAGGGAAACGTGCCAATACTAATTGATGATCGAAAAATTAAGGTCAATTGCTTGGATGCCCACTCGGCATATCTATAGAGGAATTCATTAAAACTTTTTTCGTGTCCAGGGTTTTCACTAATCAAGTAAAAAATTTAAGTGATATTTTTTTTATTATACGATTATGCATTTCGATTTGTCGAGCAGGTATCGTCTGTCGTTTCAAGCACACTAGCTCATGACTACATTTGTGCTAGCTGCCACAGGATATGTATAAAGATTGTTTAAAGTCCTCGCAGAAACACCCGACCAAAACAGTGTGTACCCCTAGAGGCTTGTGACAGGTGTCGTGTTTGTTTCCAAACCTTCACAGCTAGGTCTGGGCCTGCTACCGTTGTTCATCGCGGAAAAGAAGCACCTAGTCGACATCGTTCCTGTAGACATTGTGGCAAATACGCTCATATGCGTCGCCTGGCACACATTTATAACAAGGTAAGCGTGCACGGTCGTACGATCGGTCGTACGATCGGTCGTACGGTCCTATGTGTGTGTGCATGTGCATGCGTGCGCGTGCGTGTGTTTGTGTGTGTGTGTGTTTGTGTGTGTGTGTTTGTGTGTGTGTGTTTGTGTGTGTGCGCGCGCGCGCGCGCGTGTGTGTGTGTGTGTGTGTGTGTGTGTGTGTGTGTGTGTGTGTGTGTGTGTGTGTGTGTGTGTGTGTGTGTGTGTGTGTGTGTGTGTGTGTGTGTGTGTGTGTGTGTGTGTGTGTGTGTGTGTGTGTGTGTGTGTGTGTGTGTGTGTGTGTTTAAGTTCCCCCAGCACGTGTAACGGGAACTTCTAGCGTGCCGCCATAACTTGAGCTGTACTGTTGCGCGGTTGTACTGTACGAGCAGCTGCTCGAAAGCACTAGAAGAGTGGAAACGAACGCTATCTGCGCATCCCTCTAGCCATAAATATTCTGCGAACATTGCGAACAATGGAAATGGGAATAGACAGACCAGCAGGTGGCTAAGCTCGTGACTCGACAACGCCGTAATGCAAAACTGATGAAATGCCTCCCACCAAGCCAATGCGTGCCTCAACCGCGCGTCTAGATGCTGCTGATGTTGGTCCGTGCCCTTCATGCCCTTCAGGCTACGTTTGGGGACAGGCGAAAACTGCGTTTTGCCTCGTGCCTCGCATGAGTTTGAAATTAATCGCCATATCATTTATACGCGTGTGTAACACTTTCGCGTAGAGAAACTAAACCTCTCGAACGACGAAACAAGAAAGGCAGCAAGTTTCACAGCAGTATGTTAGCGCATCGAGGGCGCCGCTGGCAAACATAGAGGCCGACCCCACAGCTTTACTCAGAGAGAGCGAGTTAAAATACATGATAGTTGTCTTTTGGCAATGCATTCATCACTCTCCTTAAGACAGTGCGTGCGTGCGTGCGTGCGTTCTGAGAAATCTGCGCAAATATTTCTCTGTCCACTACACCTCTATTTCACCTATCCTTCTAATCTATTCTACGGTGATTGCTCATTCAAATACTCTCCCGCAGTCAAGCAGTGCGTCGAGGTAATAAATTATCAGATAATGTTGCCGACTAATTAAACTACCAAAGTGCTCGCCATTTCATAACTACCAACGAGGGAGTTCCCACTGCCACACTGTTTGCGGCACAGCGTGTTTTGCCTTCCACGCCCATTTACGTCGGGATATAGGACAGGCGCATCACTAGTTCCAACTCTCGCTATGTATTTCGCAAAAACATTACCACCCCCCACATTGTTGCACATTTACTTACCATGACCATTTCACAAGTGGACTGTTTCACACTTGACGGACAAAGTCTCCCGTTGCAGGCCAACGTACATGAAAGTGTACCACTGCACGAGCGGCACCCTTCAGCAACACACGTGGGCTGATGTGGTTGAAGCGACACAGAGAGCAGGCTTGCGATATCCACTGCCAGATGCCAGCTTCTTCCCCACGATGTTCGCGACCAACAGCCAGCTGCGGTACAACATCCATCTCCATTGCCTGCGTTATCTGCCTGCGAGCGCCGCAGACTTGGCCTTGAAGTTGATGAGGAGGAAGCCAAGGTTGGTATCACCTAACGTGGTCCCCCGCGCGTTTTGCTACGCTAATAATTAATGGCATTAACGTCGGTGAGACGAAGTAACTAGTATTACGTTAGAGTGGTCGTTAGGATATATACGTGATGAGACTGCCGTTCGAGCTTTCTTTTTCTCTTTCTTTTCTTCTTTCACTTATCGGCAACCACAATAGCCAGGACATAAGAGAAAGTGTGTGAAAAAAGTAACCTTACTAAGCGTACACTCAAACTCGAACGGATGCCATCAAGGCTGTTCTTTCCAGTGCCACGAATATTACTGAAAAATATACGTTTAATCCAACTCAGACTTGATGAATAATGAAGATGTTATACTCCTGCTACTTAAGCGAGTGCGGTGTCCACTTTATGAGGTCTTGGTGGCAGACTCAAGAGAAGTAGTGCGAAAAAAAATCCACGTTCGCTCCTAATTGGCTACAGCGTTGCAGCATGCGAGATTCCATACGCTGCCCCTTTGATCCTGCTGCCTTGAAGCCGTGATAGCTCTTGCCTGCCGAGTTTATTGACTGTAAGGGACATGAACTGGGCAATCACATTCTGACTCAAAATATGTAAATAAGAAATGTCTCAAAGCCCAGTCAGCTTCCCCTGCGATAATATGAGGGTCGACAAAGCTTTTAAGCGTTCAAAGAATGAACACGGAAGTCGTATGAGAATGAAGACTTCCATTCCTTCCATATTTTAATTTAGCCCTTTCACCGCAACTTCTTCTTGCGAAACTTGATCAATTAATATCGTCGCTAATAAGTAAGGCTCGTAAGTAGGGCGCAATAAACCCAACCAAATGCCTAGCGGCTGATATAGTATTTAATTATTGTTTAGACTATAATCTACACGGTTGTGCAGGAGCAGTCTGGGGATAGCCGCGATGTGCTCAGAAGGACTCCGAATGATTAGCCTACACTTAGTTCGCATGACAACTGTCATAAAATCTTGCCGCAGTGCGATAGTATATGGCGAACATAATATTTGGTCGACAACCACGAGCTCGCGGGTATAATGGCTAGATATTTTTGTTTGTTTTTTCATTCTTCTTTATTCCGCAGGTTCGTGCAACTTTACAAGAATGTTCGCAAACGCATGGACGTTGTACAGTACTTCACGACTCACGGATGGCTGTTCAGAACGAACAACGTCGTGGGACTTGCACGTGAGCTCTCTCCCAAGGATAAACAGGCACGTCTAAATATGGATAATGTATGCTTAGCGCTGAAATGTAAACTGGGCCCTATAACGTAAAACTATATTTCAATATGTTTTTATTCCAATGTCCTGGCGTCAAATTTGCCTAACCGCCGACGCAAGCATCGGATGGTCACCCGCAGGGTTGTCTGAAGAGACCAATCGAACGCTCTCCCCGTTCATAGGAGTTCACGTTTGTTTGCTTACGCCCAGCCAAGTTCTTTTTCCACTCATTGTGCCTGATAACCAAAGATGCCCGATAGATGGATGGATGGATGGATGGATGGATGGATGGATGGATGGATGGATGGATGGATGGATGGATGGATGGATGGATGGATGGATGGATGGATGGATGGATGGATGGATGGATGGATGGATGGATGGATGGATGGATGGATGGATGGATGGATGGATGGATGGATGGATGGATGGATGGATGGATGGATGGATTATGTATGTATGTATGTATGTATGTATGTATGTATGTATGTATGTATGTATGTATGTATGTATGTATGTATGTATGTATGTATGTATGTATGTTATGAGCGTCCCCTTTGGAACGGGTGGGTCGCACCACCAAGCTCTTGCTATTATAGTAACTAATGTCCTACCTAGGCTAAAAATGGAAAAAAGAAAAAAAGCTATGAACTCCCACAATTAAATTTTCTGACCCCCTATTGCGAACTTTGCTTTTTTACGTCTCCGTTTTTTGTTGTTTCCCAACTTTTCTTTCACCAATCTTCCAATCGCCTTTTACCAATGCCTATTGCGGACATGTTTACTTTTCCCCTGCTCTCGCTGAAACCAAGGGCTTCAAGAAGGCCAGTGGTGCCTAAATCGACCACTGGGCAGATGTCTTCATATTCTGATGAAACATGCTCCATCGTTTCTCTAGCTTTACCGCAGCAAGCGCACTGGCCTCTAAACGCGCCGTCTAGCAGTTGCCTCACTACCCCCCCCCCCAACAGCGTTCCCCTCCCCAGTCAGCCACCTCTGATTCTCCCTCTGTCAATAACAGATTTCATTATCATTTTTTTTTTCAGTTATTCAACATTGACATGCGGAGCCTGGACTGGCAATCATACTGGGATCAATACTTCTTGGGAATCCGGAAGTATCTTTTCAACGCGAAAGATTCGGAGCTTCCAAACGCACGAAGCCGTTTGAGATGGTGAGTACATTTGTAAATGCAAACTATGGCTTTGTGTGCTGTCCGAGTCGTCAAAAGGCGGCTTTAAACATAACCTGTTAAGGAGAAGTGCAGTTTCTCTCTCTGTCTCTCTGTCTCTATTGAACATTGTGTCAAGAAGATATGAAATTATTTTACGCATATCGGTCAATAAATGTGTAATTCGGCCAATCACTGCATGATTTCATCAAGATCTTAGGTGCTCCAAAACGATTGTAACAAATCAATTGCATGCCTTCGATGGACAAAACAAAATTATTTTTGTTTGGTATTTTGGTATTGGTATTGGTACAACATTGGTATTTTTCAGACCAACAATCTGCCCGATAACTTCATTCCAAGATCCTTACAGAAAAACGCTAATACTCTGGCGTTCGCGCGTAAGAGAAATTTATTTTTACGAAATCGCGGCGAGCTTTTTATAATTCTAGGATTGTGTCACTTTTTATTGGTGTAAAACTGTTGAAGCTTCAATCTGGAAATGAAAAAGACATTAAAACCTATTCTTTTCGTTATCAACAAACTACAATTACCTTTTTGCTTGTTTGTGAATGTCGTGACCTGCATAATAATGTATGCATTAGCTTCATTTTAGACAATTTATTCTATACTAGTTTTCTTACCTCATACCCACATAAGTACGTTTCTATGTAGACATGCGTTTATTATATATATATATATATATATATATATATATATATATATATATATATATATATATATATATATATATATATATATATATATATATATATATATATGTAGTCCTGGTCGAGGAAATCACGCTGGCAAGGTAGTACAATGAAGAAAAAGAGTACGACGTACGTTGAATATGCACAGTATATGTGACTGACGCTTCGGCTGGTGGACCCGCGTTTGACAAAGGCTGGTCCACCAGCCGAAACGTCAGTCAAATAGTCTGGGCCTATTCAACGTACGTCGCACTCTTTTTCTTCATTATATATATATATATATATATATATATATATATATATATATATATATATATATATATATATATATATATATATATATATATATATATCCAAAATTGTTTAATGTATATTATTACACTGCTTTGTGCTGATGTCAAAGTTTCTTTTATATTGCATTTCTTTAAGTGCATTATTTGCTACCTTTCTTTTCTTTTCTATCGACATAGATTTTGTATTTATTTTTTAAACGTACATTGCTCAAGAGGTTCCGATGCATTTCATAACTATAGGACCCTTTTCTGAGAAAAAGATTCATTATGAGAGAGAAGCTGAGAGGTTGGCCTGAACTACTATTATGAACTACTGTGTTCTAACCTGCTACACAGGGTTAAGGTATGGAGAAAGGCGAACAAATGCATAGGAAGAAATTGAACATAATGATGAGAAAAGACATGAATAAAACAAATTTACCTCAAACCCCTACTACAGTCGTATGAGCAGTTCCCTACTTCTAAAAAAAAAACCACAATGACCTTCATGGCCTGACCCGCGCAGTATTTTGGCAATGAACCTAAAGGAAGCTTCTGACAAAGTGGCCGGTTATTGATGAGTGCGAAAGATCCCTCTTTAAATTGTCTTTCACGCAATTGCAGCGGGCACACACACAGAGAACACGATCTATATAGTCTGCTTCTCACAGTCCGGGCTGTCCGCACGGCCAATAAGATGGCGATAGCATAGCGTAAAGACCGCACCAAGTCTGTCAGTGCATAAGGCTCGCATGGCTTCTTTGGGCGTTACACGGTCTACTGAATCGATGCTCGGGATCAAGTGAACGAAGGCGGCGATGACATGTCTTCTGGCTGAGACCAGTGATTTGCTTCAGCGACTTGCATGATGTAGAATAGAAAAACGTCGGCGTACGCCCTTGTAAATGGGACAGAAATGCAATCTGAATCGCGTAGATCCAATGTTGCTTCTGCATCGGAGAGCTCATTTTCAGCAACACCGCAGTGTACAGTAACCTAATGAAGTATTATACGGTACCCATTTAGAAAAAAAAACAATCATTAGGGGTTTGATGTGATTAAACTACGATCTGATTATGAGGCACGCCGTTGTGGGGGGCTCCAGATTAATTGTGACCAACCGTGGTGTTCACCCAAAGCACAGTACACGGGCGTGCTTTCGCATTTCATCCCCACCCATCTGCGGCTGGGATTCGATCCAGCAACCTCATGCTTAGCATGCACAGTAACATAGCCGCTAAGCCACCACGGCGTGTGTTGTCCATTTCGCCAGGTGGGCTAAAGAAGGCAGAGAAGTCAGCCTGAAGCGCCAAAATACAGTTACTTCGTGAGCAAGCGGCATTCCATTTCTGTTATGCACCTTGATTCACAATAATCATTTTTGTCCTTTTCAAAAACTGATCGCACTGTGTCCAAAGCGTTAAAGGTGTACTTTTGATCAGGTATAACCTGAGAAACATATTGTAGAGGAAAAGAAGAAAAAAAAAAGGGGGGGGGGGGGGGGGGGCTTCTTTGGTCCATCCTTTATCTATAGGCCCTTCTATCTCTTCGTGGCTACCTGCAAAATTATCACAAGCAACCTACACACTAGTACACTATACAAGCAGCACATGCAGGCATTTGCGTGCTTGAGAACGTTTATATAGGTCAATTACTCACAAGGGGACCCTAAACAGGAGAAAAAAAAATTTATAAGTACACAAATTAAATGCGGCACGTACGGCAGGCATTGCCAAATAATGACCGGTAGCATTATCCCATCCGCGAAAATCGTTGAAAGGCCTGCAAGTGTTGCACTCTACCGGTGCTAACATATGGTGCAGAAACTGGCTAGGTTAATGACTGAGAAGAAGGACCGCGCAGTGAGCGATGGAATGAAAAAAGTCCCAGTTTCGCCCGAACGGCGAAGCATCGATTGCGATAGCAAAGCAGTGGACAGCTATGCGAAGTAAGGATAGTAGATTTATCGGCCGTATAAACCTGGAAACATTCGCTTAATAATTGAATTAACTAGCATGATGTCAGCGCGCACAAGCACACATGAACGTATCACACTCGATGATCGCGGGCACTCGCTGTCAAAGCGCTGGTGTGAGCAGGGTTGCCAGGTCTTTCGGAAAAAAACGTAGCTGAAAAATTCTGAAATGTAGCCAAAGAAGTCGCCAACTGCGGCAAAAGTTTTAATTGATAGTCCAACAGGTAGCCATGTTGCAACAAACCAACAATTGCCAATTTTGGACGCGAGAATAATGAAGAAAAAATCGAAAAAGACTTGTAGCTTACTGCTTCGCTGATGGCAAACCAAAACAACAGAACAAAAGAAATGTTACCACATATTATTGTATCATATATTACCATGATGACCAGCTGACGTTCTTTGATAATTTTCGTGCTCTCTGATAGCCGAAGCGGTGTCGCCTGTTACAGTACAATAAACTCGCTTCAAGCCGTCCTTGGGGGACAGTGTTTCGGTCACTACCTATACCAATTATCACCGCCAAAATGTAGAGCCAGAAATTAGCCAAGTCGCCAAGCTCGATTTTCGGTCACCAGAAGCCTCTAAAAGTCGCCAAATTGGCGACAAATCGCCAAAGCTGGCAACCATGGGTGCGAACAAGCCCGGCGGCAGCAGCGAGCGAAGTGGCCTTCGTACCGCATATCGTTTCAACGCAAGAGGGGCTACAACACAGCGCTCACGAAGGCATGATCCGTCTACGTATTCCTTCCAAGAAACGACGCACACGACCGCGCGGCCGTGAAAAGTACGCACTTGGTTGGCGGAGTCGAAGCCGCCCTCCCCACTCGCTTTGCCTGCGCGCGAGATTAAGCTGCAATCGTCAGTTCCCCTTGCGTCCGGTCGCAAAATGCGCGGTTGCTGCCGGGGCATGAAGTCGGGTCCTCCCTCCCATCGCCCCAGGGCCTTACGCGCGACGAAAGACGGCGCGTTGCTTTCCGCTTTCTTCCTTCGGCTACGTTCACACTTCGGAAACCGCAAGCGGACGGAAAAGCCAAAGCGGCCGGATAATCTTTTTCGCGCATGTACAAAACGGTCACATTTGTTTCGCCACTGCAGCGGAAACCACTTCCGCTTTCGCCCACATCTATCTAGTTTGCGTACGTTTGTCCGCGTGGTGGCACTGTTCATCACACTATTTCAAGACATGCGTTCATTCATTGACCCATCAGTTACTAAAAGCTAACATTTCGCGCATTGGACGGTGTCGTACGTTTTTAACTTTCGTCTACCATGGAAGATAAACAAGACATAGTTTCGATAGCTTTAGCTAGTTGCTTTTCCTAAACATAGACAATGAGAAACGGAAAATGTTAAATTTTACGACCGGATGTTTACATGTGATTGCAGCTTCCGGTAAAGCGGAACGTCTTTCCGCTTCGCCCGCTCCAGACCAAGTATGAGCGCAGCCAAAAGTGCCCCAGATTGAGCCGCCATCGTCGCCTACCCTCGCATGCTTTAACCCGCACATACATCACATGACGCGCGGCGACGGTGTTATCGCCCGGCTTTATACGGCACATCATGGCGACGGCGACTGCAAAAATGCGCCTGGAGTGTCCATGTAATTCCTATCGCAATAATATGGTAAGCGTAACGCTAAGAGGCAGGGATGCAGTGGTACAGATTAGAGAAAAACTAGGGGTAGCCTATATTCTAGTTGACATTGGGAGGAAGCTTTAGCTCAGCCCAAACTACAACGCCGCCTATTCAAATACATGTAAAACGCAGAAACGCTTTTCTAAGCTAACCACGGGGCGATATTAATGAAGTTTGATGCATTTGAGAGAGAAAGTTACATTCTAGGGACTGTTGTAATTTCGATTTAGCGTCTGAATTTTTTCACTTAAGTTTTCAAAACTTGGTAAGTTTGAAAAAAATTGAAGCACGAAGTTTACGAATTCGTAGCTCTGCACCTTGAACAAATATCGTAGTTCGGTAAACTCTATTCGTTAGAGTGTCCAAAGCGGACAAATTTGATATGTCAATTTATATATTACGTGAATTTTTCGCGTACACCAGAAGAGCTTTGCGAAAGCTCTGCTCAAAAATTAGAGGTCTATTTGAAAGCCATATGTATCAATTTTGTCCGTTTATATGTACCATTAGGTGCAATTTACAGAATTGTGTTATCTTTTCTCATTGCTGAATTTCAGAGTTTTAAACTCTATAGTTTGGTTCTATGGCGATTTGTGATTTCTGGCAATTTTTATTAAAATATTCATGGCGTAAATCAAAAATTCGCAACCAACAGCCAAAAACACAAATAACTCCATTACATCAGATATTCGTTACACGCATACACGTCTAACACAGCTATAGAGAAATATTTAACTTAGTTGTAACCGGTACCTCATTATAGCCGTTTTCGTTATATCGAATGGCGGACAATTCATTAGCACATTAGCACAATTCATTAGGCTGGCCATCCAACATTTTGCACACGAAGTGTACTAAACGTCCAACTAATAATATTTGGGGTTTTACGTGCCAAAACCACTTTCTGATTATGAGGCACGCCGTAGTGGAGGACTCCGGAAATTTTGACCACCTGGGGTTCTTTAACGTGCACCTAAATCTAAGCACACGGGTGTTTTTCGCATTTCGCCCCCATCGAAATGCGGCCGCCGTGGCCGGGATTCGATCCCGCGACCTCGTGCTCAGCAGCCCAACACCATAGCCACTGAGCAACCACGGCGGGTATAAACGTCCAACTGGCGTTTACGCGGGAGATTTCGCATTTGCTGTCCCACAAAAAACAAGCCCAGCCATTGTAGGCGTGTATCACACGTGCGTATGCAATTCCAAGCAAGGATACACGATGCACGATCCCAAAATCTTCTCACACCTCGAGAAATTGCCATGCAGTACAACTTCATATTGACAAAGCCAACATGAAAATAATGGCGTACGTAATGCAACCTTGATAATAATTTTCATTTTGTCGAAAAAAAAATATTCACCAACCATTACATTTACCGAAACATTTAGTGCAGGACAAGCGGCGCTCTCGCCCACGTCAAGGCTAGACCAAATAGACACTGGATGTTAAATACATATGAAGAAATTCATCATTTTGCCACCCGTTCCCATGGAGTTTCAGGGACCTATTGTGAGATTATTTGTATTATGAGACAGAGAGAGAGAGAGAGCGTAAACTTTATTTCCAAAGCAATAAGATTCGAGTCCGGCGTCTTTTTGTATTATGAGCTTTTAATCATTTTCCCACTTCATACAACCAACTCAATGCCCTAGTTCTGCCTGCTGATCACAAGGTCAAAGGTTCAATTCCAGACAGCGGCAGCTACATTTCAGTAAATACAGGATGCTTATGCATTTGTGTGCCGCTCTTTTGTTGCGCATTAAACCGAACCTTGTTATAGTGAAGTCGCACATCGAACACGGAAATGTTTTCGTTACGTCTGATATCGGCGAAAACAAATATTACAAACCCTTCCCGTAGCGGAAAAGATAGGTAAGAGAACCTTGTCCTGCGCGCACCTGACCTTCGTCATGGTCAAGTAAACCACAGATAACGGTGCCGGATTGCTTCGTGCCCCCGCTCCCTCAGCTCGGCATCTTTTTCTCGTTGCTGTCGGATTGCCTGAGCTCGGGCGGCTCTAAAGGCGTGTTTATATAGTCCGATGTTATCGGCGCGTGGGCGAGCGTCGTTAGACGCCGGGCGCGTCGGAGCGCGTTGGCCGCGTCCGGTTACGTTGGCGGCGCCAGTGCGTCGAGCCACCTATAGTTTCCTTTTATGGCTATTAGCCATTTTTGGCAATTTTCACTATAATGTTGACGATGTAAATCGAAAATTCGCAACCAACAGTCACTAGATTATAACTCTTTTTCTTTTAAATGCAACAAACAATCAAATTTAGTGCAGTGGTTTCCGAGAAAAAATTGGCCGGGGCTTAGCTAAGGTTAAGCCTGGATATCTCGAAACGAAAAGGTTCGGTGATGCTTATGGTTTAGCTTATGGTTATGCTTTATGATTTAGCCTATGGTTATGCTTACGGTTTAGCTTATGGTTAGGCTTTATGATTTAGACTATGGATATGCTTACGGTTTAACTTATGGATATGCTTATGGTTTAAGTTATGGATATGCTTACGGTTTAGCTTATGGTTATGCTTTATGATTTAGCCTATGGTTATGCTTACGGTTTCACTTATGGATGTGCTTTGGTTAGCTTATGGTTATGCTATACGTGTGCCTTGTGTAGTTATGCTAATTGCTTATCAATGATATATACCATAAGTTATGCAGGATTATTAAACTTCTTTATTCATCATTGTTGGGCACATTGTCTTGCGATTTCTGTACAGCCATAAACACAGCTCTCGGTATCGGTAGTATCACTCTCTTCTTTTTCCGTGTTGAATGCGCACGCCTATTCTCTGGCAAGCGGTTATATAGTCGGCCTCCGCGATAAGCACGCGCTTGTAGCGAACGTCAAATGATGACGCATTGCGCGCGGCAGTGGCCATCTGCGCAGACTCCCAACACGTTTACGGAGCCGATTCCGACATACGCCGGCTGGCGCGAAGCGCGACTAGCGACTAGCGTAGTGAAGTTTTTCGCCTCAAAACAATTTCTTCTTTCCCATGTATTTGGACAGCAGGCGCCGAGCTAAAGATTCCTTTTAAGAGGGAAAAATGGAGTTAGGCAGGTCTTGTAATGCGTACGGCAGTTAACCGGTGGACCATTAGAGTTACATAATGGTGCCAAGAGAAGGTAAGCGCAACCGAAGACACCAGAGAATTAGATGGTCTGATGAAAATGAATTTGCAGGCATAGATAGGAGTCAGCTAGTGCAAAACAGGGGTAATTAGAGATCGCTGGGAGAGGCTTCCGTCCTGCAGTGCACATAAACATAGCTTATTATTATTACTCTTGTTGTTGTTGTTGTTGTTGTTGTTGTTGTTGTTGTTGTTGTTGTTGTTGTTGTTGTTGTTGTTGTTGTTGTTGTTGTTGTTGTTGTAGAAGTGGATATGAAAAATTAAGAGTGCTCCGTCACCGAAATCAGAAAATCATACAGATGTAACGAATACATGTCTTCAAGAGAGAGACAGAAGAGAGGGGAAAGGCAGCGTGGTTAATCAGAGGGTGGGAACATCCGGTTTGCTTCCCTACGCTGGGGAGAAAGGGGAGGGGAGGTAAAGTGATAGGAAAGTGAAGACATAAAAAAAATTAAACTAGCACAGATACAGAATCATAGTCGGTTAGTGACACCGCATAATACTACCGTCCTCTAGTATTTTCAACTATCACAGTAATGTCTTCAAGTATTTTCAATAAGCAAATATGGGAGAAAAAAGCTTCTGTGCTTCCTATAACTTCAGTTTAGCACAAGAAATTTACTCAGCAGAGACTTTGTTAATCAATTATTGTGGTTCGTTCCTTGAAAAAAAGGGCAAAAGAAATAACAAGATATGGCTGAAAAGTAAGAGGAAGTGTTACGGTCGGTGTAACCGTGTTCCGTCCTACTGATGAATATGAAATTAAAGGAAAAGCATATCGCACCGAAATTCAGAAATATGGTGACACAAAAATGTTTAATCGAAGTTCGTACATTTCACAGCTAAAGCGCCGTGAAGTTGCCTTGGAGCTTGACCGCCTCACTGACCATGAAACGATTTAGGTGTCTGGAACGGCTATTCAGCGTAAACAGTGCGCACGTATCCCCGTAAGTGGCAGCTTGGCTACATACATTCTTCACATAATTTAGGTCAATACATTTTTACTAGCTTCGACCGAATGCCGAATAGTATTGTTCTACTCCAAATTATAATTATTTGACACATTTTCTTCTGTTTGTGACATATATGCAAGGAGCTTCATAGAAGGATGTCTTACATGTGACTACGACAAAAATAACAGTAGACATTAAGTGTACAGAGACCAGTCGAATTACATATGATAATAAATATTTCCATGCATCAGCGCAAGAACTGAACAAAGGAAGGCACGACAGGCAACGACAATTTTCTTTATCCTTCGCAGGCTCTACGCCATGCGGTTGTCCTTACAGGCGCTCCTGCTTGCTTCAGCGTGTCGACTGCTGACGACGCCGACAGCGTGGAACCTCGGCACCACAGCGATGCTGCTTGGTCGAAAGACATGTGAAACGCTGCTAGTTCCATTAGGCCTGCCACTGAAACTGTGACAGGCAACGTAGCTCCTATGCCTCAGAGGAACTAATACACGCTTTCGTGGAAAGTCTGTAGACCTGTTTCTATATAAGTCCAGAGAATATATATGAGCAAGCTGTCTATATACTTACGACCTCGTAAATCATGTGTGCTGGCTACATTCAAGGGTTGTTCAAAACAATATACTATGAATTAGAAATTGACTAAATGAAATGAAGTTGGCTGCTTTCAGCAAACACTCTATAAATTTTGCATACACGCACAAGCCCACAGAAGGCAAAGTGTACACAATCTTGAGACCTTCTAAATTCACTGCTATAAGGAATAGCTTCGTCGGCATAGAACTGCTCTGGGATCTGTCCCATCAACTTTCGTGCCAGGTTGTATAAACACGAGACTCCGTTGTCTACACAATCCATAGCCACTGCAGAACATATCGCAGCAGGAGGCGCACTTCATGAGTCCGACGCTTGCGGCTATAGGGTAAAGCCATTGGTCGCACTTTATCCCCTGCTATACGAAAGAAAATGATAAGAAGCACCAAGCTACAGGCATGATGACCAAAGAGAAGCTGTGCAGTCACATAAAGTGAGCCTTGTAGCCTCTTCAATGGTACGCCTTACGCTAGTCACAAGCCCTACATGTATTGCGATGGCATCTGAGTGCATGCATGAACGAGGCCAGTGGAGAAGACGTTCATGACTTGAGAACATGGTAAAAAAAGTTATTGTCCAACTAGCCCCTGCCTTCCTTTTTTTACGGATAATTTCTCCTTCAGCAATTCAGCAGTTCGAGAATATCGCATTTATGCCATACATTGATACTTGGGTGCATGTGTCAAAGATGATGCGATCCCTATTACCCGAGCCCGACAAACAACATCACAGTATAGTGCTTAGCCCTCTTTAATCCCTGCACTTGCTGTGCCAGAAACAGTGGAAACCTCCCTTAAATTTCACGCTTCAGGGTAACACTATGATTACGCCAATGGCCATTCATGGAAGCTAGTTCCGACGCACAGCGGCCACGCGAGTGCCCACGCAGTTGGAGCAGCAATCAAATCTGGACGCCGCGCTCGCTTGGACTGCTTCGCACACATCTTGCTAAAGGGCAGATTTAACGGCGAAACTCGGGACACGGGGACAACCAGGAAGGAGTGCTAAGAATAAGCAAATGCTTCGTTTCCAGAAGCGGCATATAAATGCGCGTGGCTTCTAATAATAAATCTAATCTTTATACCATCAAAGCTATTCACTGCCTGATTTGCTTATTTCTTTCGTCTTTCATTATAGCATTATTGTGCAATCGTTGAAGATTGTCCGCACTGACCGTGGCGTAGGGAGTGACCGCCACTCCCAACATCGGCCTTACAGTACATCTGCACCTCGGTGGAGCGCCGAAAGGGTGCGCCGCCGTCTGAGGTAAGCAATCGCCACTGAAAGCCGAACGCACGCTTCGTTCTCGAGAGCTCTCCAATGCGATAGTCCATGAGCGAAGTCACATGTATTCTTTTATGCGAAGCATATTACGAGAGCTCAACCCAGCTCCTCAGGCGCGGCGGTGTCGCCTTCAATACCACGTGACACCGTGACGTCACGGGAGAAACGGGGCTCCAACTCGCGCCGTCGCTCGCGGCGTCGCGGCGGTATTGGCCTCGAGCTCCACCACTGGAAAAGCTGGCGCCACCGTCGGCGTGACGTGCTAGGAGGGATCACGTGGACATAGCGGCCGCGTCGGCTGCTTCGGGCGCGCCGAAGCGAGCTGAAAACGAGCTTAAATTCCCCCGTACGCTGCGGTTTTCATTTAGTGGCGAAATTTTCACGCTTCGAGTGTCTCCTTTACAACGCTTGAAAGCACTACAATAGGTAGTGGCTGCCTTTGAAGGCGCGCGACATGGTAGGCTACTGCTCGGTGCCGCCGGGCCGGACGCACGTAACGGAGGCCGGTGTCAGCCTTATTCGCACGTAGCCGCAGGACAAGAAGCTGTGTGAAGCTTGGCTCGCGAAACATAAAACCGGCAAACAGTCATCGGCTACAACTCGGGTATGCAGCAAGCACAGACGCAAGGAAGATTTCTGCTACGGCGCCCGGTCTGCGATGTTCTGGAAACGCGCACTGAGACGCTCGCCCCGAGTCCGCTGCCCGACTAATGTCATGACGGTTTAGTCTATGAACTTGTCGATACTATAGATACTGGCAAGTTCAGTGGAGTGGAAAGGCAGCGGTAAGAAGCACATTTAAAGAAAGCATGGCATATGGTCATGTTTGTGTTATGAATTAATGCACTGGATTACAAAAAAGGAGCAGCGGGAAATGGCACGCTGAGAACGCCGATAAACATACAGTGCGACGCAACTCGAGAAATAGTATTGAAAGGTTAAAGAATTTAGAAGAAAAAAAGATTGAATCGTCGCGACGGCACATCACAGTGCCGTAGGCGTCGAAGTCTCTACAATGACATTATTTTTGAACAGCTCTGATAGCGCCCACGCAACAATGGTTGCTTGTATACTGTCAAATACTCATATTCTGCGGCCTTACGCTCACGGCACGGTGCGAAAACGCGCGCGCGCAGAAAGCGACACAGTGCGCGGACAAGCATGCAGACGCGCAGTCGGTCGCTGCGAATCTGCGCGATCGCTGCATTGAGGCTTCATTCTATTGCGCTCCATTTAGTTATACAAACACTATAAGAACATATTTTACATAGCTTGCTCTCAGCGTTTACCTACCTTTCACGCAAGAAGCCGGTTCGGGAGACTCCATTGCGACGACCGCGCGCAGTGGCGTTCACTGTACGTATTCGGTAAAGAGATAGCGGCTGTAAACGATTGTGTGCTTTCAGTTTGCCCAAGATTATTATTTAGACAGTAAGAAACTTCTCTCGTTTCGAAAGTACTTACAGAAATGTCCGGGAGAGCTCGCGCGTGGTGTTTTCAGTGAGCGCTGACAGCAAAACCTATGAGGAACGCGCCACGTGATCCCTCATACTACGCCAGCGAGGCGCTTCCGATAGAGGGCGACTCCGTAACTCCTCGCCGCCAATATAAGCAGCTGCGCTTGCCTCTGCTAGACACTCACGAGGTGAGATGCCTCCTGGAGACAGAGCTTCTCGTTGGAATGAGAAGCGAAGGTTGCGGCGTGCTACAGAGACTGACTTTCTAGGTGGCTTTGGCTCAACTCTTGCAAGATGGGTTGGGTGGGAATCGAACCAGGGTCTCCGGAGTGTGAGACGGAGACGCTACCACTGAGCCATGAGTACGATGCTTCAAAGACGTACAAAAGCGCCTCTAGTGAATGCGGTGTTGCCTTAGAAACGAGCTGTTTCTAAGGCTCAGGCGTGCGTCGTTTGCTCAGGCGCACATTTCGTTGCCGCGCCGAACGCTGCGTTGCTCGACGCTCACCGCGTCCAATACGGGGCGCGTAGTCGCTGCGCCGTAGTCCATTGTCTTACACCCCTTGGCGGGTCGACGGGAACATTGTTGCGTTCCACTCTTGAAGGCGAAGCAGAGTAACGCATGAGTTGTTTCTTCGTCTAGCCGAACCAAATATAGCCAAGCAACAGCAGTTCACCAGGCTAAACAGTGGTTCAACAACTAAAATAAAGCCTAGTATGCTTCGCATCCTGTGCTTAACCTTAGCTAAGCCACAGCCATTTTTTTAATATTTTTTTGAAAAGTTGCCACCACTTTTCTGCATCAGGAGTTTTCTAGACACTTCCGGAGATCCCGGAAGTAGGACTGTCAAAATGCGGGCCGATGTGCGATACTTGTGTGCCCTGGGCCCCCGATACGATGTGTGCCCTGGGGCCACTTGTCACCGTGCGTGATGCCTCGGTAATATTGTCACGTACGAGTTTGTGCCGCTGTGGACAAAAGGACGTTGGGAGGTCGAGAGAAGGTTGAGGTGTCTCGACTATCAGTAGATGGTGTTACCCTGACTACTGAGCTACAACCTTGTACCTGTATATATTGTGAATACATATATTTTCTTCTCGTAACATTTTGGTGGACGTGCGGGGTACTCTCGCCACAAGCCGGCCTTGGATCTTCGCAGCGGGCGTCACATCGGTTCCGCTGTTATGGCTACTGACGCTGCCTCTGCCGCTCCGACACCAGCGGAAGTAGTGCTAACCCAGCTACGTCGCCTGAGAATCTTCATCGGCACTGGTAACGTCGACGTCGAAGACTGACGGACGTCGTATGAACACGTCGGTAAGCACAACAAGTGGAATGCCCTACTTTTGTTGGCCAACGTGATTTTTTACTTGGGAGGAACCGCGAAGGTATGGTTCGAGACGCATGAAGCCGACAATAGAAGCTGAGACTCCTGGAAGGAAAAGCTACGCGATCTTTTTGAAAGACCTGTGGGACGTCAAATGGAGGCCAAGCAAGAGCTAGCGTCTCGTGCCCAGACATCAACCGAATCGTAGGTCGCGTATATTCAAGACGTTCTGGCTCTCTGCCGTAAAGCGGACGCGGACATGCTGGAGGCCGATAAGGTTGGACACATATTGGAGGGCATCGCGGACGATGCATTGAACCTCCTGCTTTACAGGAGCTGCTCAACGGTTGAGTCCATCATGAAGGAATGCCGGAATGTTGAGCAAGTGAAGAGCAAACGCATCGTACAACACTTCGACCGACTTCCGAATACGGCTGCCACTTCCTCCTGAAACGACCCTCCGGCATCAGATAACGACCTTCCGGCCTCACATCCGCCTACAACGCCAAGCTTGACTTAGGTCATCTGTCACGAACTTGAGGCTATGGCTCCAAGTTCTCACGTCCCCCACACGCTTGACAACATGACCATCTCACTCAATGCAGCTGTTGTCCGCCAAGAAATTGCAAACATTGACATCCAGTCTGCCGTCAACCCACGTCCCACCCCTACCGCTCCTGTCATTGCCTCTGCTGCACCTCGACAGTCGTTCCCGAATCGTTATCGGAACCCCTCTGAGTGGCGAACACCGGATGACAGGCCAATTTGCTTTGCTTGCTCCCGCGTCGGTCACATATCCCGCCACTGCCGTAGTAGCCGCTGGTACTCCTCGCCTTGACCATTTGCTGATCGCTGCTTCGACCGAGACCCTCGGCCTCTGTCGCCCCTCTCTGAACCACACCATGCCGGCCTTCCCTCTCGGCGAAACACGACTAGGCGCTCACCCTCGCCGCAACGCCGTCAGTCCAGTTCAACTACACCTCGACGTCCCTCGTTCCCGTCTTACGCGGGCCGCTTTTCGGGAAACTAAGCAATTCAGCCCCCGGAGGTGAGGCTGCATTGACGATTCAGACCGCAAAACCTCTGCTGACCCCTGCTGCTCGACTGAACCTTGTTGAAACTCTTGTTGATGATGTGCCCATTCAAGCACTCATCGATACTGGCGCTCAGGTGTCGGTTATGCGATCAGATCTTCGTAGGCGTCTCCGTAAAATCCTGACACCTGCCGAGTCGCCTGCTGTCCGAGTAGCTAATGTCAGTACAACAGCCGTGATGGGTATGTGCGCCGGCCATGTTACCATTGCCCGGCGCCCAGTTTAGTCCTATTCACTGTACTGGCTCAGTGTCCCCACGAAGTGATTCTTGGAATAGACTTTCCGATTGCCCATTCAGCACTTATTGACTGTGGAACTGGCCCCCTTCGCCTTGAACTGCCCCAATACTCCGCCGACCCGACCGACGACCACAAGTCCTGACTTCGTTCTACTGAATTCGTTCGACTGCAACCTGATGCTGCGAATTACGTCCTCATGTCGCCTTCTCCCCCACGTCGATATGGTCCTTACATGGTGTCCCCACTTTGCGACGTCCTCCTGGCCCGTCAAATAGCGCTATCATCCTCAATTGTAACTCTTGTCAACACTCAAGCGTGGTTTCCTCTTCTGAACTTTGGTTCGTGTTTGCAAGTACTTTCTGAGAGTGTATCTCTCGCTGTGCTGTCCCCTTTGGAGGACTGTCGAGTAGCTGCTTATACGCCCGAACCACGATTCGACACTGCTGCAGCTTCTGCCCCTCCTACTTCACGCAACGACAAGTTTACACGAATGATAGCTACTGATTAACGACTTGCTTACGCTGACGCCGTTCGCCGCATTCTAATGTCCTATGAAGACATCTTTGATTTCGGCAATTGCCCGCTAGGTCGAACGCGTGTCGTCACCCATCCAATCCACACCGGTGACGCTCCTTCTATATACCGCCGGCCCTACCTTGTGTCTGCGGCTGAGCGCCAGGTGATCCAAACGGAGCTCAACAAAATGCTCTCCAAAAATATTATCGAGCCTTCCTGCAGTCCGTGAGCGTCACCTGTCGTTTTTGTTAAACAGAAGGACAATAGCTGGAGAATTTGTATCGATTGCGGTCACCTCAATAAGATTACCAAAAAATGCGTGCATCCGCTTCCGCGTATTGATGACGCGCTGGACTGCTTACACGGTGCCAGTTATTTTTCGTCGATTGATTTCCGTTCTAGCTACTGGCGAATCGCAGTGGATGAACGAGATCGCGAAAAGACTGCCTTCGTCATCCCAGATGGTCTCTCCCAATTTAAAGTGATGCCTTTCGGACCGTGCAACGCCCCTGCTACCTTCGAGCGCATGATTGCCTCTCTTCAGCGCGGATTCAAATGGACCACATGCCACTGCTACCTTAATGACGTCATTGTTCTTTCACCGACGTTTGAGAGCCACCTCCACCGACACTCAGCTATCCTTGCTGTTCTTCGACGAGCTGGCCTACAGCTCAATTCAGCAAAATGTCATTTCGGCCACCGCCAAACACTAGTATTTGGTCACTTGGTTGACGCTGCTGGCGTCCAGCCTGATCCTGATAAATTTCTTGCCGTTTGTGAGTTTCCACTTCCGCGTTCTTCTACCGATGTCCAAAGTTTCCTAGGGCTGTGTTCCTATTTTCGGCGATTTATCCAGAAGTTTGCTGAAATCTCTCGTCCTCTCACAGACCTCCTCAAGAAGGACACCACTTTTCGTTGGGGAACCGACCAGGCTGCAGCATTTGCAACGCTTATTAGTCGCCTTATCACTCCATTCGTGTTGGGTCATTTTGATCCGCAAGCCTGCGCAAAAGTTCGCACTGATGCCCGCGGCCATAGTATTGGCGCTATCTTCTCCCAACGACAGCGGGACACCAATCGCGCTATCGCGTTTGCTAGCCGTCTTCTTTCAGCACCAGAGCGCAACTACTCCATAACAGAACGTGAATGCTTGGCCCTTGTTTGGTCCATTGCTAAGTTCCGCCCTTACCTGTTCGGTTGGCATTCACCCGACGTGACAGATCATCAAGCCTTATTTTGGCTATCCTCACTCAGAGACCCGACAGGCCGTCTTGGCCGCTGGGCTTTACGCCTGCAAGAGTACACCTTTCCCGTGTACTGCAAATCTGGGCGGCTACATAAGGACGCCGACTGCCTCTCCCGCAATCCTGTCGACCATACCGATGGCACCGAAACCGATACAGATACCTGCGTTTTGTCGATCTCCGACTTCTCACGCATCACCAACGAGCGGCGTCGTAACCCATATTCGCGATCTATCATCGAACTCCTTACCTCGGAGCAGCAGCACGGTTCCCACCGTATGTTTGTTCTTCAGGACGAGACCTTATGCCGAAGCAATATGAATCCACATGGTGCTGAGCTGCTTCTCACCGTTGCCCAGTTACACGATGTGGCCACCGCTGGTCATTTGGGAGTCTCCCATACGTACGACCGTGTGCACAGGCGATTTTTCTGGCCTGGGCTATATCGCTCTGTTCGAAGTTACGTCGCTGCCTGCGAAATTTGCCAACGCCGCAAGAAACCTTCATTGTCTCCCACTGGGCACCTCCTGCCTATGGATATCCCCAGTGAGCCATTTTACCGCGTCGGCCTGGACCTTCTTGGCCTATTTCCAACTTCATCCTCGGGCAACGCGTTATGCCACAACGAGGGCCCTCCCTACGAGCTGCGCAAGTGATGTGGCTGATTTTCTCCTCCATGTAGTGATCCTACATCATGGTGCCCCACGTCAGCTATTCACTGATAGAGGCCGCTATTTTCTTTCTAAAGTTGTCTACGACCTTCTTCGCTCTTTCTCAACGTCCCACAAGTTCACGACGGCTTACCACCCACAGAAAAACGGACTTACCGAGCGTCTCAACCGTACACTCACGGACATGCTCTCTATGTACATGTCTGATGATTTTTTGCATGCAATTCGTAGCGTCACGACATTACTGGTAATTCTCCGTTCTACCTACTATATGGCCGTGACCCGCTCCTGCCTCTTGACTCGCTGCTCCCTTCCGATGCCACCACTACCACGTTCTATGCTCACGACGCCATTGTTCCCGCGGCCACAGAACGTCACATTGCCCGTGACCGTCTTGTGGCGTCTCAGACTATCCAAAAGCACCATTACGACAGTCGTCGTCGAGACGTTCATTTCAGCCCTGGGTAACTTGTCCTGCTTTGGTTACCTTCCCGTCGAGTCGGCCTTTCCGAAAAGCTGCTGCTGCAATACGTCGGGCCATACCGAGTTCTTCGCCAAGTCACCAGCCTCACATATTAGATATCACCTGTGACTTCGACGTCTTCTACCCCACCAAGAACTGATATCGCGCACCTTTCACGACTAAAGCCCTATAATACGCACACTGATTCGACGCCCTAGGAAGCATCGAGACGATGCTTCTGCCGCCATGGGTTAATGTCACGTAAGAGTTTGTGCCGCTCTGGACAAAAGGACGTTGGGAGGTGAAGAGAAAGTTGAAGTGTCTCGACGATCGGTAGATGGTGTTACTCTGACTACAGAGCTGCAACATTGTAACTGTATATATTGTGAATACATATATTTTCTCCTCGTAATAATATATACAACTGAACGCCTCTACAGTGAAATGACCTGTACAAAGAAGAAATTGTGTCACAGTTGAATATCTCATATATATTGTGAACGTCTCTGTAACGAAGACCACTACAACGAGTTTGCCTGTACAATGAAGGAATTTAGGCATCCTCGATGGCTGATTTCTTGTATTACAACAAAATGCACTTAGCGGTGACGCCACTGCGTTCCACAAGCGTCACCAAGGTGCGCTCTGTGCTAGCGCCACGACTAGCGTCCCAGCACGTCGTTATAAAGGCGTTCCAGTGTATATGCATAAAGTTGTCCGAAAACCGGATACGAACGTAGGACATCTAGCACAGAGGTCCGATATTGTAACAATTACGCCACCGACGCTTTTACCCCACTACGGCGTTCCTCATAGTCAGATCGCTTTCGGATGTAAAACCATAGTAATTATTTAAATACCACTTTCTCATACGTCAAAATGTGAGCCAATCCCGAACACAGCGCTGTAAAAAAATCGAAGCCGTCCGACGCTGCTCATGTACTCTCCTCGCACAAAAGGCGACGCGATATAGTGCGGTTGCGCAGGAAGACATTATCTTTGATCGACTTCAAGTGGAGGTTGAATACCCTTCCAACTTGTTTTTTCTTGCTTTTCTTTGCATAGTTCGCGGGTTTTCCTTAATTGCCGGAAAAAAGCACCACGCAGGAGGTACGCAGCCACAAAAACTCGATCGGTTGTTTCTTAACATCCCTCTACAACGTAACGAAACACACTTCGCTCTAAAGTGAATTATTAACTTATTTATCATCATTATTCTTCGTTAACTAAGCGCAATATAAAGATTATCCACGAAGCCCCCCTCCCTCCCATGGCGGTAAACAAATTCATTGGTTTCACCTAGCTTCTGTTTGCCGCTTTATTTATCTATCTTTAATCTTTGGCTCAAGTTACGTAGTTCCTTTAAATAAAATTTTGGGGCCAAATTGTGCCAAAACCAACGCATAATTATGTGGTACGCTGTTGTGTTAGACTCAGGTTTATATTTGACCACCTGGGGTCCTTTAACGTGCACCCAATGCCCGATACGTTTTTGCATTTCGCCTCCATCGAAATGTGGCCACCGCGGCCGGCAGTTGATCCCGTGCCCTTAGGCTTAGCAGCACAACACTTACGTCGTTCTGCGAAATCCCGCAAGGTGAAGGAAAGTTTATAAAGGAGCAAGAATGTCATCCACCCGACTCTTGAACCAAGCTACAAAGAGAACCGATACGGGTTTGCTATGTAGAACCATTCTAAAGTTGGAGGGATGAAAATTCTTCCTTCCCACGGTATATATGACGCCAACAAACAAGTGGTAAGACCACCGCATGCGTAATGCGTTGTGGGCTCGGATCCCACCTGCGGCAAGTTCTTTTTGGTACACTTTCATTTCCCTTTATTTCATCATTTCTAGGAATTCAACATTCAACTCACTACTCATCAGACCGACATCACGCCTGCGCATCGCACTTCATCCCGTCATGGCCATTCAAAGGCTGTTTATCCTCCTCCAGCTCGCACCTCCGCTCATCTTAACTCTTTCTTCATTCAAACAGCGAAAGACTGGAATAATCTACCTGCTGAAGCGGTGCACCACTCCAGTCATTCATCGTTCAAGGCATTTATTGAAAATATTATGTAAATATGCCCACCCCTCATGTAAAACTCCAAATGGGGTATTTGAGGTACCAATAAATAAATAAAATAAATAAAAACAATGTCTGCAAGTAATCTCCGCTTTGCTTTCCTTGGCTGATTGTATGTTCCTCTTCTTGTTTCCTTGGCTTATTGTATGTTCAACTTCATCTGCGGAAGACCAACATGAAGATAATGGCATACGTCATGCATCCTTCATAATAATTTCAATGTTGCCGAAAAACAATATTCATCATGCATTATATTTACCGAAACATTCAGTGCAGGACAGACATGCGGCGCTCTCGCCCAGCAGGTCAAGGCTAGATGAAGACCAAATGGACACTGGATGTTAAACACATATGAACAAATTCATCATTTTGCCACCCATCCACATGGAGTTTCATGCACCTATTATGCGATTATGTGTATTAGGAGCTTTTTTAATCATTTTCCCACTTCATGCAACCAGCTAATACCCTAGTTCTGCTGCTGATCACAAGGTCACAGGTTCAATTCCAGACAGCGGCAGCTACATTTGAATAAATACAGCATGCTTAGGCATTTGTGTACCACTCTTTAGTTGCGCATTAAACCGAACCTTGTTATAATAAAATCGCACATCCAACACGAAAATGTTTTCGTTATATGGGATATCGATGAAAAAAAAACGAATAAAGAACCCTTGCGGTACCAGAAGATGTGATCAAAAATAACGCACAGCGCGAAGGACAAGGACTGCGATATACGACATACACAGCGCTGACTTCCAACAATATTTTATTGCGTTGCCACATCGTGTGTATATATATATACAAGAAAGGGCATGCGCAGAAAAGATAAGACAGTCACATGGGGTGTTCTAACAGCAACTCACTGAACTAAGAGCATGGTCACCTGAAAAAAATCAAAAATAAAGCATTACGATTTCTGTCTGTTTACATAGGTGACTTCACCAGGTGTCAGCGCGATAGAGGGGGCACTAACGCAATTACTACCAAGTTTTCTGATGAAATCAGCTTCCACAATTTCCCGGGTGAGCTGTGAGCTGTGTCTCGCTAAAACTTCAGTATCTTCAAAGAATGGCACGCAGCCGCAGTCCCGGCAATGGATGCCCAAATGGCCTTGTACAGTGCTGTGGACGTTGTTACAGTACTCTCTTAGTCGATCGTTTAAGCACCTGCCTGTCTGTCCAACATATTTACTGCCGCAGACAAGCAGTACGTCATTGTTCACAAATACCATTGTTCACAAAGCAAGTGCTGCAGATAACCTATTCGGAGCCACGTGCGCCTCTCCGCGCATGCGTCGATGGTCTCTCTTTCTTTCTTTCTCTTTTCTCTTCTATATATATTTCCAAGCTGGAAATAAAGCGTCGTCTCTTTGCTCTGCGAATCGGCCTGAATTTCATCGCGTAGCTGCCAGCTTTTGGCTGGTAGAACGTAACAGCAAGTAATTGGTCCAAATGAATACACTGCAATCGATGGAGAATATGAATGTCTAAAACCAATTAGAAGACGCGCAGAACGGGCTTACCACCGCAGTGCAAGGCACTATGACTACAAGATGACACAGAAAGTTCAGTCAACTTCGCGCAGACGCTTACAAAAATTGGGTACGAGAAGATGGCGAGAATACTGCGCGTCGTTGTCTCCGTTTCCCCCAGGTCCCAGAATATGGTCAGTTGTCGGATCTTTTAGTGGTCCAGTTACCCAGAGCCATCCCTTCCGAGCCCTTGCCGTAGCTCGAAGCACTCCGGAAACAGCTGACGGATTCTGTCAACTTATATCCAGACGAGGATTTCCGTTTACTTGCCTACAATTTACAAGTTCGACGACACTAGCAGAATAGAAGGTTCGTGCGTGCTTTCTGTCACAACATCCTCAACTTGACTGTGAGTCTAGCTTAAATGAATTGAAATGTGCTCTTTCGTCATGCTGTACAAAGACAACCGCAGGCCCAGATGGTGTTATGTGTGTGATGCTAAAGAACCGAGGTCCAGTAGGAAGAATGGCTCTTTTGGAGATATTTAATGATATCGGAATGAGAGAGACTCTTCCATATTCGTGGAAATTAGCTCGGGTAATTCTAGTACAAAAACCAGGAAAGACTCCCCTTTGTCCTGACTCATACCGACCCGTCAGTTTCATAAGCTGTTTTTCCAAACTAATGGAGAAGATTATAGAAAGTCGACTGCAATGGTGGTGTGAACACACAAATGACCGGTTTTGGGCAAAATTGGTGTACAATAGATGCAGTATTAGACATTGCCACATGCGTCGAACTTGAACGAAGTTGCGGAAATGTGACAGTAGTAGTATTTTTAGACATTGAAAGAGCATTCGACACTGTAAGTCCCATACACATCCTTGCTGTTATGTTAGAGCTTGCCCTACATGGTCGAACACTGCGATGGGTATCAAATTTCTTGAAAGACAGAAAAATATTTATGGAAACAATCGAAGGAGAGAGTAACTATCACAGCATCACGCAGGGCATCCCGCAGGGCAGTGTTGTCAGTCCGTTTTTATTCAACTGTGTCATGGCAGCCTTGCCTCTAAAACTCCCGTCTGGTCTACAGTATTCGCTGCACGCAGATGACATCTGCATATGGGCCTCTGGATCACATATACAAGACATTCAAACAACGCTGCAAGAGGGTCTTGATAGTATCGACACCTTTTTAAAAGAAAGAGGCATGAGTCTTTCATACGCAAAGACAGCCGTACTTCCTTTCACTAGACGACAGCTGAATAATTTCCAACTTACGCTTAATGGGCAAACTTTGATGTTTGTGAAAGAGCATAAATTTCTTGGAGTTATTCTTGACCGCCAGCTGACACGGGCATCACACATCCGCGCAATTGAAACGCAGACCAGTGCAGTAATAAACGTACTTCAGCGACTCGCTGGCACAACGTGGGGGGAGGGGGGATCAGTCTCTTCACTACTACAAGTTCAGAACGCACTCATAAAACAAAAAATTGATTACTCGGCACCTGTTATCTATGGTTTATCGCAAACTCCTGAGGAACGTCTTCAACGTTTACTGTCAAGGGGGCTGCGAGTGTGTCTTGGAGTTCCGCAGGCTACCTCGAGTTCTGTAGTAATTGCTGAAGCTCATCACCCACCATTTAAAGTCATACTAACGGTAGAAACATGCCGACATATTTATCACATCTTAACCAAACACGAGAAGCATCCATTAAACCTCGCGCTTACCGAAAGAAACAAAAGTAAAATTCACGATGTTGTTCGGGAACATAAAGCATAATTACCTAGATTTCAATTATGCAAACTCCATTTTAGTAACCCTCCCTGGATGTTTAGCATGTCCTAATATAGAATTATCGGTCGATGGGATTATATCTGAGAGAGACATGTTCATGGTAACCGCACAACAACTGGCACGCTTCCAAATTTACTCATTATATCCCCAGTACATCCACGTGTATACAAATGGTTCGTGTCACAAAAATTCCTAGAATTCAGCATTCGTCATTCCACATTCAGCGCTAGTGCAAACATATAAATTAATCCCGAGAGACATCTTCCACCGTGGCAGAACTGTTTGCAATCCTGTGTGTTTTGCGTTTCATAACATCAGAAAAGCATTCGCAAAAACGGATTATCTTTAGCCATTCGCAAGCCGCTCTCACATTACTACAGAGCAACAAGAAACATTCTTTGAACACTTTGCTATTGTATGAGAGGCTCAAACAACTTACAAAAGCAAGCGCAATGAACTACGTAATTGCATTTCAGTGGATACCTGGGCACTGCAATATTTCTGGCAATACTGCAGCGGACGCAGCTGCGAATCGGGCACACAATAACGCAGAGGCTATCAAACTTCCCCTATTGCGTAGTGTAGTCCGTCTGATCCTGAGACAGATTTCCTGTCGCCTCAGCAAAACTACCTGGTTTCATCAGCAAACTGAAAACTCGGAGTTATACTTTATAGACCCATTTCGACTGCTGTCGAAACCTCAGCAGTCATGGAGGCATTACGGAATCAGGGTGTAGACGAGCCGTATGTAAAAATACTGAAAGATATCTATAGCGGCTCCACAGCCACCGTAGTCCTCCATAAAGCAAGCAACAAAATCCCAATAAAGAAAGGCGTCAGGCAGGGACATACGATATCTCCAATGCTATTCACAGCGTGCTTACAGGAGGTATTTAGAGACCTGGATTGGGAAGAATTGGGGATAAAAGTTAATGGAGAATACCTTAGTAACTTACGATTCGCGGATGATATTGCCTTGCGTAGTAACTCAGGGGACCAATTGCAATGCATGCTCACTGACCTGGAGAGGCAAAGCAGAAGAGTGGGTTTAAAAATTAATCTGCAGAAAACTAAAGTAATGCTTAACAGTCTCGGTAGAGAACAGCAATTTACAATAGGCAGCGAGGCACTAGAAGTCGTAAGGGAATACATCTACTTAGGGCAGGTAGTGACGGCGGATCCGGATCATGAGAAGGAAATAATCAGAAGAATAAGAATGGGCTGGAGAGCATTTGGCAGGCATTCTCAGATCATGAACAGCAGGTTGCCATTATCCCTCAAGAGAAAAGTATATAATAGCTGTGTCTTACCAGTACTCACCTACGGGGCAGAAACCTGGAGGCTTACGAAAAGGGTTCTACTCAAACTGAGGACGACGCAACGAGCTATGGAAAGAAGAATGATAGGTGTAACGTTAAGGGATAAGAAAAGAGCAGATTGGGTGAGGAAACAAACGCGAGTTAATGACATCTTAGTGGAAATCAAGAAAAAGAAATGGGCATGGGCAGGACATGTAATGAGGAGGGAAGATAACCGATGGTCATTAAGGGTTACGGACTGGATCCCAAGGGAAGGGAAGCGTAGCAGGGGGCGGCAGAAAGTTAGGTGGGGCGATGAGATTAAGAAGTTTGCAGGCACGGCATGGCCACAATTAGTACGTGACCGGGGTTGTTGGGGAAGTATGGGAGAGGCCTTTGCCCTGCAGTGGGCGTAACCAGGCTGCTGCTGATGAGACCCATTTATAACCCTATCAATTGCGGAAAATCTAAGAAACAACAGAAAATTTGAAACATTGGTACAACGCTTGCGTCTTGGTACTGCATTTACGAGACACTTCATGTGCAGGATAAAACGTGTCTCTAGTCCGCAGTGTTCTTGTAGCCATCCAGGCTAAGATGTACATCATCTCCTCCTTGAGTGCACGAAATACGATCCACAATGAAGGGTACTGAAAGCAAATTTGGTGCTATTAGACAGACTATTCACCCTAAAAAAGATACTTGGCCCATGGCCAACCGCGGGCCTTCAGAAAGTAGCACTTCTTGCTTCGAAAAAGTTTTTAGAGGACACCAACATTTTGGGAAAATATTAAGTTTCAGATTATCCTAATACGCTAAGTTAGTAACATAGATGATGTACTGGGTTTAAAATTGATTTATGTGGTGATCGCAATTTTCACGCTATAGGTATACTTCTGTTCTGTATATGCAGTGTATTACATGTGTTGTGTGTCTTGGCTGTTCAAGATATCTGACTTTATATATGCGCATATATATGCGTAAATATACCTGAATCGCAAAGTTTTGTGGATGAGTTCAGTACACATACGCATATATAAAGCCAGGTATTTTGAACAGCCAAGACACACAACACATGTAAGTGTACCGAGTAAGCGATTTCTTATGTGTGCGTTCTGAACTTATAGTAGTGAAGAGATTGATCCCCCCTCCCCCCACGTTGTGCCAGCGAGTCGCTGAAGTACGTTTATTACTGCACTGGTCTGCGTTTCAATTGCGCGGATGTGTGATGCCCGTGTCAGCTGGCGGTCAAGAATAACTCCAAGAAATTTATGCTCTTTCACAAACATCAAAGTTTGCCCATTAAGCGTAAGTTGGAAATTATTCAGCTGTCGTCTAGTGAAAGGAGGTACGGCTGTCTTTGCGTATGAAAGACTCATGCCTCTTTCTTTTAAAAAGGTGTCGATACTATCAAGACCCTCTTGCAGCGTTGTTTGAATGCCTTGTATATGTGATCCAGAGGCCCATATGCAGATGTCATCTGCGTGCAGCGAATACTGTAGACCAGACGGGAGTTTTAGAAGCAAGGCTGCCATGACACAGTTGAATAAAAACGGACTGAGAACACTGCCCTGCGTGATGCTGTGATAGTTACTCTCTCCTTCGATTGTTTCCATAAATATTTTTCTGGCTTTCAAGAAATTTGATACCCATCTCAGTGTTCGACCGTGTAGGGCAAGCTCTAATATAACAGCAAGGATGTGTATGTGACTTACAGTGTCGAATGCTCTTTGAATGTCTAAAAATACTGCTACTGTCACATTTCCGCAACTTCGTTCACGTTCGATGCATGTGGCAATGTCTAATACTGAATCCATTGTACACCGATTTTGTCGAAAACCGGTCATTTAATTGTAAAACACATTTGTGTGTTCACACCACCACTGCAGTCGACGGTCTATCATCTTCTCCATTAGTTTGGAAAAACAGCTTGTGAGACTGACGGGTCGGTAGGAATCAAGACAAAGGGGAGTCTTTCCTGGTTTTAGTACTGGAATTACCCGAGCTAATTTCCATGAATATGGAAGAGTCTCTCTTATTCAGATATCATTAAATATCTCCAAAAGAGCCACTCTTTCTACTGGACCTAGGTTCTTTAACATCACACACGTAACACCATCTATGCCTGCGGTTGTCTTTGTACAGCATGACGAAAGAGCACATTTCAATTCATTTAAGCTAAACTCACAGTCAAGTTGAGGATGTTGTGACATATAGCACGCACGAACCTTTTGTTCTGCTAGTGTCGTCGAACTTGTAAATAGTAGGCAAGTAAACGGAAATCCTCGTCTGGATATAAGTTGACAGAATCCGTCAGCTGTTTCCGGACTGCTTCGAGCTACGGCAAGGGCTCGGAAGGGATGGCTCTGGGTAACTAGACCACTAAAGGATCGGACAACTGACCATATTCTGGGACCTGGGGGAAACGGAGACAACGACGCGCAGTATTCTCGCCATCCTCTCCTACCCAATTTTTGTAAGCGTCTGCGCGAAGTTGACTGAACTTTCTGTGTCATCTTGTTGTCATCCAGCCTTGCACTGCGGCGGTAAGCCCGTTCTGCGCGTCTTCTAATTGCTCTTAGATATTCATATTCTCCATCGATTGCAGCGTACTCATTTGGAACAATGACTTGCTTTGTGCAAATCTTGAAAGACTTAGAGAATATATTTGCAAAACCTTAAAAATTCGTATTTTCGCCCAATGAGTTACTTAAATAGTAACGAAAACTTTGCCAATTAGTACATTTTGAGTAGCGCCGGGTCCCTTCACTCCGTATGAGACGATGTTTCACCAGTATCGGAAAATGATCACTTCCGTGCGTTTCTATGTCCGTTGACTATTCAACCCCATCAGGAAGGTCTTGTGAGCAGAGCGTAACATCGATACAGCTTGAGTAACGAAACCCCCGCAAGAACGTTGGAAAGCTGTCATTTAACACGGTCGGACTTTTTTCTGCGGCATACTCTATAATGATTCCGCGGCAATCACTTTATTCACTGCTCCAGATGACGTTATGTGCGTTGAAGTCCCCACAAACGAGCGCATACGAGTTTGCGATACCAAACACATTCACCAAGCTGTGTTCTGATATTTTGCTAAAACATTGTAGATAAAAACTGATCACTGTGACGCTCGTATTTCTAAAAGTTATCTTGCATGCTACGAACTCCGGTATACCTAAATCGCTCGACTGTATTCAATAGGACGGCAGGTCTTTTCTCACGCATAACATCGCTCTGCTACTTCCAGCAATGCGCGATGATTTATATATAACACAGTTTGAAAGATGAAAGTCATCGTGTACGCCTGCCTCTTCTATACATAAAACGGGAAAGTTATGCTGAGCTAGTAGTTTGCGAAAATCAGCTGACCTATTTCGAAGGCTATCAGCATTCCACTGAAATATGAAAACATTGTTGTAAAGATTATTCATTGTAAGCCTGCCGTGGAGCTTTTGGTGGTTGTGGAAGCACCAACGATTCCATAGAAAGCAGTGCTTTTACCTCTGGTACGTTGTTTCCGTGTGGAATGCCACTGAGAATTGCACGCAGAGCTGTGAATAGCATGGGCAGGATCCTCTGTGCCACGAGTAAAGACGCGTAATCACCAAACGACGCTGAAGCTCCGTGTGTGATCGAAGCAGGTGCTGAAGAGCTGACTGAGATGGTCGCTGGAATGACTGGTGTGGTTGAGGCGAATACTGAGGTAGTCGCTCAGATGTTAGATGAGGTTGCTGTGTCAATAGCAGAGGGCGTTGCTGAGAAGGTCGGCGAATTTCACTCGATGCCTGGGCGAGATGAGTAGTATTATCTGAAGGTGGATCATGTCACTCGCTGTCAGAAAGTTGTCGACCTTAGTGCTTTAGAGCTGCAGAATAGTTCATATTGACCTTTTGCTCTTTTTCTTTGTTGGGAGTTGGAGGCGCGTATCTTACAGCATCAAGGATGGGTGGGTGCGCATTACAAAGAGGCAGCCTTCCGTATTTCAACTCATGTCTGCGTCACCTTGAGGCAGCTCGGCTCTGTGAGCACCCGGAGAAGGAAGCTGTATGGTTTCCGCCACAGTTGGCACACTTTGGCTGACACACAGACTTGCACTCTGAATGGTTGTGGTCTTCTGAGCATATATTGCAGTGACGTGGACTGCGACAGTTCTTCGATAAATGTCCAAATCTATGGCAGTTGTAGCATCTCTGAGCAGGGCTATGATATTTTTCTACGGGATGATTCGTGAAACTAAATGCACTCGTTGCGGCATTGGTTTGTCTTCTTTGAAATGGAGAATGACGGTTCTCAGAGGGTGTTATTCTACCGCTGCGTCTTCTTGGCGACTGTAGCGCGCCTGACGACGGGCAGATATCACGCCAAAAGCTGTCAGGACGCCAACCAGTTGTTCTTCCGTATACTCAACTGGCACGTGGCGTATCTTGCCAACATTCTTGGTAAAAGATGCCGGAATGAATGGCTTGACTCCCAAACCAGCCACTTCGCTCATCGACAGTAGATGTCTTGCAGATGATACTGAAGTAACGTTGACAAAGAAACTTCCACCTCTATTCACGTGGAATGACTGTACCTTTTCCTTTGCCGCGGAGACAATTTCCGACGCAGCGCGGCTTTGTTTCACTTGCCGGAAGTTGCGTCCTACCTGTGAGGGTCGAAAAACAACTGGAATTCCCTCAGGCCGCTTCTTTTTATACGTTACCAAGGAGAAGGTCGTTTCATCGCAGTCTATGTCTTCATCTTCACTCAGCTCATTGGTAGATGTCCTTTCATCGTCAACCCGTGGTTTATTGGCTTCAATTTCGCTTGTCTCAGCCATATTCACTGAAGGTGCGCTGGAAGGTAGGGCAGCGTTGAAGACTAGCGTCGCCGGCTTGATGACATTAGGCGCGTGTTGTGGCACTTCCGAGTGGGGCGCCGACTCATGCGCCTAGGAGCGCGCTGTCGGAAATACGGTTCGTGCCAGTGTTTTTCGCTGCCTACCACCGTAGGCGTAATGCGCTGCGGAGCGCAGCAAAATCACGCGATATTGTACGTGATCTTCAGTACATAGGTATCCCACGGGGTGTCTGTTCTCTCTGGACAACAGCGAAGTCTCAACACAGCCCTGATTCTTCGAAGAAAACGGAAAATAATATCTCACCGAAGAAGCAGCGGCCGGTCGGAGGGACTTCTTCCTTTTTTCCTTTTGAGAGCTTCTAATCACGTTCACAGCTTTGCGGCAAAAGTCTCAGTATCACCAATCAACAATAAAAAGCTGACAATCGCTAAAGCACAGGCTAAAGAGGTTGAAGGCGAAAGCCTGTGCGCTATCGAGGCATTCATTAAATTACTTTGACATTCCCATTCAAATGCGTTGTTACTTTCTGTTACTTGTTTTCTCTTTACTTGTTTCTCTTTTTCGGTCACCCACACCTCGCCACTTATTCTGCGTGGTTAATGGCACGTTAGAACGCTCGTGGCAAGTCTATGAAGACGGTTAAGACAGATACGCAGGCTCACTGAATGATTTTTCTATTATTATTTTAGGAACCTAATCGACTAGGGTAGCTAAATGGGCTTGTATACATGGTGCCTTGCACTTTCCTGTGGCGCAGACAGAATGAGAGGAACACGGAAAGGCAAATTTTTGTTCTATTTTTTTTTATTACACAAGTGCACATTGTTAAGTTTCAACAACAGTTTTATTTCTGATTCTTGTAGGCGTACTTGTGATCGAAACGTCAGATAAGACACGTGTACAATGCTCGGCAAAAAGGATCAAAACCTGGAAAACCACGCGCAGACACTTTTGTCACCACACTGATTATTTAGAAGGGTGCCTCTTCAACGCCAACAGAGGCAATCGAGCTTTTTTATCGATAAAGAAGTTGGTGGGTTACGGGCACTTACGCCTGAATTTTGGCGCCACAACGCCGGGCGGTCGTCGGCTTTTTCGACCCATGAGCCATCTATTCTCCTTAATATATTCAATCTATAGGCAGAGTTGCTGTCGTCGCAGCTGCTGCTGCTGCATAACAGCCTGCATGTGTCCGAAGTTTCTGGAAAGTTATCGATGCTTCTATCCGCTGTCTGTTGTAGCCGAACGTTGTGTTATCTGATTTCATCGCTTGACACGAATGGTGTAGAACATTTTAGAAGGCATGCGGGTCCCAACGTTTAATCTGGAACATTCGATGATTGCTGTATAAAAGCCGACGCGCTTGACCCGCTGATCAGATTTTCGACGATCGCCGAGCGTGTTCGCCGCTATCGTTGCGCTATAAGTGTAGCCTGTTTTGTGGGCACAGGTTCGCCCAATAAAAGTTAGTTTTGTCTTTCACAGTACTGCTACTGTGTTATTCAACGTCACGACCACGTGACATCTGGTGGAGGTGCTTGTGCGTTCATGTACCGAACGCCCCCGCAAAGCCGCGATCCAAGCCCGAAGCCCGAGGACAAAACCAACGTCGCCCAAGACCAGCGAGCTAGCCGCCGGCTGCAAGGACTGCCCCCAGAGCACGGACTCCTACCTGAGACGTGCAGGAAGATCGCCACCAAGTCCACCCCAATGGCAGCCCCAGCATCCCCCGTCGTGCTGCAGCAGCCCAGGGAGCCCCCCACGTTCCGCGGTTCAACATTCGAGGACGCAGAAAGCTGGCTTGAGACATACGAGAGGGTCGCTGCTTTTAACAACTGGAACAGCGAAGACAAACTGCGACATGTCTTCTTCGCATTGGAAGACGCTGCCAGGACGTGGTTCGAGAACCTAGAAGCCACCTTGACTACCTGGGAGCTGTTCCGAAGCGGCTTCCTGAAGACATTCACAAGCGTCGTACGCCGAGAGCGAGCCCAAGCACTACTGGAAACCCGAGTGCAGCTGCCCAACGAGACCACCGCGATTTTTACAGAAGAAATGAGCCGCCTATTCCGCCACGCCGACCCGGAAATGTCCGAGGAAAAGAAAGTCCGGCTACTAATGCGTGGTGTTAAGGAGGAACTTTTCGCCGGTATGGTACGAAACCCACCGAAGACTGTCGACGAGTTTCTTCGCGAGGCCACTAGCATCGAGAAGACACTCGAGATGCGAAACCGGCAATTCGACCGCCGCACCAACGCTACAAACTATGCCGGAGTTCAATCACTGGCCTCCGAAGACCTGCGCGAGGCTATCAGGGCAGTCGTACGAGAGGAGCTTCAGAAGATCTTCCCGTCGTCGCAGCCTCAAGTGGCCTCGATCGCTGACATCGTCAAAGATGAGGTTCAGCGGTCGCTTGGAGTCCCGGAGGTGCAACCTCAATTACCGCAACCCCAACCCGAAGCGATGACCTACGCCGCCGTCGTACGCCGTCAAGGCCCTCCTCAGCGACCGCGCCAGGGCCCTGTAACGCCGCAATTTCGTCGTCCGCCGCCGCCGCCGCCAGCACGACCACCCGTCGCCCAGCGCACCTACGCGAGGAAGACGGACATTTGGCGTGCTCCTGACCACCGCCCGCTCTGCTACCACTGCGGAGAAGCGGGTCACGTCTACCGACGATGTCCGTACCGGGAGATGGGACTGCGAGGTTTCGCCGTCAACACGCCGCGTCCACAGCTTGGAGAGCGCCCACGTGACATCGCCGATTACCTCGCCGCTACTCAGTGGAGCCCTCGACGGCCATCCCGTTCGCCGTCACCAGGACGCTACCTGTCGCCGCAGCGCCGACCATACACTGGCCCAGCCCGGGGCCGATCAGCGAGCCCATATCCGGAAAACTAAAAGCAGCAACCGATGGAGGTGCGGTTGCTGTTCGTCGAACTGACGAAGATCCTCCGCCGCCGACGAAGACGACGACGAAACGATCTCGACGACATAACAACGACACGCCGCCGTCCCGACGAAGTCAGGAAGGCAAGACTACACCGACGAACGACGACTTGACGACGCGACGTTCCAACTTCAGTTCAACACGACGCAGCCGTGATCCGACGCCACGACCTAACTGCAACGCCAGACAAAGAACCACCGACCTCGACGTGCTTCTCGACGGCCACGCAGTCACTGCCTTAGTCGACACAGGGGCTGATTACTCCGTCATGAGTGGACACATCGCCGCCCAGTTGAAGAAAGTTAAGACTGCGTGGGAAGGCCCTCAAATTCGAACCGCTGGAGGACACCTCATCACGCCGTCAGGAGTCTGCACGGCAAGAATTACCGTTCATGACCGGACTTACCCTGCCACCTTCGTTATCCTCCAACAGTGTTCACGAGACGTCATTCTCGGTATGCACTTCCTGAACCAACACGGCGCAGTCATCGACCTGAAGTCGAAGTCAATAACGCTGTCGGAAGATAAAGCGATACCGCCGGAGAGCCCTCGTAGTCACCACGCCTTGAGTGTGCTCGAAGACCAAGTGAGCATCCCGCCCCGCCCCAGCATTGTTATTTCGGTCGGCACCGAAATACCCGCTGACGTAGAAGGTGTCATCGAAGGCGACCAACGTCTCCTGCTAGACCGTGAAATTTGCGTCGCAAGAGGGATCGCTCGACTGCATGGAGGGAAAACTGAAGTGTTGCTGACAAACTTCAGCCAGGAGTTCAAGCACATCAACAAGGGCACGACGATCGCGTACATCGAGGAAATTGTGGAAACCGGTAATGCGTTTGTCCTCTCGGATTCCGCCGCATCTACCCCGACGACCATGGTTCCCGAACCAGACTACGACATTAATCCAAGTCTCCCAGTGATTAAGCAACAGCAGCTCAGAAGTCTGCTCCGACGATACAAAGGCTGCTTTTCGACGACATCGAGGATTCGACAAACACCAGTCGCCAAGCATCGCATAATCACCGAGGAGTACGCTCGACCACTCCGCCAAAGCCCTTACCGAGTTTCGCTGCGAGAACGCGACGCTATAAGAGAACAAGTCGACGAAATGCTGCGCGACGACATCATCCAGCCGTCGAAAAGCCCGTGGGCATCCCCTGTTGTCCTGGTGAAGAAAAAGGACGGAACCCTACGTTTCTGCGTCGATTATCGTCGTCTGAACAAGATCACGAAGAAGGACGTATACCCCTTTCCACGGATAGACGACGCATTGGATCGGCTCTGCAACGCTAAGTACTTCTCGTCGATGGATCTCAAGTCTGGCTACTGGCAAATAGAAGTCGACGAGAGAGATCGCGAAAAGACCGCCTTCATCACGCCAGACGGCCTCTACGAGTTCAAGGTCATGCCATTCGGACTCTGCTCGGCACCTGCAACTTTCCAGCGCGTCATGGACACGGTGTTAGCAGGATTGAAGTGGCAGACCTGCCTTGTTTACTTGGATGACGTCGTCGTCTTCGCCGAAAATTTCGACGATTACCTTAGGCGGCTTACGACAGTACTAGAGGCCATCAAGTCATCAGGGCTCACTCTGAAGCCAGAAAAATGCCGCTTCGCTTACGACGAGCTTCTGTTCCTAGGCCACGTCATCAGTAAATCCGGAGTACGCCCCGACCCCCAGAAAACAGCTGCCATCGCAAAGTTCCCGCAGCCCACCGACAAGAAGGCAGTGCGTAGATTCCTTGGCATGTGTGCCTACTACAGGCGCTTTGTCAAGGACTTTTCACGCATCGCCGAGCCGTTGACACGTCTAACTAAATGTGATGTTGAGTTCAAGTGGGAAGCGCCGCAGGCCGACGCATTTGAAGAACTCAAACGACGCATGCAGTCGCCGCCTGTACTTGCGCATTTCGACGAGTACGCCGATACAGAAATCCATACTGACGCCAGTAGCCTAGGCCTCGGTGCCGTTCTAGTCCAGAGGAGAAACGGAGTCGAACAGGTGATAGCTTACACTAGCCGGTCGCTGTCAAAAGCGGAAGGCAACTATTCTACGACCGAAAAGGAATGCCTCGCCATCGTTTGGGCTACAGCTAAATTTCGCCCTTATCTTTATGGCAGGCCATTCAAAGTCGTCAGTGACCATCACGCGTTGTGTTGGCTAGCGAGTATAAAGGATCCTTCAGGACGACTGGCGCGGTGGAGCCTCATACTACAAGAATACGACATCACTGTAACCTACAAGTCCGGACGAAAACACTCCGATGCCGATTGCCTATCACGCGCCCCCATTGACCCGCCGCCGCTAAATGACGAAGATGACGACGCCTTCCTTGGCATGATAAGCGCGGAAGACTTCGCTGAACAGCAACGGGCAGACCCGGAGCTAAAAGGCCTGGTGGAATATTTGGAAGGGCACACCGACGTTGTCCCCAGGGCATTTAAGCGCGTATTATCTTCCTTCACGCTTCAGAACAATCTCCTCGTGAAGAACTTTTCACCAGTCCGCGCCAACTACCTTCTTGTTGTCCCGTCAGGACTTCGTCCAGAAGTATTGCACGCCCTACATGACGATCCGACCGCTGGACACCTCGGTTTTTCCCGGACACTATCGAGGATACAAGAAAAGTATTATTGGCCGCGCCTGACCGCCGACGTCGCCCGTTATGTCAGAACATGCCGAGACTGTCAGCGACGCAAGACACCGCCAACAAGGCCAGCCGGATTACTACAGCCAATCGAGCCTCCTTGCCGACCATTCCAGCAGATCGGGATGGACTTGCTGGGACCCTTTCCGACGTCAACAACCGGAAATAAGTGGATCGTCGTGGCGACAGACTACCTTACCCGCTTCGCTGAAACTAAAGCACTGCCGAAAGGTAGCGCAGCCGAAGTGGCAAAATTCTTTGTCGAAAACATCCTGCTTCGACACGGCGCCCCGGAAGTCCTCATCACAGACAGAGGAACGGCCTTTACAGCAGAGCTCACCCAAGCCATTCTGAAATACAGTCAGACAAGGCACAGGAGGACCACGGCCTACCACCCGCAGACGAATGGTCTTACGGAGCGGCTGAATAAGACCCTCGCCGACATGCTAGCGATGTACGTCGACGTCGAACACAAGACCTGGGATGCCGTCCTGCCGTACGTAACATTCGCTTACAACACGGCGGTGCAAGAAACCACACAGATCACGCCGTTTAAGCTGGTTTACGGCAGGAACCCGACGACGACGCTCGACGCCATGCTGCCCCACGTCACTGACGAAGAGAATGTTGACGTCGCTAGCTATCTCCAGCGCGCCGAAGAAGCCCGACAGCTCGCCCGCCTACGGATCAAGAACCAACAGAGGACCGACAGCCGACACTACAACCTCCGACGACGCTTTGTTGAGTACCAGCCCGGCGACCGTGTTTGGGTTTGGACACCGATACGCCGACGAGGACTCAGTGAGAAACTACTCCGACGCTATTTCGGACCCTACAAGGTCATCCGACGTATTGGCGCTCTGGACTATGAGGTTGTGCCAGACGGCATTTCGCATTCACAGCGACGTCGCGCACGACCTGAAGTGGTCCACGTGGTGCGTCTTAAACCATTTTACGGACGCTAACGAACTTTCCTTATTTTGTTTTTTTTTCTTTGCTATGAGTGCTTATTTATTACTTTCGTTTGTTTGCAGCATCGGGTCGATGCTTTTTAAGAGGGGGGTATTGACACGTGTACTTGTCTTTATCGGGCGACAAGTATTGTCGCCTAACAAATGTTATCGCACAGCGCGGGACGCGCCTGCATGTGTCCGAAGTTTCTGGAAAGTTATCGATGCTTCTATCCGCTGTCTGTTGTCGCCGAACGTTGTGTTATCTGATTTCATCGCTTGACACGAATGGTGTAGAACATTTTAGAAGGCATGCGGGTCCCAACGTTTAATCTGGAACATTCGATGATTGCTGTATAAAAGCCGACGCGCTTGACCCGCTGATCAGATTTTCGACGATCGCCGAGCGTGTTCGCCGCTATCGTTGCGCTATAAGTGTAGCCTGTTTTGTGGGCACAGGTTCGCCCAATAAAAGTTAGTTTTGTCGTTCACAGTACTGCTACTGTGTTATTCAACGTCACGACCACGTGACAATATATATATAGTGTCTGTGTGTCTGTCTACGGTATCCGCCCTCTCCCAGTCACGTGACCGGTTTCCCACACTTGACACATTTTTTGTCCCCTTTGACATTGCAAGCGCGATGCCACCTACAGGGCAGCAAAGGGTCTGCTGATTTTGACGACCCGTCGACAATTTACTGTGCCAATAGGTAGCACGTGAACCACGCTAAATTAGACACAAACTTTGCACCATGCGATCGGTGTGATCCCACGAAATCATCAAGTTGGCTTCATGGCTGCGGGACAGCCAAGCCCAACCTGCCGGTCAAAAATATGCACATGCTCCTAAGATGTGCTCAGGTTGCTCTTGCTGACAATTTGGTATTTTCTGTACCTGAATACATACCTTGGGCTGCGAGAGGTCAATCATTATAACAGATATTGTCTTGGATCTTTTTTTTTCATGAAACAGCAGTACCACATTCATCGAAATAAAGCACTTTATGTTACCTTTGTTATATCCCATGATTTGTTGCATCGAGTTAAAGGGACCCTCACCATGCCACAAAGACAATTTTGGATATGCGCTGGAAGTTCTTACATACCCTCTAAGGACTGTCCTCCCGCAAGAATTTTACAAATTGGTTCATTACTAGCAGACAGAAATATTTCAAGTGCCGCGTACCCATGATTTCAGGAGGCGAGCGTCACCGCCAACATACACACTCTCCACTTTCCCCGTCTAGCCTCCGCAAGCAAAATTCCTTCCCTGCGCTCTCCCATATCGGAGGCGGAGGATCGCATGACGAAGACGTCACGGGACCGCCTTCATTTAACGCGACAGCGTTAAGGAGCTCGTGTCGCAGAAAACCCGGTGTCGTCGGCGTCCGCGGCGTTGGCCGTGAGCGATAAATCCCAGAAGGCTCTTCATAAATAAAAAAAACCTCTTGCAATATGGGCTGGTGGGAATCGAACCAGGGTCTCCGGAGTGTGAGACGGAGACGCTACCACTCAGCCACGAGTACGTTCCTTCGAAAGGGGACAAAATCACCTCTAGTGAATGCGGTGTTGCCTTAGAAACGTGCAGTAAAAAGTTATACTGCGGTGTATATCGGTAATTATGACCATCTAACTTACAGAAGTCGCAGTTTCACGAGTAGCGAAGTACATTTCCACTAAATTTCTTCTGCGCTCTGCGCACACACAGAGCCATCTTGCGGCAAAAACAGAAAACCCCTTCCTCGCAATGTACGGCGCTGCCCCGACACGTGGCGCGCCACTCGCCCCATGACCGCGTCCGCCTTCATGGCGCGTCGGGGCCCGGCTATCTTGCCGATCGCGACGTTTGGCTGGCGTAGCGCGTTTGAGTAGGCGGTGCGAACGGGGTGCGATAACGCTATCGCTTTCCACTCTTGAAGGCGAAGCTTAAGCGTCCTCCAATTTTTTTAAAGCACTTAGGCACCCGTTTCCGCGGCGAGCGTCGGCGTTCCACCTCGAAACCAAGCACAGCGAAAGAGGCGAGCGAACGCGGAGCGCAGCGGGAATGAAAAAAGCTGCGAGAGCGAAGAGTCAACACCCTCTAAAAGTGTTGAAGAGAGTGCGATGAAAGCGGAGGAGGAGGGTATGGCGAAAGCGTGAGAGGCGTAGTGCCGCGCACTAGGGGCTTTGCGGCGACAATGGCTGCGAGATGGCGCCGGGGTAGCGCGCTTCGTCTGTATGGAAACAAAGCGCTCCATGAGAGGTTGTCTTTGGTGGCTGCAATGAATCGCGCCCACGCGTCGACCACGCGCTTCCTCTCGCGATCTCCCAATTAGCGAGGCAGTTGCGTCACACTTCGCTCCGTTAGCAACTTGCCGCGCAAGACAATGTCCGCACCAGCCAATATATTGTGAAATGAAAACACTTACACAGCTGCGCTCAAATTTCGCATTAGGGAGTATCGTAAACGACGGCGATTCTTTTTCTCGCGTTTTTTTTTTTTTTTTGCTGACTGACGCACTTCCGGTGACGGTCTCATGCGCGAGCGAGTGCGTGCGTCTTCTTTCGCGAAGCGACCGATTTTGCGCGCTCTCAGAAGAGCGTCTTATAAGCAGTAAAGTCAATGTCACAGTTACGAGCCCTGAGGCAGACGCGAGAGGATGAAAGAGCATGATTGCAGCGCTGGAACACTGTAGAAAATAAGCTTCGTTCTCTGCGCGCAAGCGTGAGAACAAGCAGACGAAACGGTAGTACATCTCTCTTGCTACGGTACGAAGTAAAACAAATTTGCAGACATTCGGTGTGTCGTATCTTTTTTTTTTTTACACAACTCGCAGTTTTGCCCGAAACGCGAAGCATCAATTGCGATAGCAACTCAGTAAGTAGACAGCTATACGAATTAAGGATAGTACTTTTATCGGCCGTATTAACTGTAAACATTCGCTTACTAAATTAACAAGCATGGTGTCACGCGCGCACAACATGGACATCACTCGATGACCGCGGGAACTCGCTGTAAAAACGCTGGACTGAGGAAACGTGGCAGCTGCAGCGAGCGAATTGACCTTCGTGCTGCCTCTCACTTCAACGCGAACTAAGCGTCGAGAACACAGCACACACGTAGCTTTGAGCACTCCGCGCGTGTCTACAGACTACTCATTGCAGTTTACTTTCAAGATAGGGTCCTTGCGGCCGCGCAATACGCAACAGCCGCCGGAGTAAAGCGCGCCCCCCTTCCCTACCCCCGGTGCCTTGCACGCGACTACACCGTGCGCGCGACGGAATACCGCGCGCTTCCTCCCCGCTTTCCTCCCTTGCGCGCGCGAGATAAAGCCACCATCGTCTGCACACCCTCGTACGCCACCACTAATACATACAGCATACGACGCGCAGTGACGTTATTGCCATTGGACTTTATACGGAACATCACGACGACGACGGTAGAATTGTGCCTGGAGTGTCCACGTAATTGCTATCGCAGTAAAACACGCAGACATCGGTTTGTATGTTTTATTATTTCTCTAAACTTTAAATCGTCTATTGAAGCAATAGATTATACAAACAACTGATGTTGCCTCAAATAATTCTCGAAGTTGCATGTCATTGTGAGTGACGTCACAGTACTGCCTGTACGTAGGCACTCATACGAATACGTCGACTCTCCGGCTGGGAGCGCGGCCCCCGCAAGAAGGCAAAAGCATGGTGTTAAAGTTCATCTCCTTCCTCGGCGCATAGTGACGTTAATACTCGGCAGATGTAATACTCAATATGGCCAGACCTGGTGAGGGGCCCTTTAGGAAGCGGCAAGGGTGTGAAAGCTGTCATTTATATTTGGTCCAAATTTGATAAAAATATGGCAGATCTGTTCAGTTTCTTTTTCCGATACTAAAAATGCTTTTTTTTTCTGCAGGTACTCATTTTGTGCAGGTTTCATGAGGTAATTTGAAAGAAGCTTCCCTTTTGTTTTCATAATTGACAAGTAACCACTGCACAAAAATATACAAGAGGCACAGATAAGTACTAGAAAGCATAAGGCGCACAAGGATGAAAGCACTTTTGTGATTCGGCCATTATTATTTAATTAACAGCACACTAGAGTCCAGTGTTTTGAACGTGGACATAGCAGTGATCACACACCGGACAAATTTGAACAACTACGACCAAAATTTTTAAAATGTGTTCCCGACATTTACCTTCATACTGAAAGACATTATTCTATGTACAATAGGTACATCTGTTATATTGCAGCAATGCTATGGTAACAGATTTGCTGGGTGGGGAAAATTAGTATTTTGAGAAAATGAAAGAAAATCAACAAAAGCCTCATCTAATTAATAACATTCAGAAAAATGTACACCGTGCACACACATTCGAAACTTCAGTAGACTTAAGGACCAGAGACCAAGATGGTGGCACTTGAGGCCCAGGAACACCCAGTAGTCATTAAATGTGTGCCATTTGAGCACTGACACAAGTGAAAAATCACCTGCTCTATGTGTTTAAAGAATTGACATTATGGCTGAAATATCTACATACGAGACAAGAAACTTGGCAGGTAATGAGAATAATAGATCTAGATTCCAAAAATACCATATTCCAAGAATCTATTTTACGATAATTTTTCAGCCTGTGGACTCCTGTCTCCCCTTAACTTCTCTTGCAGCCTCTGAGTTGCTTTGGAACATTAAACCGAACCACTTCATAGAATCCAAGAACGAAATATTAAAAACCCCATCCTACACATATAAATCAACTTTGCGTGAGCACATTTGCATCTTGAGCACAAGACAACAAAACATGCTCAATTCATGCTCCCCTTCGTTCCCCTGAGCCTTAATTCTGAGTCAGTGCTACACATAAGCTCCAGAATTACATTACTTTTATTTTTGGAAAGCCAGCATAATTATGCTGACAAGAGCTCTTCAACAAACATAATTTTCAATTTATTATGGCAAGCCTTTATCAACATGGAAGCCCAAAAATGTAATTCAGTTTGCACAATCCAAGCAGTGACAGTTCACAAATATGTGGTGCTGCTACAAAACCAAATTAATTGTGTAAAAACCATTTTATTCACTTATCTTTCTTTCTTAACAGTAGGGCGCTATGCTATGTTTCACTTAGTGGCATAAAAGGCAGTCAGCTACACATCAGAAACATGAAATACTTGGCAACATACTTTGTTAATGTATCTTTTGGCACAAACTAAAGAAAACATAACCCAATGAGAAGCGAGAGACTAGAGAGCGTAATTTAATTGTTTAGCTTCAACACTATCAGATCAGCACAAGTATCACGCTGTAGTAGGCTAACATAACTAGGGTCCTTTGTCTTCAGTTTTTATACTATTTGAAATTCGGGGGGCGAAAATTAGGTGTTATTTTTAAGGAGCAAAATGGAGGAAAATCAGGCTATGTGTTTGTCTGGAAAAATATTGGGAAGAAATCAAGGGTTTTGTCACGCAGCAGCCAAAAGTTTAGGTTATTTTTTATCTTTTACAAGCGATTAAGACAAGCAATATTCTCCAATGTTCTACAAGGTTCTATTTAGACAAGCAAAATCACTCGCAGGAATGAACTCATCTTTACAAATCCTTGTTGCCAGGTATCATTAATAAACTTAATTTAATAATAAACTTAATAAACTTAAAAATTATTAATAGCAACAAAAAGAGATGAGTTTGGTGATCTGTTCTTCATAGTGCTCTCGGCACTTTTTACCACAGCAACAAAAGTACAAAAAGCAGTGTGCAGGAACATGTTTCGAAGGTGGTGTGATGATTTTCCTTATCTTACATGCCATTGTTGACATACATTATCACAAAAATTGAGAGCATTGTTGTCTCGATCATAGGCCTATCGGACTTACTGTCCTCATTAGCTGCAGTCATTTTACTGGTTCCCAATATACCGCACATTCTTACATATAACCCACCACCGCCCATAACCCACACCTCTAGTTCCAACAACCCCCCAAAAAAAAGATGGTGCATTTAGCCTCCGGAAATAACTGCACACAACAGCACTTAAATTTTCGCAAGAACAGTCTCCATTTGCGGATTCACAATGCATCTAAATCGTATCTTTGACCCGTGGTCAGTTTTTCGCTGCTCACCCCATGCAGGAGTGAGGAGAGGGGTGAGGTTCTCTAGGAGGTAACAAAACTGAATGATGGAGAACCTTGCCTTGAGGCATGACTCCATGGCAGCATGTGCAGAGCTGCTATAAAGCCACACCTCAAGTTGAAATTTGCATGCAACTTGCACTAGTACAACTTTACTGTTAAATTTTTAAACATTTTTGGTGTGGGTTGTATGTGCAAAAATACGGCATGCTCTAGCAACAAAATTATTGTAATACAAGCTAAATGAATCAGCCACCCCTCCTGGAGCATAACCTGCTTGGGTAAACATTCTCTCAACATCAAAGCAACCATTCACAATGCACAGAAATGTCAACACTGCATCAGTTGCTTTCCTACCATATAACTGCTGTAGACATGCATGCGACATGCGGGATGCGTGATAAAATGTGTTACTGTCATATTTGTGTACACATGTATTTATCAGGGCCAGCATGTGCTGAACGTACCATATCTTTATATATGGTTGAGTGTCAAGTGAAAATGAGGCATAATAGCATATTTATATATTAATATTAAATATTATTAGTAGTATGATATATCTTAACCACTTGCTCACAAAAGGTGGACAGCATGCGTTAGTTTGTAACACCTGCATTTTGCACGTGTTCGCCCCTCTTGTAACGCTTACAAAGGGACAAACTTCAGAGTGAAACAAAGTTTAACACTATTTTCATCAATTCATCATTTCATCAATTTCATCATTTTTCAGGGTGCAAAAATTGGGAATTGTCAGGTTTTACTAGAAAACGAAGGACCCTAACCATAACAAGCGATCACTATAATGGTAGTAATGCTGGTATAAATGCATACCATTACAAACCAGAAAAAAACTTACATTTGTACTTGTTCGCAACAACAGCTAGGAACACATCAATAGACCATAAAAAGCAACACAAAATATGGCATTCGATTACGAAAATATCGCTACTTTTCTTTCATGTCAACGATAATTGTCTCAAAAAATAAAACTGTGAAAGAAGAGCAATATAAAGAAATTATAAAATGCATGTCGCCAGATCACAAAATAGTTGCGTATAATGTACACCAGAGTGCACAACACTCACCGCACCTAGCCACTGCTGTTCCCATGTTCACAACAAGATCAACATACTGTAACATACAAAAGTATCGTATCCAAAGTAAAAATAAGTTCAGGTCACAGGTAAACTTCAGAGCTCAACTTGCTGCATTGGCTTTAAGTTTGGTGACACCTAGAAGAGAAATAAAAAAGGAAATCATCAATTAATCTTTTTTGTGTCCCTACCCAGCAGATTTCACAAAGGTTTTCTAAGGCCTGCAAATCTACCACCCTCAAAAAACCTCACTGCATTATCGGTGAATGAGAGTGATCAAATACTTGGTGAGCCTACAGCCTTTTACAAAAGGCATGAAGGGACCTCAAAAACTTATTAGCCTTATAAGAAGTTTAGCTTATTGCATGTGAAGTAAGTCAGAGTGAAAATAAATGTGCCTAGTCCATACACCTTATCAGACAATGCAGTTTAACAGAGTTTGTCTTAAGGGAGCATACTGCATTTCCTTGTCACACAATATCTCTGGGACTCCTTCCTTTTGTCAGTGAGCAAGGATTCCCAGAAGCACTCAATGAAGAGAGCCATTACTCTAGACCTTTGGGCAGTGCCAACATGCTCACCTCAAATGGGCAGGCTGTACTATTGGTGATGTCATCGACCTTAAGGCCGTCTGCAATCTCAACCAGTGTGAGGCCTTTCTTTTCACACACTTCAAACACACACTGAAAAAAAAAAGAATTGGAATGCATTTGATCTCATCCATAAACAATAATAAGTTGACATATCTTATCACAACAAACCCCCTTTGTCACACATCAAGCCTGAACCCAAAACGGCTGCAACCCAGTACTTGTAGCAGAGAGGTTTAGAAGCCGTCAATCGCCTTACACGAGCTCCAGCCTCGTACATGAAAAGCATGTGCGAGGTTGGAGATTTCCTTAATTCTTTGCTGAGTAAGTGAAATTTTATTTTTAGAAAGGATGAACTGGTCTCACTACTTATTTCAACAAGTAAATACCTCACGAACAAAATTGTGATTTCTTTAAATCCTGCACTTTACACCAGATCACTGTGCTATTTTTTGTTTGCAACGCTCAGAGGATTCTTCTGTCACCAAAAAGGCACGCATTCAACAAAAGTGGACAGCCAGAAGTTTTAAGGAAATAGCGCATAGCCCACAACACGCACCTTTTCAGTGATGATGAGGTCAACACAGCGCTCTCCGGTGAGCGGCAGTGTGCACTCCTTCTTTATCTTAGGCTTGTCCCCTTTTGCCACGTGTTCCATGGTGACGACAATTTTTGTTCCAGCTGCTTTGCTGGAAACCAAGTCCATGGCGCCTCCCATGCCTTTCACCATTTTGCCCTGCAGAAAAAAACAAAAGAAAGGCCAGGGCATATGAACGCCATAGCAAAAAACAAAAAATGGCAGTTTCCCCTAAGGGCAAAGCACTGAAAACGATAGCAAGGTTTAGCATTGCTCAAATTTTTCCCATGATGTTCTAAAAATATGCGAGGGCGACATGTTGCATGACACAGCATGTAAGGAAACTGCTGCTGCACTGCAGAAACCATGCCATGGCAGCTACAAGACATCTCACAATGCTGGCGTAATGAAGTGTACCTCCAATCTCTTCTGGGCATCGCATTCCAGTGGCATACAATATGAGAATAACGAAAACCCATCTGCATTTCTCAGTGCCCAATGAAACGACTAGATATTTAAGGTTATGTTCATTGTCCATTCGACTCAAACCAGTGAACAACACAGCTGGTCAACAGGAATACTGGTGTGTATGAGCACAATGCTCATGTGTGCAGTAGAAGGCAGAATGCTGTCCTGACACCTCTGCAGGGCCTATTGAGTGGCGCATGATGGTGCATTCACTTGGGTTTGTCATTTTTGAAGCAAAACACAATGCACACTGCTTGTGCCTCTACAGACCTTGTAACCCTTCGTACACGTCGCACATTAGGCATCGATAACAGTGACAGCATCATGGCAGAAACATGGACAATATTAATGTGCATAAGGTGTTCATATAATTGCAATAGAACATCATACACAGAGCTTCAACTGGGTACAGTTTCCCGCAGCAACATTGGGGCTAAGATAGGCACCATGATGGAAGACACCATAGTGGAATGCAAGACTACTCCCATTAGCGCTCTTGCATTCCACCCCCTTCAGAACAAGACAACAGTGGCCACAGAAATAGGAAAAGGAAGAGAAAACAGTGTACTATTGTATTAGGTGTAAGAAATTCATGAAGTGGAGGGAGAGTTCATAATTGTATGCAGTCAAGCAATAGGTGGAGCTTTCTTTTTCAAATTAATGGTCAGGAAGTCAGTGTGCAACTGTCTCATAGATAAAAACACACAACAATGATTTGTTTTAACTACAGAGTTATTCTGGTAAGCTAAAATGTTTATCTTCACAGACTGACACTATTCGTCTTGCTGGCTAAAAGTAAGCAGTTAGACTGTAGCCGCACCCCAAGTAGTCACGGAGCCAGTGACGAAGACAAGCAAGCCTGATTCAACAGATGCCATTTAAAAGATTTTCTGACACAATGGAAAACTTGGCACACTGTTTTACCTACATGATCATGCTGTACTGTACCTTCTGTCAGCCAGGGTTCTTTAGTCATTTATTTTTAGGTACTATGATATTTTTTTAAAGACAAGCTATTGAAGAAATGTAGCCCAGCATTTTTCATTGTTACTTTAGCACAGCTTACAATAAGCACAGAATGGCAACCCACCGGAATCATCCAGTTAGCGAGGTCCCCATATTGTGACACCTCCATTGCACCAAGCATTGTAAGGTCAATGTGGCCTCTGAAATAAGGAGGAGGTGGGGAGGGGGGAGGATGACAATGTTAAACTAGGTATCCACACTACTCAGCAAGTGTTCATGAGCTCATGGCATGCAGTGTGTCCTCAACTTCAGTGAGTCAGTCTAGAGCGGTGCAAACACAGAAAACCGTTTAGGTGTCCTGCATCAAATTATGATTAAGAAAAGCCCTTACCATGGCCCATGTGCCACAAAGCCAAGTTAAAGAATTCTCTTTCAACTTGTAGTTTCACTGGACTTCTGTGGTCTGGTTGAGCACAGCCATACTTGGGCTAAACTAGCAGAAAAGCAGCAAGCAGCTGTAGGCTTACATAACTGCAGATTACATGGCCGCTCCTGCTACAGGCAGATTCACACAACGTACCAAATTACCACTTAACTCTGCAGACAAAGTGGGATGAGGCTAAATGGTAATTAATCATGCTTTGATTCATACAGCGAGGGCGTGATTTCATGGATCTGAGCCAAGTACACAGAGTTTGCACAGTACATTGGCAATTAGGTCCGTTGAGCAAATCTACCTCAACCAGCTCACTGAAAGAGCTGCGCACACATGTGACACTCAATCATAGTCCTGCATGTGAGAATTGACAAATCCTTTACCCTCGGATCATAGCGAACGATTCGTCACTGCCAAAGTAGGAAGCGCCAGGCAGTGCGGTGACCGTCTCCTTGCCTGCATTAATCAAGTCAGGGTCGACCTCTTCCTCTGTGGGATATGGACCCTGAAGAAAAAAACGTGTTAACCAGAAAGCATGGAAGCTCCCCAGTACAAACTTTTAAATGTAGCTGCTTTGGGCCTTGAACTATTGAAAAGAGATTTACATTTCTAATGTGGCTGCACTATCATTGAAACATAGTTATCACCTGACAGCCAATTTAAGAGTAATGAAACAAGCATACAAAATGGTATACGACTGGCTTTGCAGATTTTATTCTGAAGAGTACATGTAAATTACACCCTTAAAATTTACGACTAAGCCTCGTCACATTTCAGCATATTTTTCTTATCGTAAATTACTGGTGAGAAGCAATTAAAGAAATCCATGCAATAATAATTTGTTATATTAACCAGACTGTTTGACCACCTACAACAAGAAACAGCACATTGCCATTAATGGAATACGCCCATTACTTGAAAGCTGTAGTGAACTATGAATCAAGAGTAAAGCTGACAGCTTCGATCATAAAAGTCTCACTTACAACTCCAAGAATTCCATTTTCACTGTGCAGCACCACATGAACTCCTTTGGGAATGTAGTTGCTTGCAAGCACAGGGATCCCAATGCCAAGGTTGACTTTGGGAGACACAAGCTAAGGAATTGGCAATCCAAATGCACGTTTTGAAATGCCATGACCACTTGGCTAAAGAAAAATAAGAGCAAGGCTAAAGAAAAATAAACAAGTGTCATGCAAAGAATAGGGCACTAAAGCATTAGAAAGCTGATGTGTAACTAATTACTTAATATCACTAATTGAGTGATTATTCAGTCTGGCTGGGTTAAGTTATGTTTTATGCTTAAAAGCTGCACCTCAGCTCTACTATGGCACAGCTGAGGCAGTCGTCTGATAAGCTTTGATCACCCGGATATTAAGAGGCTTCGAAAGTGTTCGACGAGGAGGGGGGGCAGAGGGAGAGGCTGAGCTTCTCTCATACCTGAGGACCGACACGACTCAAGTGCCTCCTCCCCCCACTTTGAAACCCCTGGAAGCTTGTGCCGATCGAATGGTGTACTGTTGCCCTCTGGCCTCGACTTCTCTGGTTACCAGACACCACCCATGGCTTGCTCTGTTTTATGCAAAGTCTCGCAGGGAAGCGATGACGCCTCTTCTACGTGTCATGTGGTGGTTCCAAGCATTTCACGGCTGACACCGCAGATGTCTAGAAAAATAGGCACTGCATAGGGTTACTGTGTGGATTCTTGTGCTCGGTTTAGGTGGCCGACGTTCCTTCGTGCAGCAATCACACAGTTAGGATGGATATTGTGTCTGTCCTGCATAAGGATAACAGAAACTAAAGGTTAGAAAATGGAGGTGTGAGCCTCTCATGGCCTCCCATTTCTGAAGCCCCTGCTAACATTTCAGCCGATCAATGTTTCTTACTTCCACTCTACAGGAGTGCAGCCATAGCACCAAGGAACTGAATTCAGCAGGTGAGTAACATATCTTGCTGGAGTGTTGAAGTACCGCTGTATTTTTTTTTTCTGGTATCACAGAGAGAGAGGGAGAGAGAGCAATGACAGGAAAGGCAGGGAGGTCAACCAGACGAACACCCAGTTTGCTACCCTACACTGGAGGTGGAGAAAGGGGAATAGAAAGAGTAAAAACGGGAGAGAGTATACACTGAGTGCGTGTGGGAGGGACACTATAGACGGGGACACCATAAATGGTCTCTTAAGCCGGTGCGCTTCATGTATTGTACCAGTGCCCGAATTGCTTTTCGTGCCAGTGACGGGTGTAGCCAAGGTCCGAGTATCTTTAACTTGGTGAACGGTCTTGAGTCCAGTTGGTGTAAAGTTGCCCGCAGAGAAAGGCATTGTACATCGTAGGGAGGGTAGGTACACAATAGGTGCTCGATGGTTTCCTCGCACCCACAGGAGTAGCACACTGGGCTCTCGGCCATTCACAAACGATAGAAGCTTTCGTGAACGCCACTCCCAGCCACAAGCGGCACAGCAAGGTTATTTCACCACAGGAAAGGCTAGATGGCAGTTGTAGTCATAGCACAACACAACAAGAAGCCCACATACTTAAATGAAATATAGCCAGCATAGCAACCACAAATGGATACCATACATGCCATCCTGGAATTCTAGAGCTGCCCTTCGGATGATGCGGCTTCTCAGGTCATCTTTTCCACTAGAACTAGCACCAGCTTTTTCCCTCAGCTTCCTTTTCTGCAAAGCAGTCATAAGTCCAAGTTTACAGAGTGGGAATAACAGATAGCATGACTAGAGCACTTAAACAAAAGACATCTGCCTCACCGGACCCATACATTAGGATCACTCAAAAGCAAATTTACCAAGCCATGCACTTAATCTTCCGGGGCTTTATTTCAGGAAGTTTCATGACTTTTCCCTCTTTTTCATTTTTCACTCCTTAATAAATGATAGGAAATCAGCAAACACCTATGATACATGACAATAAGAGTCACCCTGTGTTTAAGCACAAAGTCTGATTTCATACTGCATCAATGTCGAACACTTGCATTAAGAAGTGCATACCGACAAAAGTGAAAGAAAAAGCAGGAAAATATATTCATGAGCCTTCCTTTAACAGAGTGAGTGAAGAACACCAAAGTGGTCTTTTGTGGCCACTGGAGTGTGACTAAGTGCAGAATTTTATCTTTTTTTTTGCCATTATGTAAATTATGCCACCTGTCTCACAAATGACCCACCATGACATTTTTCTGCCATGAATGAAAATGTCAAGTGGCACAACAATGTATTTCACTGCGCATATTTCTCTAACTTGGTGCTAGGCACAGCATTTCCGGCAAACTTGCATGTAAAACATTAGGACGAATTAGTCAAGACATAATGCTAAGTAATCGCATTGAATGGTCTCTAAATTTGTCTGCCTTCTGAACTAGCTGCCTCAATTTTGAAATCGCAACAATCCCTGCAACGAACTTCTTTAGTGAATTTTAGTGAATTCGTCCATCCAACTACTGCTACATACATCCTAACATAAAGAGAGTTTTGTATTAAGCTAGTTGGTAAATGGTATTTAGAATAAGAACAGCGCAAACTGATTGTCTATCTCTCCTCCTTGTTCTGTTAGTTCATGCTGTTTTAGTTCTAGATCTTGACATCTTCAACTGCAAATGGTGTGTTGCCAAGAATATCAATCACTACTGCTGCACTGTACTTAAAATCACTTAAATGTCCTCGCTGAAGCACCCATTTTATCTTTCTGATTCAAGGCATTAAGACATTTGTAAATGAAATAAAACTAGTCAAACTGAAAACACAACTCTGTTTTGGCTTTGTCCATTACAAAAGTTGCTGGATGAAAGGAAAAGTAAGCAAAAATTTTTTTAGCTTTTTTTTCTGTTAGATAGCCGCCAACTGCGTAATCACAGTATGATGTCTGGTTTCCTCAAACATGCAACAAATTATTTATTATAACCAGGGTGTCAAACCAAAAAAATACCGGTTCAGTTTTGATTAACAGACTCCGATTTCATTCCGGTTCACGGAAATAAAATTTTATAACGGTTTGCAAACCGCTTTGCAACACTTGACCGATTAGTGAACAGATTCAGTGCAGTAAACTTCTCTTGTCCTGTGATGGCAACACACCACACAGTGCTATTGACTTGTCTACATGGTGCATGCACAGGTTTTGTCAGGTGGGAGGAATGGGCTCCCTGGCCCATGGCCACGATAGGAATTTGTAGAGGCATTAGTGAAATTTCATAATCAAATACAAATATTCTAGAAAAATGACCATCGAATATGCACAATGTCCTAAAAAAAACAGAAATGAAAAGTTTTGAGAGGTCTGCTGGGCAAAAAAAAAAAAAGGCTTGTTTACATAATTCAGGTGAAAGCCTTAAGTGACTCGTTGCAATGGCTCATATCTGAAAAAGTGGCATCTAGTCCAGTGATGCGAAAGATATGATGCAAAATATACCGTCAGGGATGGCTCATACCCCCCTAAGTAAGCAAAGATGCAATGGCTGAATATGAATGAAGAAACGAAAGAGAAAGAATGAAGGAAAGAAAGAAGGAAGGAACAAAAGAAAGAATGGAAAAGGGGTGAACAAAAGAACAAAGAAAGAAAGGAGGGAAGAAAGACATAAAGAAAGAGAGAATGAAAGAACCTTTAGGTTCTTTCATTCTCTCTTTCTTTTTTCAGGTTAGAGACTCGCATGTGTCGTTGAGGAGGTCGATCTACAGCATCATACATTTACTTCACACTGCAACTCATGTCTTGCAAGAAGTCTGACCCCTCCGTTTGTATAAATTAATGGATTATCACGTGTGCAGCAGGCTTTCGCCTTCACATGTTACAGGAGTGTAACATGCTGCCAAATGTTTTAATACATGTAGACCAAATATGATACAACCCAATCACATCCGATGCACAATGACAATAAAAGTAATAAAAAGAGGAAGGGCAAACCCCAGATGCATTTAGTGAAGTTTAGCTAAAGGTAATATTACAGCACTGCACATCGTTTTGAAGGAATTCAAACATGTTGAGATGGGTCAAATGATTAATTACTTTGTATAAATCGAGACAGCGAATCCATAGGCTGCCAAAGACAAGACGTGCTTACTCGATGGATGATAAGACTTGTACATAAGTGACACCCTCCGCGTGCTTGCTAAGTAACTCAATTGTCAGCGCAACTGTGGTCCTGCTAAACAAAAATTTTTCAAACGAGTCTCTATTTGCAATCACTGTTTTTCCCTGCAAACCTCAAGAACTGTTGTTATCCTTTGTAGTGTTTGAATGGAACTATAAGAACTGGCCTTGGCACTGAGATGGCACTGAGATTCTGACAATGCGAACACCACCAGCACAGTTCTGTGCTAGATACTTGTTCTTTTTTTTTTGCGATAGCTATTATATAATAACTCCAGGCAAATTTCCGCTGCCGTCGTCAACATCGGTGTCGCCATGAGGTTCCATACAAAGTACAAGTGCTACAAGGTCACAGCCACGCACCATGTGCTGTAGGTGCGAGGGAAAACATGGGAGGGTGAGCTGAGAAGGATGGTGGCTTGGTGCAGCGATGTCATCTCACACACACAAGGGAGGAAGGCAGGGAGGTGTACAGACAGTAGGAGGGGAAGGGGGGAGAAGGCAGTGTAGTGCGCATCTCTGCTTCTACTGTGGCCGCGGCCGAGTGCAGCCACACACGTCCTATTTTTCAGGTAAACAGCAGTGGGTTCAAGGGCTAGCCAACCCAAGATAGCTGATGGCTTCATGTGCGCTGTGTTCTCGCACACCTGGTTCGCATTGAAGTGAGAACCAAGATGAAAGGGAACTCACTCGCTCGCTGCTGCCGTTGCTCTTCATCATGCCAGTATTCTGACAGCGAGTGTGAACAGTCATAGAGTCAGATGTGTTCATGTTTGCCTGTGCGCATGTGACACCGTGCTTATCAGTTTGGTTAGTGAGCAAATGTTTGCAGCAATTTATACACCTGATAAAACTACTAACTTTACAGCAGATATATGTCTAATAACTTGCTCTCGCAATCAATGCCTCGCTTTTCAGGCAAAACTGTTCAGGCAGAACAGTTCAGGCAAACTACTAATTTTTTTCTTTGTGCACATTTTGTGTGTTTTTTCTTAGAGAGAGTGCCCACATTGACATTGCATTACATAAATTACAACTTCGAACTTCAGCAATGAAAGAAGCTAGCAATTGACATCTCACTCAGTTTTCTGTAATTTTTTAATAAAAGCAGGTGAACACACTGAGGCTTCCGAATGATTAACAAGGGCAGCTCGTGCTAAATGTTGATACAATGCTTCTGCACATGACACCATAAGTTGGCCAAGTAGACCTATGGCAAAGTAAATAAAACTCTTTTAGAGTCACTCAAACATTATATTTCTTGCTTGGGGCTCACTCCCACTCACTCACCCGAATTCTGCTTAGGTGGGCTCACTCGGACTCACCGAAATTCTACTCAGCCGAACTCATTCAGACTCAGATGTGGCGTAAATTAATTTACGCCACATATTGCAACTTACGAATTGCAGCTGGTGACCTTAAAGGTATATCCACTTGGGAACGCATATTGAGGATGACACAAGTTATGAGGTATGGGTTCCCAAGGTTTGTGCCAAAACACATTCGTATTCCAGTAGCTTTTGAGCTTGAATGCATGAAATGGAATTTTGTTTAAAAAGCCAGTGGAAGTGCAGTGAACTTTTACAGTAAGTTTAACGGCGCTGATTTCAAAACTGGTGCTAGTTTCAAAATTTGTTTCAACTGCACGTGCCTGGTTAAGTCATTGGTGCGTATTCGTGTATTCCAATACGGGCGCTAAAGCAATTAGTTTAAAGGCTAATAATTAATTTTTGCAATTATTAAATTATGCGTATTGATTTCCAACGTTAACTTGTACTCTTGGAGTATTCTAGCTCAATAAGTATATTTTTGGAATATGCCACAAGGTATCCTTAGAGATCCTTTACATTAAAATACGACCGGTGTATGTGTGTGTGTGTACATATATATATATATATATATTGGCCTCGCACTTTACCACTGGAAAAGCTGGCGCCACCGTCAACGTGACGTGGCATGAGGGATCAAGTGGACACAGCGACCGCGTCGGCTGCTTCGGAAGCGCTGAAGCAAACTAAAAACGAAAGTTTAAAGTCGCACCTGCGCCGCAGTTCTGATTAAGTGGTGCGGCTTTACCGCCTTGGATGTCTGCTTGGCAACATCTGAAACTACTATAATAGGTAGTGGCTGCCTTTGAAGGCGTGCAGCATGGTAGGCTACTGCTCGGTGCCGCAGTGCCGGACGGATGCAACAGAGCCCGGTGTCAGCCTCATTCACATGTAGCCGCAAGCTTGGCTGGCGAAATTTAGAACCGGCAGACAGCCATCGGCTACAGTTCGTGTGTGCAGCAAGCACACACGCGAGGGAGAATTCTGCTATGGCGCCAGGACTGCGCGATGTTCTGTGAATAGCAGAAAACGCGCGCTGAGACGCTCGCCCGCGCCCACTGCCTGGTTAATGTCGGGACGGTTTGGTCTATGAACTTGTTAATGCTAGATACTGGCAAGTTCTGTGGAACGGAAAGGGAGCGGTAAGACGCATATTAAAGAAAGGCATGGCATATTGTCATGTTTGTGTTATGAATTAATGCACTGTATTACAAAAAAGAAGCAGAGGGAAATCCCACGCTGAGAAAACCGATAAACATACAGTGCAACACAACTTGAGAAATAATATTGAAACGTCCAAGAATTCAGAAGACAAAAAAAAGATTGAATCGTCGCGACGACACATCACAGTCGCCATAGGCGTCGAAGTCTCTATAACGAAATTATTTTTGAACAGTTCTGATAGCGTCCACGCAACAATGGTTGCTAGTGTACTGGGAAATGCTCATATGCTGCGGCCTAAAGCTCACGGCACGGTGCGAAAATGCACTCAAAGCGAAAGCAAAGCATTGTGCGCGGATATGCATGCGGATGCGCAGTTGGTCGCCGTGAACTCATGCTATGGCTGCACGCACTGAGGCTTCGTTATGTTATGCGCCATTTGGTTATACAGAGCACCCACTATAAGAACATATTTCACATAGTTTGCGCCTAGCGATTGCGGACCTTTCACGTAAGAAGCCGTTTCGGGAGACTACATCGCGGCGACCGCGCATAGTCGCGTTCACTGTAAGTATTCGGTAAAGAGATAGCGTCTGTAAACGATTCTGTGCTTTCAGTTTGCCCACGATTATTATATCGACAGTGAAAAACTTCCCTCGTTTTGAGAGTACCTACATAAATGTCCAGGAGGGCTGCCACGTGGCGTTTTTATTGAGCCCCGTAAGCAAAACCTACAGGGAGCGCGTCGCGTAATCCCTCATGCTATGCAAGGGAGGCTCTTCCGATAGATGGCGACTCCGTAACTCCTTGCTGCCAATATAAACTAGCAGTTAGTAGATGGTGTTCATGGTTGCATTTACCTTTCTTTTTGTTTCAAGCACTGTTTTTACTAGTTGGAATGTTCACCATCTAGACCAAGTTTACAAGGTACCGCATGTAGCAAAACTAAGCAATCTAGTTTGCTACGACTGACTATACGTTGTCGGTCTGATCATGCCTTGATTTTGTTTCCATCTAGTCAAAAAGCACATTTCCCGTGTCATTAAGCGCCGTTGTTGCCGGTTTTGATATGGTTTTCGGTTCAAGTTTGGTTTGACACCCTGATTATAACATATTTTAATGTGATGAAAATTGAAAATGCACTAAATTTTTTTTTATGGTGTATAATTTGTTTACAAGGGCAACCTCTGCACATCATGAAAATTGGAGGGTGGGGGGGTTACGTGTATCACTGAGGTCAATGCCACAGCTGAAGCCACATTGTGGTCACCTTGTTGAAAGCTTTACATGATGGTATAATAGGGCAGAGAAAGTGAGAAGGATGCGGTATGTTCTAACAGAAGCGACAGCGGAAAACTCAAGTTTAACATTCTCTATGGAATACAGGAAAGCGCAGAGCGAACAAGGAATGAGTGGTGTATGTGGCATGCATCCAGCTTAGAGCAAGGCACGGTCATTGCGTGGCTTGCGACCACTGCACTAGGCTGACTGGTGCATATGAGAGCGGTTTGCAAACACTAACTCTGATTTTTGTGATGTGCAGTGAGACATTGTAAACTAGAACATGGAAACACCTAGAATACATGCTTCACTTGGCGAGCATATTTAAATGGTCCCAAGAGGATATAACTGGTTATCTTTTTACTCGTTTGAGAAATTCTGGCAGGACACTGTAGGTAGTTGCAGGGTCAACAGCTATCTGATAAAGCCTCAAAAGCGAGATACAAAATTTTTGTGCAAGTACCTCTTTAAAATAAATTTCTAATTAAGATAATTCATTGCAGGCCTGAAGGAGTTAAAGTACAGTTATGAAATTAAATTACAAGCAACACATACCTCAATCCTCTTCTCAAAGCTTGTTCCTTTGTAGATGGCATCCACATAGACACTCGGAATGTGGATATGGTCAGGAGGCAAGGCACCAGTCTCAACAATCTCTTCCACCTGATTGCAAAAATAAAAAATCAAGCAAACTTGGGACATAATTTTGAGTAACGTAATTTTGAGACATTAAGTGTCTTCGACATGCAAATGAGATTCAACACAAGTGAGAAGTATGGCAAAAGAACTTACTTCAGCTATTGTGTACTTTGCTGCCTTGCACATTACTGGATTGAAATTCGATGCTGTTTTCCTGGAAAAGTACCAAGAACAAGGTTTCAACTCGTTTCGAGAAGGGAAGTAAAATATTTTACAGAGGCAATTTAGCGGTAAATGCAAGATAAATGCATTAGCATTATATCACAGCTCTTTGAGGTCCCAGATCGAAGAATTAAACTGCGTTTAGAACATTGCAAAGTGTTGCTCAGAATCTCATTCAATACACATCTTGCCTCTTCAAGTACCGAAATGCAACTGATGGTGGTCTGAAGCATACAGCATACCTTCGTCACTCACACTATATGTGTGTGTGTGTGTGTGTGTGTGTGTGTGTGTGTGTGTGTGTGTGTGTGTGTGTGTGTGTGTGTGCGTGCGTGTATATATATATATATATATATATATATATATATATATATATATATATATATATATATATATATATATATATATATATATATATTTATTTATATATATATATATATATGGTGTCCTACGTAACTTGAGCTAAGCATTAAAAATATGCAAATGCCATATAGCTGGACAGAATCAAGGCAACATTGTTTGCCATCGCTTGGAGATACTCAGATTACTATTTTCATCCCACCTAATTAGAAAGTTAGGCTTAATTAATTAATGAGCTTCTCAAATATTATAATTAGATAAAAAGTGTCAATGAAAAATTGTAGAGCAACGTGAAAAACTCCCGATACAGTGTTCTGTTGCTCGATACGTGCTATGTAACGGTGTTTTTCCGAGCATGGAAGAAGCCCACGAATACACGCAAAGTTCCTCGAGCGAACAGTCGCGTGGCAATTTTGCATGTATTTGCGGGCTTCTGTCGCGCTCAGAAAAACACTTTTATGTAGCACGCATTGAGCAACAGAAAGCTGTATACTGAGTTTATCATGCTCCCATCAGGCTTGTTTCAGAGTAAGCCCACTGTATATATTGAAATGTATTCATAACTAAAAAAGATAAAAAGGATACAGGGAACACGACTTGCCTAAAGACTATATTTCCGGCCTTGTCTGCTTTCCACGCCTTAACAAGAGCAAAATCACCCGTGATGGCATGTTCCATGATATAGTTCTTGCCATTGAATACCTGGTGCTGCAAGGTAAAACACAATTCTTTTTGTACTGTTAAAGTGTCATAGTTGAACCCACTTACAATGAGATCAGATTTAACAATATATTGGATATAACAATGAGCAGTCGACGCACCGTCAGGTGGCACCAAAACTAGCATTCTTGAAGCAAGGAATCACGGCACAATGTGTGGCACTCCATGCTGCGACTGCAATCTCGAGCGCCATAAACAATTCCACATCCCACCAACATGGATTTCCTTGTTTTTGTTGCATTTTTCTCGCTTAGGCGCACATTATGCACTGCACTAGGTGTGCAATAACCGTCGTCGCATGTCGGCAGCAACATGCTGCCGCTTCAAACGGGCGATCAACAAACAAGATGGCAGTCATGATGCGTCTCCGGCACAATTGCTTCTGGCTCTTGGTTGTTTTTGTAAACAAAAGTGGCGCCGCCCAAGGAAATGAAAAGTGGTGGCATTTTACTCAATTTTAGAGCAAAGCAACTGCATTTGAGCACGTCTTGGAGCCCACTAGCCTTGCGTGAGTAGGTAATATGCGAGGTTATATTCCAGCAAATTTCGTTGATACGGGATTGTAGTACAGCGACATTTCGTTGTCAAGGAGTACGAAATGCATCAAAACCTATGGGCGTTTGCCAGGGATACATAACTATTTCATTGCCGTGAGAATCTCGTAGTAGTGGGATTTCGTTATCGCGGGTTTCGACTGTAAATGGGTCCGACTGTACTTATTTCTGCCTAATTAAGTTGTTTGAATGTTTGTCCCCTCTGCTTTCTTTCATGCACCCTGGTTATAACAATTATCAGTTATAAAAATGGGATTTTATTGGCACTTGAATATTGTTACAAGTGGGTTCCACTGTATATTTCTTTTACAGCTAAAGCTTCCATGCTATGTTCAACAGGGACAGCCTGAGATTCAGTTTTGTGCTACATGTGGTCCACTTAAAGCAGAATTTGTTCCAGTAATGAAAAATATTTCAAGAAACAAGTTGTTCTATCTTCATTCTCGATCACAAGATATCACCATATGCCAAATGCATGTACTACACATAAACTCATTCATGTGTGTGCATGTGTCATAAAATATTTCATGACGTAAATTTACGACTATGGTCATGATGGAAATGAGAAATGCCTCGACAGAGTAATATACTTTTTTACATACAGTATACAGCAATCTCAGCAGGTTCAAGAGAAAACAGCATTTTATTCTAGAAGCAGCTGACTGATGTTTTGTAGGCCTTTCACGTCATTTTCTTAACCTTTTATGGAGAGGATGCCTAGAGGCAACACACACACCAAAATTTTTTTCTTGCTGAATTTTGGCTTTAAATAAGAAAGATCTGGCTAAAGGTCTTCAGCCAACACAGAATGAGTAGCAGCAAGCATCATTTGCTGGATTTGAGCAAGTAGAGAGGACGAGGAAAACGTTTTCGTACAAATCGCTTTCTTTTGAAAGCATCGTCAGAGAAGAAAAACTGATGCAACATTGCTGGTTGCAGTCATATCCCACAGGTACAATTCCGTTCTACATCTGACGAGAACTGTCTGTACAATTTGCTGCAGGTGGCTTGGGGTGGAGTTTGTTTCCAATGTTCTGCCTAGTGTTGCCTACATATTGCTGAAAAAGTTTCCACAAAATCTTTTCTTGTCGTTGCACATCCTTATTCTCTGTGTATTTTTGCACATTTAGATGAAAAATAAACATTTCCTTCAGTTATCTTTAGGTCTCATCATTAAAGGGCTTAAAAGATGCTGTTTACCTTTCTGTCGAGTTAAGTCGGTACTTGTACGAGGCCACTGTCACTCCTACTTTAAGCATGCTTCAGGAATGGAATGTCTGGCAGAGTGAAGTGGGCCGAGTCACCTTAACGCTACTCTGTCTCAACAACTGTACAGTGTAGGGGAAGCTAGGGGTGCCTTCGAACTGAGAACCAAAAGGAAAGCTTGCTCACTGCATATCACTAATCCTTCTGCTGCACACACTATACGAATGGAAGAACTATGAACTGATTAGAGGCACACAATTGGCAAGCCCATCTTCTTCCTTCCACAAGACATGCAGCAAACAAGGCAACCTACTCGTGTGACTGAATGATCGAAATGGTCGTGCAGACCACATACAAAAATTCCCCGAGGCCCCAGGCTGCAAGCCTTCTTGGGCGAGGTGTGTCTCACCTGCCTCGGCTCGCTTTTGATGGAAATATTGCCATTAGAGTCATATCTGATTGGGGCTCCACCCTTGTGAATCAGTGTGCCATATGCAGTGGGTGTGAAGAAAGCCGGTATGCCCGCTCCACCAGCACGAAGTCTCTCAGCCAGGGTTCCCTTCAAGAAAGAAACACAGAGAATCAAGATTCGGACATTTTGACGGCATGCTTCCACATACGCACATTCTGAAAATATATGGCATCTTTTGTGACGATGCACAGTACACTGTGAGGGACACCACGGTGTAGGGCTCCAGGTTAATTTTTGATCACCTGGGGAACGCAGACAAACAATAATTCAGTTTCAGAGTGCTATTCTTTCAAAACACAATTTTCATTCATTTGGCAGGGAAAGGTTGATTATTACTGGACAAAATGAAAGCCACACGTCCCTCTTTAAGTTTTGCATCAAAACCTCAGCAGCAGCATATCTATGTGACATAATGGATTGTGAAGTATTTTTTTTATTATTATTTAAGCCGCTTTGGCAGAAAAGTTGAATTTTCAAAACTTGCTAGTCTTTGAGTCAGTTGGTTCCTTTACAACGCAATGCAGTCTTTCTCAACCGATATTTAACTAAACCTGAGCAGATGCTGTCAAAATCTGCTACGTCATTGCAAACTGGTGTGGGATGACAACTGTTGCCACTCATCTTTCATTTAAGTGTCTCTTCTGATTTACCAAGCCCCCACTTACGGCAAGAGTGACTGTTTTGGTATCGCAAAAATTTAATTTACAAATGCTATTTAATGTAACCCAGTTGAACATTGATATAATTTTAGATTTATTTCATTATATCCAATAATTAATTACATGAAAGTTTGTCTGTACAGTCGCTCACCAATTATTCGGGCATGCTCAATGATACGCACAGCTTCATTGCACCGCCACTCACCTCATAGACGTAAGTGTAAGGACGAGCCCAACATCACGTGCAATGCAATGTGCCATTTGATAATTTGGACTCTGCCTGCATGTACACATGCTAATTCGGCCCACAAGCCAAGCAGAAAGAGCAGTGTTCTTGTTTTGATACATCAATGGCACCACTTCGAGACCAAAAAATGCAAAGCCTAGTCTATCCAGTAGGACAAGCTAAACCAAAGCACTAGGTTCTAAAAGCTACAATTGTGCTTTGTCACGTGCATTCCAAACTTCCTCTCTTTGTTCCCTAATGTATGAAAAAGCGACTCGGTCACAAGCGACTTCTCTGAGTGCTATTACGAATTTTTGTCACTCAGAGGCATCAAGCAGCTTCAAGCAGCCCCAACTCCATCCTCAATCTCTTTGTCGACGAGGGAAGTGATTAAGTAAACGACCTTTATGAAGAAACTCGCGATCATTCGGCTATCTTAGTTGCCAAGGACTGAAAATAGGTGCATACACTGACAGTGTTTTCATCTATTTGTAGGAACAACATGACAAAAGTCAAAATATAGATTCACTAGGTTCCATACAAGAATATGTACATGCAGGAATGCATTGACAAGTTTTTTTGGCCACTTGTGGAATAAAATCACTGAATTTATATTTAATCATCCAATATTTTGGACTCCCCATATATTCAGACTTTCATATAGTCCCTACCTAGTCCAAATTACCAGTTGGTGACTGTATTTCTCTTTAGTATCCCTTCATTGTGCAGCTTAATTTAGAAACACGAACTTTCCTTTTTTTTTTGTCCTTGTAAGAATGCAGCCACTGCAGCTGGAAATGAAAGCTGTGAAGATGCACACATCTTCTACCCAATAAGAAAACATTTAGAATGACAAAGTTGAGCTAGCTCGTTAGGCTGCAGACACGTTAGGCATGCAGACACGGATGCAAAATGAGGGAAACGAACAACAAAAATGGTGTTTGTGTTGTCCATTTATGTTCTTTCACAACCTTGGCAAAAGTTTCCCTGGCAAGGAAGATGACACTAAGTGGCAAACGGAAGCTGAGTGACATACCTGGGGAAATGCCAACAAGGGTTTAGTGCCAATTTCAACAAGACAGCTCGACTTTCTCAAAAGGTCTTTACACAGACAAGTCCTCTACTCAAAACATCTGTATCGGCCTAGCTTTCCCCACACTGGCTCTCCTTAAGTTTCTTTAATTTCCACTCCTCATCCTTCCGGGAGCCTTTGGCCTCCATTGAATTGTTAGCGTACAGAGCAGGGTAGCATTGTTCTCTATACACAAGGTTCACCCAATGTACAATTCACCAACGTACTTAGCAGTCATAGTAAGATGAAGTTTAGATTGCTAGGGAATTTGAGAATAAAGCATGATGTCTTTAGCCTGATTAATTTGTGTATACAAGAAAAAGTTAACTTTATGCTGTCGCACTAAAACCCTTGATGCCACCTCAACCCTGTTGAGCCTAAACCATTTCCAGGCAGATTAACTGCTCACTAGTAAAAAAGGCCCATGCAAGAGCCATAATATAGGCACTGACTTGATGCAACACACAGCTTACAATAAGAATCATTCTTACATGAACAGACAGCATAACAACAGTATGTTTTGATGTTGTTATAGGTCACACAAAAAATGTGACCTTTCATGTCAGAAACAGCTGGCATGAGAATAACTAAATAATTACGGATAACCCTCAAATGACACACGCACACACAATCATGACCACATAAAGTCAACAGACAATGAAGCCAAGGCAAGCATCGGGAAAATTGGCTGTGGCTGCAATTGAAATGTAGAAAATAATGAAGAAAGAAAAAGGAAATTAAAGTGGATGAAAGGATAAATTGCCGCCATTAGGAGCCGAACCCAAAACCTCCACATTACACATGTGTTGCCCTACCATTTGTGCTATGGCGATGGCTATCAATTTGTCCACTAACTTGGGTATGTATTTTGGCTAGGTCGAGCCCTCAGAGGGTTAGCCAGTGCCACTCAAAACCTAGATGGGCGGGTGACATCCTTCTTTGCCCAATGACATCACATAACATGTGAACTTAGGAGAGCAGGCACATGGCTAAAAGACCTTCGTATGCTACCTAATCTGACATCGTCTGTCAGATTTGAGATCGTCGCTATGAATGAATGAGAGAAAAAGAGAAACCGAGGGGCCCGATTTTTGGTAATCATGAGATATATATATATATACACACACACAGAATGTCCCAGTTAACTTGGACCAAGATTTTTCAAAAACCCATGAGCTCTCGAGAAATCTTACCGATGCGTAGTAGCGGCAGTCGTATGTACTTACAGCCAATATTTTTTTTTCACCAACCTTTCTCAAGACAGAAAACAAAATATAGAGGTACATTTTGTTTCCTGCTTTGAGAAAGGCCGGTCTTTGGCAGAAACATTGACACAATAAACAGTTGTCTTTAAGAAGTGCATCAACTTTCCAATTATAATTTTGCATCAACCAAGGATACAACTTCTACTTTCCAGTCATATATATATATATATATATATATATATGTACACACACACACACACAAACACGCACGCATGGGGAAAAGGTTATCAACTTGCAATATATCACCTTGAAAGAATAATAAACTGAAGCTGAAATGGAAATATTTCATCCATCGTGCCAAGTACTCGTGCCATCAGTACAATAATTTTATTAATTATATACAATAAGTTTATTGTATGAATAATTTGTAACGAATAAATACACAACAAATTATTTTATAAAGTTTATCTCTCAGAGAAGAGACATGCATCTGATGAAAAAAAAAAGAAACCCTAGGAAATGAAGTGCACCCCCTCTTTGCTTTAACACTCACTTCCACAAATGCTCACTGCCACCATGGTATTCTATATGAACTTACCTGCGGCACAAATTCCAATTCAAGCTCGCCTGACAAATACTGCCGCTCAAACTCTGCATTTTCGCCAACATACGAGGAGATCATCCGCTTTACCTAACCAAGAGAAAAAGAAATAACATTAACATTCATATTCATCATGTCACAGAAAGTGAGCCCTTTTCCATCCTGCTTGTGCTTGTAAGAAAATTAAGTGGGTAGGCAAAAGCTGTGCAATGAAATAGCACTTGATAGAAACCTACTTATAGTACTTACTCTTCAGTTGAATGAATAATTGTGGAACTCGGGTACTGACAGATGCTGATGTATTTGTGTCTCACATAAATGAACTGCCACATGAGTGAACACGAGGTCTCTCAAAGTTTGTTAAAGTGTTACTGCGTACGATCATGTCCTCTCATTCCACTCATGGCAAACAGCATACATCTGTAATCGGCACTAACAAAAAGGTGAACAAGCAACAACCCCACACAAATGTTAAAGAAGGCATTATTAGGCACAACTGACAGTCAGCATATGTTAGCTCGAAATTCAGCCCATTGGGGAAAAAAAGACTGTCTCGTTCAGTGGGACACCATAAGGTCGTAGTTGTGTTTGCCCAAAACCTTATTCGCAATAATGCAACACTTCGAGTTGGTATCAAGCCAGTTCAAATTGTATATATAGACATCTTTGTACTCATCTCCATCTTTTGTGTTGTTTGAAGTACTGAACCTAACCAAACCGATGTAAGTAAACACCTTACAGAGCTGATGTATCCCAACTTGACAGCTCAGCATGTTTACATCTTAGTTTGTCTTTGTTTTTTTGAGAATTTAAGAAATAAAACTAAATGGAACAAAATCTGGGCTACAGAGACTGTTACTGCCAAATAATGATGAATTACCTATATTCACTTCACTACTGAAGTAGCATGACACCCCAAAACACACTGAAGCAAAAAAAAAAAAGAAAGACAAAATAACTCATTGAGAACTTTCAAAATTCATTATTTTTAAGCAAATCTGCTCAGCGACAAAGATAGTTTATGTGCTAGATACGAAGACAGCACTTTACATCACAGTAGTTGGTTATTTCAATCTATTTACAACTGCTTACCTATACTTGTTTGAGCAGAGTGCACGAGTTTTAACATTCGCACTGGCTTAGGTTTCAAACGCGACAGCATCTTTTTCTTGAGCTCTCTAACCTAAACGAGCAGCTCTTGCTGGGCAGCATGCCTCTGGATCTGTGCCAGGAATGTGCGCTGCTGTCCGAGACAGGTCATTTACTCTTGTGCACTAGAGACTCAGCAGTATCTTTATCTGATAACGCTATTCACAGTGACTTCAAGTGGCCAACACTCCAACGCTAATCCATTTTATTTCTCACAAAGGCGAAAATTGTGAAGCGATTTCAATAAAATGCATTTTTTAATACAATCAACTAGCCAAAGATAACTGCAAGTCATACTCCATCATTTCACAAGGTTACATTCTGAAATTTCCATTTATAACTTAATGGTGTACACTACAGAGAAATACAAAAATAATGAAGCCATTCCAGAAACACTATTTCAGTTAGTTATCCAACCAAAAATAAATGAAAAATCATGCTCCACCCCTTCACAATTATAAGGCCACATTCTGAAACTTCCATCTAGCACTTGAGACACCACAATCTCAGCATCCCACAAATGCTAGTAAACAAGTTTTCAAACCTGTCGCGTGTTGAGGAGTATCCCAAGCCCAAAGCCATCCACACCGGCATTATTACTGACGACAACAAGGTCCTTCACACTTGTCTTTGAGAGCGCAGCGATCAAATTTTCAGGGATCCCACAGAGACCAAATCCTAAAAGAGGCATTGAGCACTCGTGAAGCTTGAAGAAGTTGCAGGAAAGCAAGGCAAGGCACCAGACAAGCTAGACAGTGGGAAAATAAGAAAATAGACTGTGCACTGTCTTTTTTTTCTCCTGTTTCCTCATTTATTCATTTTCCTGGTAATATTTAGCAATTATATTCAGTGCTTGTCATTGTGGCCATTTAAATGTGTGTTTTAACACTTGACTGCCTATTTGGATAAATTTTCTAGCAATGCTAAATTTTCTTTCTTGCATCTTGAATTGCTGCATGCAGTAAACTTTAAAACCAAAGCTAATAGCGCATTTTTAAAAAAAAGTATAATCCCTTTCTCTGCTTTTTGCAAGTGGTGTAACAAGCTGAAGTTTGCCAATTTATATTCCAGTTTAACCTGTGGCTAAAGCCTGGAGTCGCTGCAAGGAAAGCATTTGATTTGTCCGCCTATTAACGCGTTTTAATTAATGCGCTTTGTACAAAAGCTATTTAAACAAACGCGCTGCGCTGACGTTTTACGCACCTCCAACGAGCAGCTTGGAACCGCTCTTTATTTCCTTGATGGCCTCATCGGCCGATTTGCAAAACTGGGCATTTCTGCTGGATGTCGTACCGATACTCCGCTGTGCGAGAGAGAGAGAGAGAGAGTGAATAGTTACAGATGTAACGTAAGCTGCACATGACACTGTCGGAATGCGCACACAACCATGCCCCGTACAAATCTTTCCGCGTGAATATATGCCGATACCACTTCGACAGCAGGCGATGGTGCAACGAAAAAACAAAAAAACAAAGAACGCCGAAAACCAGAATCGTTCTGGTTTCACACAAGTTTTGGTACTGCTGTTAGCGCTTAGTGCGACGAACGCACATGGAAAGCTTCGTACGAATGCCCTCGGATCATGTTCGCATCTTCGACAACGTACGAAATTAGACCATCGAATCCCCTTGCAAAAATTTGTGCAGCAAACAACACCGAACTTCTATTGTGTTTACATAATTCTCGCTGTCACTATTCATTCTGCGCTACCAGAGTTGTGTGTCGTGTAAGTGAGATGCGGATAATTATCGCCATGCAGCATCTCGCAACATGCAGCCCAAGACAGTAAACACGACGTACCACAGCAAGCTGCTGGTTCCTTCCAAGTAAGGGAGCACAAATCCTGCAGAGCACTATTCTTGCGGCCATCCTTTGAGGGTGTAGGCAAAAAGCTCAAGTTAACGCTTTCTGCACTGTAGAAAAGGTACTTTACGTATGCACATATCAAGAACTGCTCTCACCCGATCTGATGATCATCCGACTGCGGCTGCCGTGCTGCCGCGGGGAGGTTGGGCCGGTTGGTTGGGCGCGTTTCCCAGTACGTTATTTGCCGTCTAGATGGCGCGACACGTCCGCACCTATTAAGGGGCTTCAGCATCTATTGGAGTGCTTCGGTGTCCCCCTCGCCCGCGGAGGGCATCGAAGCACCCTAGCATCTATCCCTATCATCAATAATATTAATTTGCTTGTATACTGGCCTTCGAGTGTGGGAATTGGCCAAGAATCGGGTGGTTTATTAAAAATTATTATATGGGCCTTAGAAGAAGCCCTATCGAGAAATCTTGAAAAGATGAAAAGAATAAATTTTGATAAAATTTAAGAATTTAGCGAGGAAATCGTCCTGATTCAATTGTATAACTCGCAAAGCTTCACCAATTAACATCCCTATGTAATGTCCCAGAGACTCCGAAGGATAGAATATCGGGAATCGTTTTATTCAATTCAGCACCTTGAAATTTTCCTTCTAAAGTATGTTTTCTTAATGTCAACATGACAGGAAAAAGTGTTATACTGTTTTGTCCTCCCCACAGTATGAGCACAAGGAAGGAGGATGCTAGACCAGATCGATGCAGATAATAGCTTTATTCGACATCGGAATTTGGTGAACAGGAGTTCAATTTTTCTATTGCGGCAGAAATTTCTGCTTCAAAGGAATAGGGGGTGTCGGTAATCAGTTAAATTTGTTAATGATAGGTTCCAAGAATCTTGCATAACTGCTCATCCCCTGAACCTAGCAGCTGTTATGAAAGCTGATACAGGAATTATTGAGAGAATTAATTGGACCACCAAGGGCAGCTCTTGCCAAGCTAGCTGTGTGCTAATTCATTTACATATAACTAATCCTTTGTGACCAGGTACCCATACCAATATTTTAGTGTTCAGTGAGAGGGTATTAGACAATGAAATGTACTTGAAATGCCACTATTTGCAGTAAGAGCTGAACATAAAGAATCCGTTACTAGTATTACCACTTCCGAGATTGACGAGTTGACGTACTTTTCATAAAGCCAATGTAACTGCCAGAAATTCAGCTAAAGATACTGATATGTAGTCGGGAAGTCCTAAAGAGAATGAAGAGTCAAAAGCGGAAGGGAAAATTCTAATACCAGATTTTTCTTCAGTTTGTGATGCATCAGTCGTTATTACGGCATTTATCTTTAGTTCCAATTAGTGATATTGTAATAGCCCATTTAATGTATTGTAAGAAAGGTGTTTCGCTTTGTTTGAATATATATCGTCAAATATAATCTGGAAATTCTCTCTCTCTCACTGCCAATAGGTCGAATCTCACAAGATCATAGATCTAGAGGATTGACAAGTGCCTGCACAAAGACGACCTGAGGGGTGTGGAACCGAGGCCAGGAAGTTTGAAAAATATTGCAGGCTGAGAAATAAAAACCATCTGTAATTGTGCTGGAAATCGCATATGTTTATGAATGTTTGGACCGTTAATAACCGAAATCTACACAAAAGAGACAGTAAGCATGCACCTAGGTATATTATATTGTTGCGAATGAATTTTGGTAAACAAAGGCACAGGCGTAAAGCTTCTTGTTCCAGAAGAACAAGGGGATGTAATTTATACGCCGACACACCTGAATATAGAACACATTCAAATTCCAAAATAGGCCTTACGTACATTTTATAAATCATCACAAGAGAGCCTCTCCACATCCCCGATCGACTGTTGCAAAGCCTTCTTAGCATTCCAACCGCACACACTCTTTTTTTATGTACATATTCAATGCGCATGCACCAAGCTTGTTATGATGTATTATACCCAGGTATTTTACCAAGTCCGCCTGAGGTATATTCTGCAGGCAGTACATAAGGTTTATATGTATTGTATCCAATAAAGGAAAATCCGTAATTCAGCATTTTCTGACTTAAAGGAGAGGCAAATATTTTAAAGCAAAGCTTTCTTTGCCTCTTCTAGCGACTTTCCTGGCGCTGCTGGTGTGGTCTGGCTCGCATGCACCACTGGGTTTCTTGCAACACCACCAGATGGCACTCGGCTGCACAGACTCCTAGAGTTACTGTATATGGCCCTTCATATGCAGCAACTTTATGCATCCCAGCCAGCGCTGCCAGGCAGCGTTTCGCAGTTTGGGTGCATGGCACGAGCTGTGCTTGCTTTCATATGCAACAAAAATGCAGGTGCTGGGCTGTGCAGGTCACGTGCTGGGCTGTGATAGTGTAAACATTAGAATTGTTCATAGCCTGAAGACAGTTCTTGGAGCTGGCGTCTCAACAGCGTGCTGGCCACATATACAGGAGCACATAAACACGCTCCAGCAAAATGGTTCAAAAGCATGCACTCAGCGTCAAGGACACCGAGGCTCAAAAGAAGAATCACATGGAACAGGAGTGTCTTTGCTACGCAGCGAAACGTGGTGCAAGCCGTGAATGTATGTATACAATGTATACATAGAATTATAACAATTAATTGAATTATGTACAGCCCCATAATTCAATTTATGTTTAATACTTCTGTCACAATACGATGTGCCATGTGATGCAATAATAATGCTCAACCCTCTCACAGATTATGAACGACGCACAACGCCTCAAGCAAACACATCTCCCTATGTGTTCTCTGGACTACATAGACAAACAGCAGTGGTGCATGCAAGGTAACATTTAACATCAACTCGGGACTCTCATATTGGACTAAACGCTGAAGTAATTACACATTTGCTGCAACATCACTGCTAATTATCGTCTATCAAAGCAAACGGCATACAAAGCTTCGATTACATTGATTCCCACAGTTTGTGTAATTCACAGATTTTTATTGCCCTCGTTTTATCTTTGTTATTATTGCAAAAAAAAAAATGGAAGAGGGGGTAGGAAGGAGGATTTAATTGAAAAAATATACATGAATGCTACACAGTGGGAAGAAAATTGGCAGTGCATCCATTCTTTGGAGATGATTGGCAACATTAATGCGATTAGCAATCTATATATCTTATGATGGGTGCATAAATGGTGATGGTATGTTTTATACGACGATTATTATGAAAAGCAGCACACATACCCAGTGACCCAAGTTGTTGTCAATGTGTTTAAATTAAGAATGGCACATACCCATCGACTCAAGTTGGCAAGAAAAATGTTTATAGAAGGGTGACACACACACAGGCCTTTCCCAGGCACACAACCAGTGAACCGAGTTGGTGCGAAAGAGGTTCATTGAAGATCAGCTCATAACCAGTGACTAAAATTGGTCCGACCATTGGTTTCGAACTCGAGTCCCTCAGCGCAGCAGCCCGATGCCCTACAAATTTGACCATGCACCACCCAGTGACCAAGTTGGCATGAGAGAAAATCCTCCCAAGATATTTGTGAATGGCCAACCATTCCCGAAATATTCGCTGCCAAATTCGCATTGTTACGTACAACCCTGCTCACAAAATTTAATGTCCAAAATTTTATTGGAAAATTCGGTTGAATGAGTTCACAGAGGCCATATTACAATTTCGTGCCCCGATTCGATGCTGCTGACGTCACTGGTCAATGTTATTGCCTTAAAAGCATGTTTAAAAGTAAATCTAAAATGTTTATTGCTAATACCACTAACAAACATTGCTTATAACAACGATATTTTTGAATCGGATGCGACTTCGTTACGAGGTTTGATTTAGTTCAGGCAACAAAACCTGTACTAGTGATTATTATAGCAAATATAGTCGATGCTGAATGGTCTGCTAGATGGTTGGTCATTTATGTGTCATGCTCTCTAGTGGCAAAATAACGAAAGTAGTATGATGGACAGGAAATCATGCTGGAATTGCAACAGAGAAAATGCACTGAAGCTTCAATGTGTTCACTATGGACAGGAAAGAGGGCAACTAGGTCATTGTAGATATTATACTCCATGAAGCTTTCAGCATACAAAGAGAAAGGGATAACCTCCTCAGTATTCCTTCATTTGGTATCTCCAAGGCAGAATTATCTTTGTCAAAGTTTGGGTAGACACACATACAAAGCCAATTTTTCTTTTTTTTTTTTCTACCTTTCTTCCCGTGAACAGCAGCTTTCTTCCAGTAAACCATAGCTTTAAGGCCAGCCACTTGCCTATCTGTCATTTTTCTTCCGGTAAGTTCTTTTATTGCTGGAAAACATGACGCAGATTACTGCAAACAGTTTTCAAAAGTAAGCATGTGTCATTAAACATATATTTTGTGTTCCAGGCTAACAAAAATGCTTTTTGACTTAACATTACTTTCCAAGCAAAAATATTGGAACCTGAAATGCCTAAGGCCAAGACAGTCGCATTGTACCTTGATCCAGAAAGTATTACAACATGTATTAACATTCTTTTGGTGATTTTATAGATATAGAATGTTTCCTAGAAGTTTCACAGAAATACCTTTAATGCACAGGAAAGACATAAAGGCACAAATTAAAGCAGTCACATAGAAAGAAACAAACACAAACACCCATTCAATTAATTTATTCACCACCCGAAGCCTAGAATGTATACGCATGTATGCACATGTACACAGGGTATGGAAACAGCTACCTGCGCGTATATGTGCACAATTCTAGGCTCAATTTCGGGCTACATGCCTAGCCTGAAAAAAAAAATTGTCAGTAGTTGCAGTTTTCAAACTTTCCCTCACATCTGCAAGTTTGCTGCGTGCAACCCTCCGTAGTGTTATAGAAAATTAAATAACACAATTCAAGAACACTTTAACAGGTCTTCAAAACTTTATTGCATAAATGGCAGCAATTAAAAAGTCAGACTGCTGCATTTCAATACCATAGAGTACAAAAAGCACAAATGCACAGCAATAAAAAAGTTTTATAATTTGACATCTGGTTTACACAATTTCATTTGGCACTTAAATTGGTCGTGTAGCTACTACTAAAAATAATGCAACCGTATCTGCACACAACAAATAAGTTGCTTGAGGTAAGAAACTTCATTAAATGTTTGCATAATATGACTAATAACCGGTTTTGTGCTGACTGTGGCAGTGTATAATCACTAGAACAACAAATACAGTCACAATGTTAATGAATATAAATACAGTGTAAATCATGTTGGGTGCTTAACAAACTCAGCTTATCAACAACTGTGCAAGTGTTCAACAAGTGCACCAGCGTAGTTTGCATAAAATTTGTTGAGATGCTGCCGGTGAAACTGGTTAGTACTTACAATATTGTTGTTTTCAACCATCAGTGTACACATAGTAAACTTTGATATGGGAATAGCAGCACACTCCCTGAAGGATTCCATTTGTGATTTTGTTCATAAATGCTCATAAAAGCGGAGAAAACATGGCACTGCCCACTACTTTTTCAAAGTAAACAAGTTTCAGCTCATCATATATAAGCTTCATATATTGTCATTATAAGTAGAAAAAGGCACTTTTTAGATGACATATCAGTTCTGTGCCAGTGGAGCTTAGCGCACCTGTACACATGTCTGATAATACAAGAAATACCACTCTGACAAAGCAATATTTAAATCCTCCCATATACCTCCAAAAACAGATTATAACTAAGACCAAAAGAGAACAAAAAATCAAAAACACCTATGGGCTTAAAGCCACACAATAGGGACACCTATGAATTAAAACAAAGATATGAACTGTAGATCTCTCTTTCACATTGCATATCCCTGTATGAAAGCAACAATGAAGTGAAGAAAAGCCTGCAACAAAATCAGGAATTTGTAGTGAATTTAATGGCTTGCAACTTCTCACACCTGACCTTTCACCTTTTCTTACCATCATCACAGTGTGGCACCGTTAACAAAACCAGCCCCATGGAACTTCAGTCAAGTGCTTGTTTTCATTACCCAATAGCATAAACCCCAAAACAACTAGGCGAGAACCACTGCAACTGGTACAGTCAACTAAAAATTGTTCCAGGTTGCTGACAGCCATGGAAAAGTTCAGATTTTCCCACAACATAAAGCACTAAGTCTGAGGCAAAAAAAGAAAGACAAGTCGTGGGACCAGCTCTGCATTAAAAGCAGAGGAGCTGCAGAGTGCGTTTTTAAAGTACAGGCTGCTTTCTTCAACTGTGAGGAGTTAGTATTTTCTCCACAATGACTTCCACCAAACTAATACTAGTAAGGCTTCTAGACTTCACAATCATCACAAAAATAATACCTGGAACAGAAATATTCAAGCAGAACGCTCAGCGGGCACAGAGTACACTCGATAGCTTTCACATAAGCTGATGGCCCCAAAGCGATAATAAGTGCAATGCATCGCCCAACAAACATATAAAATTATAAACAATAATTCTTTTACCTCTTTTTCTAAAGTAACAATCTTGTACAAAAAGGAAAGCTTGTTTAAAGTACAGCACACTATAAGGCCCCTTGTTCCTCGTGGCTTGTAGGCATATCACAGTTCAAGCCACAATGATAACTTCTTAAACATTGTACAAGAGCTGCAGATGTATGAAACATGTTCAGGGTAAATAATTAGGGAAACAGGCCAGGAAGACTCATCAAACCAAGAAACCCAGCTTTCAAGCTAAAATGTCATGACCGGTAAACAAACTTGACATAAAAGCCAGCAAAAAAAGTTTCATATGATCAATCACGAGAGGGTGACAAAGCAATTGTCATAAACCAACTCGGGCTGCTTGTTTATGTATTAGTGGTAAGTTAGCACAGGCATGAATGGTCATGCCAAGTCCAGGCACCTGTTGCATGTGAATACAGTGCTCAACAAATGAAAGCAATAACTTGAGCAGTCTGCTATTGGCATATGTTGTGATGCCGCAGAAACTATTGCTTTAGGACACAGCGAGCAAAACCTTTACCTTACTTTAGTCACAAACGGGAAGCAGCCCATTACATTAACATGAGTTATCACATTTCATTGATTCGGCACTGTACAATATTTCAAGAGTCCTTAGTAATAACGATCACATGAAACAGTGCCCGGAACTGTAGAGACCGCACATTGCAGCTTGCAAAAGCAAGAATATGCCACACAAATCTGTAAAAGCTTGTACAGCCATCCTAATGGACCACAGTTACTGGCCTGTTTACCACATGAGCGACAAATGCAAAGATGTGGTACACACACACTATACAATAATGCACATGTTATCAAGTGTTATAAAGAAGATGCGCCCTCTATTGTGAAATCTGCTACAAGCACTAGCTTGTAGGAGGCGACTGGTTGTCGTCCCCTGTTGGTTCAGCTCCAAGATGGATGGATTGAGAAGTGCCGTAGCTAACGACAACCTTGAACTTTGTGTCAACTCCCCAACTCTGCAGTTCTGCTGAGCCAAGCAGGATAAACTCCAGGGCTGTGATTATGCCTATTGCACTCCCTATGTAGTAAAACAGTGCCCACGCTTCCAGGGGACTCTGGAACCAGAAGAAGCAGAACCAAGCTGAACTAGGCAATGATGACATTTCCATTTGTTTTTGTTTGTAAATGTGAAAAACAAACTGTCCCGTCTGATGGCAATACACAAAAGAAGCAAATGCATCCCAATGCATCCCATAATGCATCTGTGCCAGATGTAGACACTTCCCATTGAGAGCTAACTAGGCGTCGCCATAACACACTCTGTACTGTTGTGAACCTGTGCTAGCCCCCAACTCAAGAGCACTGCAAAAGCAGCAGTAAGCGCACTTTGCACTCACATGCAACAGTTCAAAGAAGAGGTCCCCTCTCCTACCTATGGAAAGCTCTATATAAAAGCCAACTAATGCCATTGAAATTTCACTGTAAACATTCAGAAACCTAGCATATACTATTTCCAAACATAACTAAAAAATGCACATGCTGACGAAATCCAACATCTTCTTTGCACCCCATCCTAAGTCTCAAATAAGTGCAACCTATGTTATGTCACAGATTATGAAATTCAATTTCTATCATTTGTCCTGGGCACAGCAAAAGATAATGCATGAACATGCTGCTAGCAGACTCGTCTGACGTTGTCCGATACATTTTAAAGCAAGAGTGAGGATAACACTGGCAACATGTGTAGGAAATGGCGACTCATCATAACATTGCAGTCATAGAATAAACTGATACACAAATTTTTTTCATCACATAACTACACTTCTGCTGACTTTGCCAAATGATACACGTGTGAATTATACAGATGAGTGGAGTGACAGAACTCTGTAAGCAAGTGACACATGGCAAACCCTCTGGAAGCCTAGCATACTACTCAGGGATCTTATTGCGGAGCTATAAATTTAGCCAGCTCTTTTACAGGACATAGCCAACACCAGAAATAAGAAATAATGAATGCAATGCTTCCTATCTCCATTCCTCTTCACATGAGCAGTTATTCCAAACTGGGGCAGTGCTGACATTAATGCTCCGCCTGATACACTCTCCTTTTTGCAGTGCGCTTAAAGTAACCCGTTGAGGCTGGTGCCCCACAGAGGCACCCAAGGGTGACAACGTACCAGCAATGAACCAGCAACAACCACTGCTTTCCATTTCCTAGACGACCTAAAAGGGTGGTGCAAGCATGTGCCCAGTGGCTGGCAGGCAATCACGCCTCATATAATTTCACTGCTGATGTTGCTTAAGGCATAAAGAAATGTAGGTATTGGGAAGGCTGCAGGAAAAAGCATGTCCACACCAGCATTGTCTGCAGATGTGGGGAATGTTTTCTTACCACGTACAAAAAGTGTTTCAGTGCGTCTTTTAAGAATATGCCGATGAAGAACACAGCAAATGCACACACAAAAGACATCAGGTGCAACACAGTCCACTGTACCTGTTCCTGGAGCAGTTCACCTAGCATGGCTGGTATGGCAATTCCGGGAATGCTGGCAATTACATTGGATATTCCCAGAAGGGTACCTGGTGGAGGCAGATAGCGAGTTTTTTTTTCTTAGACTACTGCTACCATTTCCCAAATTCTTGCATTCCATTTGCTCTCGTCTCAATATGAAGCGAATACATGCTATCACATTGCAGACGAATGCCCAGTACAATATTGAGAAGGCTCACAAATGACATTTGCACAGTAATTTCTGTAATTGCAATAAGGTTGGCCTGAACTAGCTCCTTTTGGTAAGGAATACTCAATCCTTACATGAACAAAGAAACTGTTTCCCAGATACCAATGTCACTGCCTGTGCTTTCTCTCTCTATGTGCGAGCGCACATACATGTGAGTGTGCATGCGTAAGCATGTGTCTGTGTGCATGCACACATGCGTTCGTTAGATACATCAAACATGAGTAAGCACTGCAACAAAGTTAGTACTCAGAATGGCCCAGATTATTTAGCAAAAAAAAATGCGAGAAATGAGCATTGCAGAGAAGTGATGGAAGGCAATATAAACAGAGGCATGCAAAAAGCCCAAAAGGAAGAAATGAGCAGAAGCAGCATATTCACCTCTTCAGACAAAGGTTGCTACTAGGATGTAACTGCACGCTCACTCACACTCCTTATTTCTTGCAACAGAAGCAATAATTTTTCTGCTCTTTCAGCTTCATAGTCTAATACAAGTGAAAGGCACTAGTTTATATACTGCTGAACATTTTGTTGGCCGAGTGTTAGCAACATCTGAAACAAATCAGAGATTTCCACGAATGCAAAACATTATATGCCTGTCATTTCAAGTGGAGCTACGACATAAATGTTCCGATACCGAAGCATAAATAAGCTACACATTATGTACACGCAGTCGAACCCAGATATATCAAACTCGAAGGGAATTGCAAAGTAGTTCAATACTGTCACGTGGTAGTGATGGTCAAGAACACAGTAGCAAAACTGTGCATGGTGAAACTAACTCTTTATTGGGTGAACCTGTGCCCAGAAGAACAGGCTACACTGAAAGCACAACAATAGCGGTGAACACAGTCGGTGATTGTCAAACATCTGATCTGCTGGTCAAGCGCGTCAACCTTCATACATGAGTCATCGAAGCTTCCGGAGTAATAGCTAGTGCCCACGTGTCTTCCAGAAAATATTACACAATTCATGTTGCGCATGCAATCAGATTACACAAGCTTTGGTGACAACAAACAACACATAGAACCATCGAAAGCATTCCAGTAAGTTCCAATCATGCAGGCGTGTCTTGCGCTGAGCGATAACTTAAGTTGTTAGTGGGTGAAATGGAGACCCCGGGAAAAGGATAAATAAGTACACGTGCCAGTATATTGATAATTCGAAATATATAATACGCTTATCCGAAGCTTATCTGAAGCCTCTTCATATCTAGAACAATTTCCTTAGGGCGTTAAAAGTGGAAACTGATGGATTTGCTTCGCCGAGGCCGTGACATGAGCACAAAAGTTTACTTCATTTCTGCACCTGAATGTCTTAATTAAGTCATTTGCAATGCGCAGTGGTCTACCAATTGCAATGCTAACCCTAAAAGCCTGCGTCGCCAGAATGAGAGACCATAGTGCGCCTTGCACGCATTAAAGTATTTGTTGCACATTTTTATTCAATATAAGTAAAAATAGACGCAGTGCACAAGCAAACTAGCCTGTATGAATATGCGCTGTGCCACCATCAGTGCACTTGTACTGCGAATCACATGTGAGTGTGCATGCCACATGTATGCTTTTTAATGGCAGATTGTCACACTTTGGCAATGGGTAACCCATGCAAACTGTTGCATCAAGTTTTAGTACCGAAAGCGACTTCTTGCTAGAACCAGTCATCCTCGCTTCGCATCCGCCCAATATGCGCCTGTCTCTTCTTGTGTGCCACTTGGTGTTCCAATGCCTCATGGTCCCTTCGTTCTCGGCCCTTCCTTTCCAGCTGCTGTGTTAATTGGTGACTGCCAACACTACACAGACGCAGTTAGATTTGAAAGTGGCTTTCAGCTTACAGAATATCTGAGTCAATTCCCGTTCACATGTAACCCTAGCGAGAACAAATAAAACATGTTCAGCTTGGACTGAATTGCACAGCATATGTGAGTATTACACACTGCTGCCGTGATGGTCTTTCTGCGAAGGGTTGATTTGACGATTTGACGTGCAGTAGTTTTATTAAATCCAAACCATAACGTAAAAATCTGTCCAAGTTGTGGGTGAGGTCAGATTCGTCTCAGCCGCCTTCAGAAACCTAAAATGCCGCTCACGGAAAGAAGCCCTGATCTACAAAGCCAAATCCAGTGGCACAGCTCATCTCTGGGTCAGTATCCCGTGCCTGCAGCTACTCAGTGAAAAAAAATAGTTTCACCCATGCTTTCGTGTGGAACACGTATCGGACCAGGAGATCATTCACATTCTTGAAGCAGAGTAGCAATCTGCTCTTGCCGATCACGAACAGCTACAGTTTGCACGATCGAGTCTCCTATATGCACAGTGACCAAAACTGAGATACATCATATACACCATGCTTTTTCCTCCATGACATGTACTGCTTAAATGTGACTGCGTACCCCTTAGGAGAAACGCACTTGCAGGGAAACGGCACGGCGTAGCACAGTGTTCAATATATGCGTAGCTCGGCGCCATACTTTCGCATCGGACGTTCAAGAGGATGTTACAACTGTTCAATATAGACAATAATTTGGTGTACCCAGGCTCGATATATCTGGGTTCAACTGTATTGGGCAACTATTCATAAGAGGGATCTTGAACAGCTTCCATGCTCAAGAGAAATAGAAGATGTCAGAGGAGAGTTCATTAAGCTGTACATATAATAGCACTTGGCAAGCTTTGATATATTATATAGTTACCAGCTCACTACTACAAACGTCTTGGCCACATCATCGTTTTCTTTTAATTTTTTTCTTCTTTATTTCGATACAACCAACCTAACTGAATGTGGCTAAGCATCAAAACTAAACCAGGACATGACCGAAATCTTTAGGCAACCATAGCATGATGTAAAATTACTGTATCTGCACAAATATAGCAAAGATTTTTTTTTTCATCTCATCTCGATGTTGTGAAAATGTTTCATGTTATATATGAAACAACACCCTGAATACAATGAATTTTGTTTATTCCTTTTCTTTTTTTTCTTCAAACTTACACTTCGGAATTGGGCAAATTAGTATTGTCAGAAACCCGGCTTCTCCTCGCGCGAGAGGATATAGATGTACAATTGCGAGAGGGGACAAGATCATGAGGTAATGAGAGCAAAATGTGTGTGTGTGGGTATGGGGGGGGTGCAAGCTGGTAACAGGGGAAAGTGGTCTAATGGCCTGATCCAATACCAGACATTACTGCTACATTACAATACACTTTACCGCTACTGTGATGATGTACACTTGATAGGGCTCAACCTCACACATACAGTTGCCCAGGAAAGCATGCACATCTCGCCCCCCATAGTAGGGCGTTGTCGACATCAAATTATCATATTTGTCTAAATACTGAACTGTGTGACGGATTTTATTTACGGCAAAATAAATGCCCTGATTTGGGTCATTTAACGGTATCTGTTCTTGTTATCTTTTCATACAGGGTCCGTACATTTTGCTATATGAAATAAATAGGGCATTCCGAGTTCAGTTTAGATATAGAACACTATCCTCATTATAAACAGAAATATATACAGAACTGTGTGCTTTCTGGAGCATTGTGCTACTTGTAAGGCAACCAATGCAGAGTGGAGGAGAGAACCAAGGTTCATGTCAGAAGAAGGTTAGTTGCCCAAGAGCAGCACCAGCAGAGAGACAAGATGCATGCAGCTCTTACACAAGGCAAAGAGCAAAGCGAGATAAAAAAAAAAAGGACAGCAGATCTCATGCCCTGTGGGAATCGATGCTATGCGACATAGTGTGCGGGGAGCCTACCAAGTTAACAAAACGACCATGACAGCACCACGACGTAGGCAGCTGTTTCATGACCTACATGACACGCATGTCATGACCTATCATTTATGTTTGTCATAAACTCTTGTCATACTGTGCCGATTTTGGTACATACTAAGTTAACGAAACGACCATGACAGCACCTAGATGTAGGTGGCTGTTTCATGACCTGCTTACATGACATGCATGTTATCAATGTCATGACCTATCATTTATGTTTATCATACACTCTTGTCATACTATGCCAATTTTGGTACATATACCAAGTTAACGAAATGACCATGTAAGCGCCAAGATGTAGGCAGCTAGATAGATAGATGCTGTCAAAGTGGCAAATATTCGCCAAGAAATGCATTTAATTGGTCATGATGAGGCGATAACGAAAACAGCAAGAGATAAGGATATCAGACATTTGTGGGTTAATGTTAGTTATTCTTAGTAATGTTAGCTATTTTTAGTTTAATTAGCAAATAAAGCTGTAGTGCTTATTTCCATGCACCACACAAGTCAAGCACGTGAGAACTTGTCTGTGCCGTCAGTTGTGTGCCCCCAACTATTTATGAATGTATGTATCATAAGGCAGCACTGGTTTCTCCTTGCAACGCTAATCGCTGCCTAGAATAGGTAAAGAATTTTAATTGTAATGGAACATTAGTTGCCAAGGCAACACAAACATGGGCAACCACATAATGCACATCAGTGTTCATTGTGAACAACAATTATGGACTTTTACAGCCATAGCTTTAGTTGCAGTGGCGCATGCTAGTTCACGCAGTGACATTCAGGCTGTACACAAACATACAGCACACTGGGCTTAACGGTAATGTTGAAAGGCTATCCTACAGCCTACTGCCTTACAAAGTGACTCTTGTCCATTCCAAAACACAAAGACATCAGTGGGGTAAACAATGAAAGACATTGCAGGATAAGCTAATTGGTTGATATATTCATAAGCGCCACACCTAATTATTACGCTGCACTTGATAAATGAATCACACCTCTGGTGGAAGCTAGTCAGGATCCTTGGCATAAATTTGCACACATGCTACTATCACTGTGATTTTTCCAAAGGAGTGAACCAGGAAAAAGATAATTAAATTAAAACCACGACATCGTCATTACATTGCGCAACAGTACTATTTCTTCATCCTCTCGGCCAGAGGAATAAGTAGAGTGAGGCGTGGGAGCTCGGCTGAACTCTGTGCAGGCTGGTCCTTCCCTGTGGCTTCCTCCTGCATCTCGTTTCATCTTGTCACTAAACAACTTTCATAATAATGTTATTATGAGGCCCGCCATAGTGGGGGACTCCGTACTAACTTTGACCAGCTGCGGTTCCTTTCATATGCAACTGAGCCTAAGTGCACAAGTGTTTGCATTTCTGCCCAGTCAAAATGTGGCTGCTATGGCCAGGAACCAAACCCCCAACCACGTGCTTAGCAGCACAACGCAACAGCCATTAAGCCACCAGTGCAGGTTTCAATCACACAGTCCTTGTCGTCTTACATTCTGTCCTTTGTATTCCTGTAACATTGTTTCTCATGTATAAAGCAGTTTTGCTCTAGAACCAACAAGCACACCCAGCTACTTAGCAAAGAATGTGTCTTTAGGCGCACATCCGTTAAACATTTTCAACATAAGGAGTGTGTGTCTAGAGACACACGGTCGGTTTGGTGGGGTGTGCAATATATGTTTTTTCTGAATGCATGGCTTAGCTTCTGACAGTGACGCGTTTGGTACACTGCTGCTACGTACTGCAAGTGATAACTATGTTTAGTTTATGTTAAGTCTACTACGGCAAAAAAATGAAAAGAGAGGTCACGCCCGAATTGTCGTCAGAATGTCCCCAAGACACGATCGATGCTGAAATAAATTAAAGCGGCTAACTGGATATCACACATTTATGCAAACTCAAATGCTGCAATGAGCACACCACCAAATTGTAAATTAAGGGTGCCTAAAGAAAAACAAAGTTCAGCATGCTCACCTGCAAAGTCTGGTGCAAGATCAACAAAGGCAGCCATAAAACCGCTATGCCCCATTCCGTGAAAGCCACCTGCAATGGCAAGTAGTACCATGTTCCAGAAACCATTGCAGCCAGCCCAGGGCACCAACAACAGGAATAGGCCAGGCACCAGTACACCTGCAGTTGGAGAGTCGCGAAAGTTGTAGACAGTGGAGGAGGAAGAATGAAGGCAAAAAGCACAAACAAATAAAGTGCACAGTGGTCACTTTACAGTTGCATACTTCACAGATGCACACATTTCATAGCAAAATTTTGTTTTGTCATTACATGGTATGCAACTGCAGCAGATTCAAGAAAGTTGAGTTCATGGACAAGAACACATTACAAAGCTGCACTTTTGCGCACAGGCACAACTATTATTTGTCATGCAATGCACACACTGTGCTAACGCTTTGCCTTTAAATGTGACTGCATGAGTTATGACTGACTGGTGGAAGGTGCTGCTAACCCCCTTCTTGGATTGTAGACAATTTCATTCATTCATTCATTCATTCATTCATTCATTCATTCATTCATTCATTCATTCATTCATTCATTCATTTTGCAAAACCATTTATTAGCCACTGGCGGATCATTAGCGCAGGGCACGGACTCTCAGTATGAGCGGCGTGCATTCATGAGCAAAAAGCGCTGAAGAGTACGACCCACTATATCCTTCCAATCCTTCTCTACAATTACCCCCGGGAATGAAAAGGGAGCCACCGAGCAACCTAACAGCTTGTCACTACGAGTGAGTCATAGGTCTTGAGGCGATTGATGGTGACAATGACGAAGGCGCATGTCTGAAAAGTGTTCAATGGGCTTGATCACATAGTTGACCGGTGATTAGCATTCAACAACACGACAGGGGCCTCCACACTTGGGCAGTAGTTTCAACGAGAGCCCAGGTGCAGTGGAAGGGACCAAGAGCCACACAGGCACTACAGAGAGGAATGTAGCCGCAGAAGTGGTATTACCGCGAACGCTCTTCTCGCACTCTTGGTCATTTGAAGTAAAGGCCCGTGCAAGACCGCAACACTCTTCAGCATGTCTGGCTGTGGCACAAATAAATGCACACTCAGATGCATCCGGCTTGCACGGAAGGATGGTGTCGGCTGTGTGCGACAGGTGTCAGCCGTACAATAAGAAAAAGGGTGAAACGCCAGTGGTGCTCTGAGTGACGGTATTGTTGGCGCAGGTTGTGAAGGGCAGAATAGCATCCAAATTTGTGTGGTCGGAGGCTACGTACATTGCGAGCATGTCGACAAGCGTACAGTTAAGGCATTCTGCGAGGCCATTGGTCTGCGGATGGTAAGCAGCAGTTGTGAGGTGCACAACGTGGCGCTCTTTGAGGATAGCTTCGACGACTTCCGACAAGAAGACTAGTCTGCGATTGCTGAGCAACTGCTGCGGTGGACTATGATGGAGTATGAATTGGCGAAGCAGAAAGTAGGCATCATCACGTGCTGCAACCGCTGGGAGGGCGACAGTTTCGGCATATTGTGTGAGGTGGTCAGCAGCCATGCTGGCCCAGCAATTACCAGCAGATGTCAGGGGAAGCGGCAAATACAAATTGATGCTTACGCACCTGAACGGCCGGGTAGGGCAAAGTAACGGTTGCAGACTGGCTGGCGAGAGGCTCAGTGCAGATTTCTGACGCTCAGAATTGAGGCAAGAGCAAACAAACTTCTGAACGTAGCTGCATATCCACACCAGTAGTACCGCTGTCAAATGCACTGGTAAGTTTTGAATACTCCCGAGTGTGCACTGTGGGTTAGAGTGTAATGGCGCGCATATTTCAGAACACAGACTGCGGGGTACTATAAGCAACCACTAGCGGCCATTGGCACTGTAATTGTGTCAGTGGAGTAAGTCGTCACGAATGGCGAAATGGTGGGCTTGACGACGTAATGCACGAGCGGTTGGTTGTGATGATGGATCAGAGAGTCAGTCTATCAGCGATGCGATCCAGTAGTCCTTGCGCTGTTTGGAAATGATGGTGCGAAGGTCGATGGAAAAAATGGCAAGCTGGGATGTGGAGCAGCGGGCATTGTTGTTGGGCAAAGGAGAGCGCGAGAGGGTGTCGGCGTCAGAGTGCTGGCGCCCGCTACAGTAGAACACGCAAATATCATAGTTCTGCAGGCAAAGTGCCCAACAGGCAAGGCAGCCTGAGGGATCCTTTAGTGACAACAACCAACAAAGTGCGTGATGGTCCGTGACAACATCAAATAAGCAGCCATACAAATATGGCCTGAACTTATTAAGAGCCCAGATAATCACCATACATTCTCTTTCCTACACGGTGTAGTTACTTTTGGCTTTTGTAAGCGTGCGACTTGCATAAGCCACAATGCATTCAGGAAACCCGTGTTTGCACTGCGCGAGGACTGCACCGAGGCCAATTCCGCTGGCATTAGTATGCAGCTCTGTAGGGCCCGTCGGGTCGTAGTGACGTAAAATTGGAGATGATGTCAGCAAACGGCGCAGGATTGCAAATACCTCGCCGCACAGTGACGACCATGAAGTGAGGGGCCCGCTGCATCCAAGGAGCTTCGTCAGGGGCAATGTGATGGTGGCAAAGTTTCAGATGAAGTGTCTAAAGTAGGAACACAGCCCTACAAAACTGCACAGATCTTTGACGGATGTAAGTTTAGGGAATTCAGCAACGGCACAAAGCTTGGCTGGATTGGGGAGAATTTCATCCTCTGAAACAACTTATAAAATTGTCAGCTGCTAAACAGCAAATCGGAACTTTTTGAGGTTTAGTTGTAGCCCTGCATTTGCTAAACACGTTAAAATAGACCAGAGCCATTGAAGATGTGTGGGAAAGTCAGGAGCAAAAACAACAATGTCTTCAAGATAGCACAAGCACGTGTGCCACTTCAAGCCGCGCAGAACTGTGTCCATCATGCGCTCAAACGTTATGCACATCCAAAAGTCCAAAAGGCATTACTTTAAATTCGTATAAGCCATCGGGTGTGACAAAAGCTGTCTTCAGCCGATCGGTGTCTGCCATGGGTACTTGCCAATACCCTGAGCGCAAATCTAGAGATGAAAAGAATTCTGCGCCTTGTAGACTGTCAATTGCGTCGTCTATATGCGGGAGAGAGTAGACGTCCTTGCGAGTGATCTTGTTCAGGCAGCAGTAGTCCCCACAAAACTGCACAGAACCATCTTTCTTCGTAACTGGGACGACAGGGGATGCCCATGGACTGTTGGAAGGGCGTATCACCTTGCAGCGAAGCATGCTGTCGAGTTGTTCGTTGATTACACGACGTTCTGCAGGAGATACACAATACGGACGTTGCCGCAATGGCAGTTGCACACCAGCATCGATGTGATGTGTAGCAATTGGCGTCCGGCCCGGTGAAGATTGCCCTACATTGAAAGAAGAACAAAATTTTTCTAGAAGGCACAAAAGCTGACTGCTGGACCGGTGTAATGGCATCGGCAATAGAACGGAACACATCACTGGGCGATAGGTCACACGTAGAAACAGCACTGAGTGCACTGGAACTAGCACAGTAATTGTCATTGGGCACATCCATAACTTGCACGTCTTTGATCCCTTGTGAACTGCCAAGACATTCTCCTCGGAGCAGCAACATAGGGTATGGAAACGGGTTGCAAACAAAAATGGAGCTGTAGCCCTGTGTGATGTCCACTGTTGCAAATGGCAGCAGCCGACCTTTTGGAGTGAGAAAGTGGTCAGATGGAGACAGTAGTGCAACAGCGTCTGAGATTCTGCTGCAGGACAGGGGCACGACTGTTGAGGTGTTCAAAGGAATGTAGGTGTTGGCTTGGGCAAGCAGTTTCCTCGAAAGCAAAGAACTGTCAGTGAGCGGCAAATCTAACGACGGTGAAGGTTCTATTTCGGCCCGTGCACAATGAATAGCGGCACTGTGGCGCAAGAGAAAGTCCCAGCCGAGGGTAACGTCATGAGAGCACAAGGAAAGGATGATGAATTCTATGGCGTATAGAATGTCGGCAGTGACAACACGAGCAGTGCAAGCCAAGGGATGAACATGCTGAGCACTGGCTGTGCAACGGTACAGTCCAGAAAGGGGCGTCATGACTTTCCGAAGTAAGCACCATAGCACAGGACCAACTGAGGAGGCACTTGCTGGGACGGAGTAGGAGGCATTAGCTGGGATGCGTCTTCAGGCATGGTTGGGCATAGGGCACAGGATCAAATCTCCAAGGTTCACGTTGTAGGCTAAAGCAACCTCCAGCAATTGCAAAGGTGTTCATTAGTCACCGGCGTTTGGGACCAACCGTTAGCGCAAGGCACGGACTCTCAGCACGAGCGACATTCATGAGCAAAAGGCGCTGAAGAGAACGACCCACCAGAAAGTGCTGGAGAGGACGACCCACTATATCGTCCCAATCCTTCTCTACAATTTATTTATTTATTTATTTATTTATCCACTTCCTCTGATTATGGAAATAATATTATTTATTTATTTATTTAGTGAGTGAGTGAAAAAATGCTACATCATGCTGCTGCGTTTTCAACCAGCATGAAACCCGAGCGACAACGAAGACGAGCAAGAAGACTTGAACTGTTTGAAGAATAAACATAAAGCCTGCACTTGTTACTAATCCTGATGATACAGAGGATGAAGTCTGCTTTATTTTCCTCACCATAAGAACACATATTGAAATACATCGCATAAAATAAAGAAATACAGAAGGTCTCAATGTCGTGAAGCCAAGAGCAAGACCTCCTATGGGTCTACACATTGGAGAATTACATTGTGCTGAACGGTAAGAAACACATCATAAGAAATTGCACAAAGTATTGATGTAAGCTGGAAATAAATGTGCACGACAATAGGAAACAGACAGTGGTTAGCATAAATAATATGAAAGAACCACATGTTTAACAAGCATATTTGCAAGTTCTTTTTAAATAATTCTGTGGAACTCTCCTTAATAAATGCAGGCAAGGAATTCCAAAAATGATACTGACAAAAAATTTCAAGTGGGTGTGCCGTAATTGGTCCTGAGCATAGAGAAGATTATACTAAGTTATTTAATGTTGCAAACCAGGTTGGTGGTGCGTGAGCTTCAGGCTCACATACCATCAATTCATGGTACATGCTTCAACTCCATTATCCCTACTAGGCCAATAACCCATCCATATTTTAATAAATTCTCCTCATTATTGTCATTATCAAGGTGGCACTTCTCTTGCTCCCCAGATCCTGCTTATAATGCAAAGCAACAACATCCTGCACATGACTGTTTGTGACTGCCAGGCTGGAACACACATACCTAAGCTATTGAACAGCTTCCTGTTGTTGGTGATAGACATGGTGCCACGTTTTCGAAAGACATCGGCCACTAGGCTGGCTACACAACACAGGAAGGCCCCGAGCACGTAGGGGACTGCAGAAAGCAATCCATTCTGCAAGACAAAAACACAAGCCAACCAGCTTTTGATGCAACCCTATTACACTCGAACCCCAAGTCAAGAATTATGTTAACAATAGGGCTGCATTTCACAGCGTTTTTCTGCAGACATGCGTCATAGTACGTACCCAAATATTATACAGAAAGGTAGCCTTACCCTACAGTTAACAGCTCTAGATGTACAAAGACTGCTTCCTAAGTCAGGAATAATGTTAAGCCTTACATTCCTTCATTTTTGTGCCCTACAGCATCTGCTTGTGTAACCCAGTTTGCAAACCTCCAGTTTGCAAACCTTTAATTGCATGCACCTCTCTCTCACTCTCTCTCTTAGAAACACACATACATGCATGCACAATTTTTGCAACTAGGCCAACTGCAGCTTGGATTTGTGTTAAATGTGACATGAAATCACTTTAATTGAATGTTGTGACCACATGTCACCACAAGCCACAGATGTAGGCACCAGTGAGCCCGGTGTGGCAACGAGGTCTTTATACACTGCAGTGGTTCAGGCAACACCACAAATGTGCCACCAAAAACCTGAACCCAGGTTTGTTACAAATAAAAAAGGAGTCACCAAAAAGGAAGAGAATATGAGAAAGGATGTTGTGCATTCCCAGATAAAAGTAAATGGAGAACTAATAAATCTCGCATTCAATGCAAAAAAAAAAACACCAACATCCAAGTAGGGCAAAGCAGGACTGATAATTATAAGGTGCGCGACATGGTTGTATTATTTTTGGCAGCATGGCAGCATGGCAGCAATGCGACCTGCATCTGCTACATCGGGTTCACATGCATGCCACCTCTAACCACTACGGTGTCACTTTTGATGCAAAGGGACACTGCATTCCATGCAATTTCTCAAATGGTCAATTTAAAGAATGATACAGTTAAGTTCTTCCAACAACTAATGAATTTTAGCTCTGCACCATGGTGTCTAAATCAACCGGTACTATTAAAAGTAGGAGATAAAATCTGACTAATCTTTTCATTCACGTAAACAAGGGCACCTAAGTCTGAAGAGAAACCACTTAACCAGTTTCATTTCTGGTTTTAACATAAGCAAATACAAAGGACAACTCACTGCTCCGAGGCTGTAATGCAGCACTGATGTCAGGTATGTGGGCATTTCAGAGAGAAAAATATAGTGAATCCAATTGAAGCCAAAGTGTGAGAGGACACTCGACCAAACAGGGATGGACAGCAATATCTTGAGCCATGGAACCTTCCGCTTCTATGGGAATAAAAAAACATTCAATGCACAAGAGCTGTAGAGGTGAAATAAACACTCTGGCCACCAAGAAAAGCACCCTGGCATTCTTACAATTTTTGTCCCCTCGAACAACTCCAAGCTTGGAACAATAATGTTAAAAATGCTGCACGGTTGCAACCAGGTGGACGATAAAGGTAGCCAAATATCAGTACAACTACTGGTTACAAATGTGTATTCATATACTATGAAAACGACATTAGTAAATCTGCAGGATCAGTAATTGCGTAATTTCTTTACTTAAAGTCTTTAAATAGCACTTACACTGACGACACAGGCACCTGGTGACTAGTGGATATATGACACATCCGAAATCATGACCTCCAAGATCTTCAGCACACTGCATCGGTTACTCAATCTTGGAGGTCATGGCCAATAGCTGCACTGATATTCAAAGCTCCCACTTCTCTGTCATTTCCAAGAAGCGGTAATAAAGGTGCTGCTCTTTTTTATGTGTAACGTTTTTAAAGGGGCCCTGAACCACTTTTTATCGAAGTGGAGAAAGGCAATTGAAGTGAAAATAGGCTATTTCAGAAATACTTTGCCACAAAAAGTACTTCAATGCGTTCACCAGAAGTGGAGTTATTGGCAATCAAACATGGCCTCCGCAGTGCTCCCGTTACTTTTTAAATGCCTTGCACTGTGAAGGCTACGGCACAGTGAGGCGTGCCCACAATGCTCCGCCTTCTAAATGTCACCAGGGCACATAGTTCAAATTTCATTTTGGATGCTAACGTAGATGCCACGACTTCCGCCTTTGGTGCCTTCGACGCGCTAAACCTAAGCCAAACATGGTTGTCCTCAGCGAGCCACAGTGCGCTTAGCCAGTGGACTCGTGGGGGCACTTCGGGGCAGCCGCGGTGTCTATGCCACGTAGCCGACTGCAGCTTGATGTCAGCTATCGGCCAATAGCAGCCATCTAAGGGAATGACGAAATTGTGCGCCCAATGACAAAATAGTGCACCTAGAAGAGAGTGAGGGCAGGGCCTTCTGTTGAAAAGAGAGCGTTTGAGAGAAAGGTGACTTCGCGATACGCTTGCGGGCTCCACGCACCGCATACGACAGCAATACTTGGCTGAGACGTTCACAGCAGCGCATGCTACCCACGAACTATGTTATTTCAACAAGCCCGAGGGGTGGTTCAGGTACCCTTTAAGATCAGTCAGAGGGGTTCAATTGCTAGAAGTGCATGTAACAAAAACACGTTACAGCATTTTCACTTATATCTTTATAACTGTACTACCCATGCACCTTACTTTAGTATCATTGTGTAGAGGAAAGAAGCCGTTACTTGATCATGCATGTACCATGTGTACAGATGGCGCCATTGTCACGCCATGCATGGTGCAATCAGAGCTGACTATAGCCTCCCACACACGACGTTCAGAGAGGCCTAGCTCGGCAGTACCTTTGTTCATCCGAGTGGTTGCATTTGAGAGAGCTCACTATGCCACAGTAGGTACAATTTATTAAACTCGTACTGGTACTCATCTGGCGTTATAAGGCAAATAAGCATGCAATTTGTTGCAGGAATTTCACACTTGCTCGGCTATGGCCCCCCTGCATTTGACATGTACAGTCCAGAAATGCCGTGAAGAGACTCAGGCTGCAAGACAAAGGGATATCTAACCCCTTTGAACACAGTGATATGCGTCCTTTTTCACATACCGCACTGCAACTGCCTCCCTCCACCTGGATTTTTTTTATTGTTTTGCTATAAAAAATGTCTACCTTTTTGTGACTAATCCACCCACATTATAATTTTGCACAGAGCCTGCCCTACACCTACGTGATCTGAAAGTAGACATTTTATGTGGTTCGAAATTTTTTTGAAGTTGACCTTCATGTGCCTATGGGAAGCTCTGTGTCATAATAGATGCTTCTCTAAAATTGTTGTACTGAAACGTTCTGCAAAGGCTGCAATTTCTTGTTTTACTTGGGGTACTGCTAACAGTAACATAAAAACTGAAAATTTTCGTTTCAATCATGAATAACGAGATCCATGCCCTCTGCTCACAAAACCACCCCAGCAAGATAAGGAAAGGAAATAGGCACCATGAATGGAATTACAAACCAGCTGCGCCTGTTCATTTCCCTGGTTGGCAATAATGAACTCCAGTTCTTCTCTTGAGATTCTGGGGTGCTGGCTAGGTGTGTCAAATGCCAGTAAACACCAGGCTATAAACCAGATAATACCTGCAAAGCCTGAAACAAACAGCGCAGGGCGTATGTAGTGCATAGGTTCAACACAGAATATTTCAGTGCAACTATGCACCAAATTAACCTGCCCTGTAACTTCCTAAACACCGGACAATAATTTCTCAGCTGTACATGCCTTACTGCCAAGATGTGAGAACGAGTCATCTCCAGAGTGTTATGCATGGATGCAAAGTCCACATGTTGCCCAAATGCTTTTTAGCATGTGCCCACGTGCGCTCTCAAGAGTCCAGAGCATAGGTCTGCAGAACAAGTGGGCACTCATTCATACTCACCCTCCAATATTTTTCGCGGGCTATGCATTCCCTCGCACTTATGTGCACTCACACCTGTCTGCACTCTTCTACGTTTCTGCTCAAGCCCACCAACACTCACTCGAATTGATAGCCCCTACCATTCACACTTACCGGCACCTACTTACGCTCATACTCCCATACACTCCTACTCACTGGCACCGACTCAAGTACATACTCATGTCCACTCATACTTGCCGATTGTCACTATCAAAATCACTATCAGTGACTTTTGTTTGCACTGACGTTAACAGACACCCACCCTTGTTCATATATGCGTCTGCTCAAACTCGCCAGCGCTCACTAACATTCTTACATCCACTTACATCCTTTGTCATTCACTAACACTCTGCCTCATGCTTGTGAAATCATTACAGAGCGAGTATGTGTCGGTGTTCTGATGAGTGAGTACACAGAACTGTGGTTTAGAGGATACTATAGCAACATTCAAGAAGCTGTCTCCATAAAGGTCCATATGCAGCAGATGCAAGACAAGCATGGTTTCGTCTTGAGTAACCGACTTTCGTGTTCTAATCGAATGCGAGCACTTCAACCACTGTTCCTGAAGAGCAGTCACACAGCCCTTGCTTGCGTCTGCTGTTAAAGGCAAATATTAAGTCAAGCTAAAGAGCTTGAGTGGTGGTACAAGATGTCCAAAGTGCCATTTTTTTCACTAAGAGAGCGCTCGCAAGTGAGCAAAATGATGCAGTGTGGGACAGGACAGGTGCAACCGCTGTGGAAGAGTGGTATTTGATCATACGGCACAATGTGTCCCAATAAGTAAATAGCAGCCCCCCCCCTCCCCCAACTACAGACAACATAAAATAGTCAATTACACTATGTTTCAATATTAAAAGGCCCCTCACCAGGCCCCAAGGCAAATTTTGGTCATACGCTGGAAGTTGATACGTGTCCTCTAGGGAGCGTTCTGCCACAAAAAATTTTCAAATCAGTTCATTATTAGCCGAGATAGAAATATTTCAGTGCTGCGAACCCATAATTTCAGCAGGCAGACTCCACTGCCAAGCAAGACGCTCTCTCCACTCGCCCCGTCTAGCCTTCGCAAGCGAAATTCCTTCCCTGCGTTCTCCCATACCGGACCTCGATGATCGCGTGACGAACACATCACCGGCCCACCTTCATTTCTTTTTTCTCCTCGCTTTTTTTTTTCTTCTTTTCGGCGCTACACACCTCCACCGACGGCGTCACATGCGAGCTGTTGTCCCGTTCGCGCTGTGCACAATATTGCACGCTGTGCACAAGGAAACATGACTAGTGGTATAATTCAGTGCTACACAAATACTGAGGCAGATCAAGCGGATCGCAGAGCATGATCACGTGCTAGAACACAGTAGAAAATGGAATAGTTCCGGTACCTGCGCACGACCGTGGGAACAAGCGGACAAAGTGGAAGTGCATCTCTCTTGCTTCAGTGCAAAGTAAAACAAAAAACATGCAGACATTCCGTTTGTGTGTTTTATTATTTCTCTAAACTTCAATTCGTCAATTCAAGCAACAGATCGCACAGATAACAGATATTGTCTTGAAATATTCTCAAAGTCACGTGCCACCACGAGTGACGTCACACTGTGTCACACAACTACGTAGGTTCAGGGGCACAACTACGTCACCATCCGGCTTGGAGCGCGGCGGCCGCGAGGAGAAGGAAAAACGGCGTTGGTTTGAAATTTCAGATCTTTCTGTGGCGCGTAGCGATGTAATACTTTGCAGACACAATCATTATTATGCAATGTATGCTCTGCACTTGTCAGCTCAAAATGAACAGACCTGGTGAGGGGCCCTTTAAAGAATATGTAGTTTGTCCTGTTCAAGTACATTTTTCAGTATAATAACTCACTTGTATCGCTCACACTGCTCTGATGGTGCTTTGCACGGGAACGTGGTGCCTTCTATGTGTGGGCCTCTGATTCAAAGCAGGCATTGGCACATCAGCAAAGCATGACCTTTGAAATCACCACCCCATATAGGTGAGATACCCTGTTCATCACAGGCAATTTGTATCATGGAAGAATTGAACATCTACAATCACACTTTCCTTTGTGAGTGATCTCTCTGCATAAAAGAAACATTGTAAGGTTTATAAAGGAGTAATCATACAATTTAAGTTAATGCAATCTTTGCCTTAGTACCCCTTTAAGAAGCCTCAGTCATGTTTGAGTGTCTTCAGTGAGTAATCTCTATGTGTGTATCCCATTCAGGTACCATGAGCACAATAGTGCATGCCAAGATAGTGCGTGAAATGCAAGAACACAGATGAAAATATTTGAAATGTGTTGCATACATCTTGAAACAGTTCTGAATACTATTGTAAAATGTTTAAGAAAAATGAGTTGGAAGGCTCTCGTTGTCAACATGTAGCATGTTCCCTTTCATTGTTTATCACAATGTTGCACACCAGGTATATTTCTTTTCAAGTGGCTAGATAGATGCTTTCTAGGTATGCTAGACATCAAATAGTTGATGTATGCATGTCTGATATTCCTTTAGAGAGTTCTCACAAGGCATTCACATTCTGTAAACTTGACAAAACACACTGAAGAATTCAAAGTTCTCAATCCGTTCAGTAGCTGTACCCTTTTCAGGATTCCAAAAGCGCAAGAAATATGATAAGACAGAATTTTCAACCAAAATAATTAATTGGCTCTTGAAAGCAATCAAGAATGCCTAGTCGTGATCACCTCACTAATATAGTACATTGTGCATCACGGGAAGCCTGCAAATTAAAAAAAAGAAAACATTCTTTCACTCCTGCGGCAATAGTGAAATTGCCCATCAGAGCTCAGGCTTGTCACACAGATGTGATGATCGGAGCTGAGGTACTCTACCATTGCACAGTTCTGCATGTCACTGTCTTCCGAAAAACCTTATGGGTTTAGATCAAAAGTCCTTAAACTTCAGGAAAATCCTGCATCAACAGTCAGCCGGCACATTATAAAGGCATGTGCTGGTAGCCGTTCAACGTTTTATCTTATCTAGCCAACAGCTGTTTCGGTAGAAGTCTTCAACTGTTTTATTGCTGTATGCAGTATTTGCACACCAGTGTGCTAGTTCATGTTTAACTTGTACTCTGCGCTTATCCTGCCAACGTGACTTGCCTTTTATTTTTATAATTTTAAATGAAATGATATATGTGTTGCATCTGTAATGAGCAGCATTTCATGCTAAAATATAGTGGACTCCTCTTAAGGTGAACCCGGTTAAGCTGAATTTTTGGATATGAGAAACAGCGTGTGAGGAGGAGGAGGAACAATAGGGAGGTTAGCCAGTGTGCAGACCGGCTGGCTACCTGGCACTTGGATAACGGAGTAAAGGACATCAAAGATCGTAGAAGGCATGTGTAAAAAAAAAAAGCTGCACATGAATGTGCTATAACGCAAGACAATTTTCAATGTCTATAACTCAGCCCACATCTCCCCAAGAAATGAAACAATGTGTTCAACACATTCTCTACTGAGAACGGTCTAGACCAGTGTCCTACGATTCTCTCTTACAACAAGGCTTGTTGTCCAGTCTATCTGATGCGGTTGAGAGCTTTTGTCTAAGCACACTGCAGGGAGGGATGCGTGAGCATTTGGTTGGTTTCCCATGGGTCTGTAGTGCACTATTGCATACCACGATGGTTCAGTCACAAAAAACGACAACAGCACGCCCAGCAGGCTGACGGTGCGTGAGCAGTGGAATTGGCGGAGTGAGGCTTCCACCTCATTGAGCGAGCTCAGCTAAAAATATAATTCGTGGACACAAGGCACCAGCATCTGTCTGGCCTTTCTTTATCCACAGGCCCAATGCAAAGGGAGACCGCTAAGCACAAACCATTGATTCGGTTAAGCCGAACTTCCGAAGCCGCCACTGACGCTTTCTGCTTGGCATATGGAGAGGCCCTGACTGCCTGACTTGGAGGAGGAAACTCTGCTAGCAACGTAATAAGCAAACGGTGTTTTCAGGGTCACAGACGCCTGCACCAGTGTTTTCGATGAAGTGGAAACCTGCAGGGCTGACACCATATAAACAATAATTGTGGAAGGCCTCAATGTGGCTCTGCAGGTTGATTATTGTGGTGAGGACACTGCCCAATGGTGCTCACACAAGATGCAGATGATAATGCCCTGAATCCTGAGGTTCATTTTTTATTTTTTTTAACATAGGCAACGACACTGAACATTTTAAAATGCAAGCTAGGTGAAATGTCGCTTTTCGTGATGGCACACAGGTTTTGCATAATGCCAGCAAGCAACAATTACTCATCAAAATTGAGAGCTGGGTGAGTTGGTGTGGTTCCGTCTTAACAAAAAACTGTGCGTTCCCTGTCTTTTTTGTGGAGTTTTTTGTTAAGATGGAACAATTACTCCATAGCTTAAAAGTGCATTATGGTATGCAAGGCTTTGAAACACACAAATCCGATATAATATTTCTGGATGCACCAAAAGTAATGCATTTTGAGTTTTCAGATCACTTCTGTTCAGATGAACTTCAGATAGAATGACCATATTTTAAAGGTACCTTTGACTTTGTCATTACAGGAGTCTACTGTACTATATATATACAACAAGCAGTTACATGTAGAAGGCACACAGACAACATTGTACAGGTGAGACAAGCTTGTATAGCCAAGTTTTAACACTACGTAAAACAGAGACAAGCAAAGTCAAAAAGGAAACATACTTTTATGCTGACTGCTATCCGACCACTATGTCACCAACCATTAATGCAATGGCATTTTCAGAGCTTCTTCCCAACACAAAAGCACCTTTCAAGCTGTTAGGCCAAATATACAAAACAGTGATAGACAACACAGAAAAAGACCAGCAGTATTGCATGAAATGTGGCCCACAATTATTTCTATAATGTCCACTGCTGCAAAAACCTCTATCACGTGTGAGCATGCTAAAATAATTATGCAGAGTGATGGGAAAAGAGTTTGTAGCAGCCACAACCAATGAATCATCAGGTTCACAAACAATGCAGTCACAGTTGAAGGTGGAGATGTAGTTTGGCATCATAATGGGAGGAAACAAGGACTACATCGGCAACAGGCTTGCAAAAGGCAGATTCCAGTGGCAGGCAGAGAAAAGGAGAGTTCAAGAAAAGGTAGCGAGATAGCAGTCAAGATTATCTAAAAGCTAGGAATCAAAACTAGGATTAAATAGGTAAATGATAGAGCAAAGTGGACGAAAAACAGATCATGAATATAAAAGTGTGACCAAACCTTTTACAAAGACGATCATTTGCTGTTAGGAGCATGCAATGACCTTTGGGACAATGCTTACTTCTCTCTCTTCAACTCAATATGAAGAACCATAAGAAGCCAAGAAACACTACCAGAAGTGCCTTTTTACATGCCTTACATGCTGTATGATGCATACACAACACTTATAAATGTTTATCCTGAAAGTATACTACGTAGTACTCACCAAAGATATAAAAAATAGATGGCCAGCCACCAAGAAATGTCGATTCAGCTAGAACACCAGATGCCATCATGGCAACCACAGCCCCAACATCAGAGCCAGACTGCACGATCGAGATGACACGGCTCCGAGAAGTGATCGGCGTCCATAATGCAATCATGGTGTGCATGGCAGGGAACACAACCCCCTGCAATGCAATATACACGCCTGTCACATGAAATGACTATTACCCTGCTCAGCCCTGTTTCCTGGCTACTTTTGTAAGCAATAACATACATACCAGTCACATTAGCAATACCCCTCATAATCCGCTGTATAGTGCTATTACCAGTACATTATACCTGATCACCAGTGGTTGATCAAGAGATGTCGCAGACTAGAGACAACATTTTGAATAAGGGACCTGTCTTTCTGACAATCACTGACGGAGAAAAGTTCTTTTGCCAAATCATTGCCTCTAGCCTGAGTCTCTAGCTTCGTGTGAATATCTGTCTGGTTTGGACAGCATATTACCTATCATTTACTCACAGATTAGCCTAGCTCATGAGTGAAGCCCTTCTTAACACTACAATGAAACATTAAGCTATAAGCCAGAAGCATAAATTTCGTGCATGGAATACCAAATAGTTTAGTATTACCATACCATAAATGGGGGCCAGGCGAGCCAGCAAAGATGCAAACAAAGAAGACATGTTACAATGTAGTCGTTGGTATATTCACACACCAGCTTCTCGTGATGTCATGTACAGTGAAACTGACTACTTGCAACTAGTTAATGTTTTTATCATTGGATGATTACATTGCATTATGAAATATTTAAATGCTCGGTATAAAAGGTGATCATCATCATCAACCTATATTAAGTCCACTAAAGGACGAAGGCCTCTCCCTCCGATTTCCAATTACCCCTGTGCTGTGCTGATCAATTACAACTTGCGCCTGCAAATTTCTTAATTTCATCACACCGCCTAGACTTTTGCTGTCCTCGACTGCATTTCCCTTCTCTTGGCAACCATTCTGTAACCCTAATGGTCCAACGGTTATCTAATCTATGCATTACATGCCCTTCCCAGCTCCATTTCTTTCTCTTAATGTCAATTAGAATATCGGTTATGCGCATTTGCTCTCTGATCCACACCACTCTCTTCCTGTCTCCTTAATGATATGTCTATCATTCTTCACTCCACCACTCTTTGTGCGGTTCCTAACTTGTTTTCGAGCTTCTTTGTCAGTCTCCAAGTTTCTGCCCCATATGCTAGCACTGGTAGAATGCACTGATTGTACACCTTTCTTTTTAGTGATAATGGTAAGCTTCCAGTAAGGATCTGAGTATGCCGTATGTCGGCCTTATGCGCTCCAACCCAATTTTGTTCTTCTGTAAATTCCCTTCTCATGATCAGGGTCCCTTGCGAGCTTACCTAGGTAGACGTATTCCTTCACAGACTCTAGAGACTGACTGGCGATCCTGAGATCTTGTTCCCTTGCCAGGCTATTGATCATTATCTTTGTTTTCTGCACATTAATCTTCAACCCCATTCTTGAACTCTCTCTGTTAAGGTTCTCAATCATTTGTTGTAACTCGTCCCCATTGTTACTGAACAGGACAATGTCATCTGCAAACCGAAGGTTGCAGAGATATTCGCTGTTGATCCTTACTCCTAAGCCGTCCCAATTTAATAGCTTGACTACTTCTTCCAAGCATGCAGTGAATAGCATTGGAGAGATTGTGTCCCCTTGTCTGACCCCTTTCTTTATATATATCTTCCTACTTTCCTTGTGGAGAATTAGGGTAGCTATGGAATCTTTGTAGATATTTTCCAAGATATTTATGTAAGCGGACTATACTCCTTGATTACATAAGGCCTCTATGACTGCTAGTATCTCTACTGAATCAAATGCCTTTTTGTAATCTATGAAAGCCATGTAGCGAGGCTGATTGTACTCTGCGGATTTCTCGATTACTTGATTAATCCCATGTATGTTATCCATGGTAGAGTATCCTTTCCTGAAGTCAGCCTGTTTCCTTGGTTGACTAAAGTCCAGTGTTGCCCTTATTCTATTGGAAATTATCTTGGTGAATATTTTATATAATACTGGGATTAAGCTAATGGGCCTATAATTTTTCAATTCTTTAACATCTCCCTTTTTGTGGATTAGTATATTGTTTGCATTCTTCCAGTTCTCTGGGACTCTTAGAGTCGATAGACACTTCGTATAGAGAGCCACTACTTTTTCTAGCATGATGACTCCTCCATCTTTAATTAAATCAACTGTTATTCCATATTCTCCTGCCGCCTTTCCTCGTTTCATGTCTTCTAAGGCCCTTCTAACTTCCTCGCAAGTTATAGAAGCAGCCTCTGTAACCTGTTCATTACTACTTTTAATGGAGGTATCCTGGCTGCTCTGGGTATTGCATAGGACAGTATAGAATTATTCTACTGCTTTTAATTTATCTCCGAAATTGCTGATGATATTACCCTGCTTACCTTTCAGTGCATACGTCTTGGCTTGTCCTATGCCGAGTTTTCTTCTTACTGATTTCAAGCTGCATCCATTTATTAGTGCTTCCTCAGTCTTTCTTACGTTATAATTTCAAATATCCTTTATTTTCTCCTTGATGATTTGTTTTGACAGTTCCACAAATTCTATCTGGTCCCTTGAGTTGAACTGTTTCATTCTCTGTCGTTCCTTTATTAGGTCCTTTGTTGCTTGGGAGAGCTTACCGACTGATTGCCTTGGTGCGTTGCCTCCCACTTCCAAGTGCTGCTTCTGAAGCCAGCCTAGTTACGGTCTCATTCATTATCTCTAGGTCATCTACAACTTGCTGTTCTAAGGCTGCATATTTGTTTGCAAGTACCAGCCTGAACTGGTCTGCTTTTACCCGTACTGCGTCTAAGTTAGCCTGTTTCTTCCTGACCAATTTTACTTTTTCTCTCTTAAGATTGAGGTAGAGTGTTTGAGGTAGAATCCTTCCTTCTCATTAATGCTGTAGAATTCGTCAATGTTGCCCACTACGTCCTTATGTACTATTAGGAATCCAACCCCATATAACTTCTTATCTGGGAGTCCTCTATGGCAGAGGACACGGCTGTTAGTCAGCGCTGTGTAAGCCTCACCAGTTCTTCTAACCTCACTAAGGCCAATGATATCCCAAACAATGCTGGATAGTTCATCAAAGAATCCAGCTAAGTTATCCTCGCTTGAAAGAGTTTGCGTGTTAAAGGTTGCAAGGGTCAGTTTCTATTGGCGGTCTGTCCGGGTCCAGAGATTCTTAGCACCCTCTGCTGCATTACAGGTCTGACCGCCGCCTTGGTCAGGTGCTCCGCAGCTGCTGGGGACTGAGGGCCATGGGTTAATTGCAAGAATCATGAGGGAGGTAATGGCTAAATATTACAGTGGAGAGGCCAATTCCTGCTCTGGTGAGGACGTGTCTGTGTTGAAGCTTAGTGGGCCTTTCTAATTGGATTAGTATAGCCCCACTAGTTCTCGGCTTTTTAGCCGGTGTCAGGTGCCAATCCAAACCTGGAGATGTTTCAGTGCTGAAGGAGGTGAATTTAACATTACCACCTTCAGATTTAGAAAAAAAAACAACCTTGCGATGATTCGAACCTCTAAGCAAACGGAGTACAGAAGTTGGCTTAGTCAGATAACCCTGCAGGCTGTGAGGCTGTCTTATGGTGGAGAATTTCAGCCCAGAGGATCCTACATGCCTAAATACTTCTTTGATTTGTCCGCGATAGATTACTTTTGCTGATCGCAATGGGTTGGCAAGTTTTTCTGGCCAAAAATAAACTCGCTATCAAAAATGTGAAATTCATGGCATCACACTGATCACATCAACATTGCAAAGGGAGTGAAGTCCAAAAACGGGAGGTTTGACTATAAACAACCCCACTTTTTTTTTCTACAAGAAAGCGCAGATGCAGTTTCAGATGCTCTGCGAGTTTAAAGGGGTTGAAAATCAAGAGAGAAGTATGTGTGCTGTGTGCCTCTCTGCTTACCTCCGCCAGACCCTGAAGTATGCGGATGGCAACCACAATCAGGTGGTGGGCATGTGCAGCTGCGGGCAGCACCATGGACAGCAGGCTGGTGATGACAACACCAAGGCCAATGAGCCACTTCGGCCCAAACTGTTCAGCCAGCACACCTCCTGGCAGCACTGTCAAGATGTAGCCATAGAAGAAGGATCCCAGCACCAGGCCTTGCACCTGGGCATCCCAGTCAAAGCGCTCCGCCTGATCACCACGCTGCCCTGCCAATGATAAACGGAAAAGTGAAAAAAAAAAAAGCCTTGTCAACCGCACAGACAGTGTGTAAAGCAGTGACTCTGAACATTTTACAAAGAAGGCGCCAAATAAAACAACAGACGAAGGAAGAAGACACGAGACACGTAGGCGCTTACGTGTCCTGTAGCGCCTACGTGTCACGTAGCGTCTACTGTGTCTCGTGTCTCCTTCCTTCGTCTGTTGTTTTATTTGGCGCCTTTTTTGTAATCATGCATAACCAACTCGCCCACCAGCACGTGCTCACTGAACATTTTGACAGTCACAGATGACTTCACTTAACATAAGTTTATTCAATTGAATATTCAATTCAATTTATTCATCAGGGCACATGTGCACATTACTACCAGCGTTTACTAAGCAACAACTAGGAATGCAACGAGAAAGAGGCCCTTTAAGCCACCTGTTCCTCTCACTGGGCAGACTCCATCACACATGCTGTCACGCAGCATACAACGATATTGCATAAACTGCATTCATCCCATTTCTTGCATGTAAGTGTGTTGCACTGAGCACTGTACTTTACAATGTCTGACCAAACTGTCCAGCAGCAGGTTTCGCGATGCAGACAACGAAGTGAGATCACGGCCTCTGCAATCAACATGCAGCTGTCAAGCTTGACTGAGCTCACCTCTACGTATCAGACAATGGCCCACATGCGGTTAGCCCTCCAATCCTGGGAGTACATGCACAATCTCAAAAGTCATGTCATGTATAAATCATCGCCATTGTTAACCACTCGGTGGTTAACACTACAGTCTGCTCAGCAGGCACAGAAGGCAGTGGAAGTGAATTATGACTATCAGCAATTGATAGAGTACTCTAGATGTGTCGCTCCCAAGGGAATCAGTAAAAAAAAAAGAAAGGAAAGAAAAAGCAAAGATGCACATAAACACAGACATATCTTTAGGGACAGAACTTGCATAGTATTATACTTTCATTAGCCAATGTTTCATTCTAGTTTGACATGTCACTCGAGAGACCATAATCAATAGGACAGGTAAAGCTACGTGCCAAAAATAGGAACGAAGTTACCATTATGGATGGCCAAAATCAAAGTGCTCTTATCTTATCTACTCTATTTATTTGTTCTGGCTTGGCCTAAAAAAAGTTCAGGACATGGCTTTCCACAGGTACGTTGCAAACGCCTCATCTAACATTTCACTCCTTCTTAAGATAAACAGCATTCATCAAGTCTCCGGAATGGTCCCAACGGATCCTGTTTAACTCTCTTGAAGAACACTGAGGCCATGTAGACCACAGTTTAAGAACAACTACAACTTAAAGTAAGGTACAGGGGAAAATATTGCAGCTTTTCTAAAAAGAAAATGTTTCCAATTTCTTGCTTGCAAAACTGTTCTTGTACTTTCTTCTTTTATGTATAAAAGCTTATAAGACAAAACTTTACCTACAATAGAAAGAAAAACTTCCTTCAGTACAGTCATGGTGGCTCAAGAAAACACTGATTTGGTTTGACTAGTCACAGCTGAAAAAAGGCAATGCACTGGTCATTGCATCCCACAAAAGTTAAACCATCTTTCAAAACAGAAAACTCACAGGCCGGCATAAGGCAATGATTCTATTCCAATCTTTTTCCTTTCCACGCTTGATCAGTAGTCTGAGCAGCACTTTGAATATATTGTCACTAGGACCAGCCAGTCATGGGCAGCAGTTTGCAAGATAGACATAGAATCAAGCTAAAGGAATCCTTACATTATATTAGCCCTGTTTTCGGCACTGTCTTCTTCACTGCAGGAAAAGTATACCAAGAACAAGATCTGCTTGCACTGCAATAAAAGTGAAGGGAGAGAGAGAGAGAGAGAGAGAGAGAGAGAGAGAGAGAGAGAGAATGATGTCAGACAGGGTTGAGCAGTACCTGCTGGTGGATCAGAAGTGGTCAAATGATAATCATCGTCTGGTTGGCACTGGGTATAATTGATGAAGCTTGTTCCATTTACAGTGACCACCCCTTCTGCGGGATGCTTCACCATTGCCACAATAGCCACGCTTAGGCTCACTCTGAGAGTGTAGACATTCACGAGGGCAAGAAAGCCCAAGAGGGCAAAAATGTGCCTGGCAGGGATTGACAACCATCCTGTAGGGTGCAAAAAAAAAGAAGAAAGTAATGATATGAGAAGGAGAAAATTTTGTCATCACTGACACCATGTGTAAACAGCAGAAATCACCATAGTTTCCAGACTACAGCCCACACCCAACCTACAACTTCACAGAGGTCCAGTTGTGAACTAAACATAACTTAGACTGATTGCATGCAGTATATAGTCGACATGGCTTAAATGCGGTGCGAGGCCTGAAAATGGTGGCACATCCATCGATTTACAAGTGGCATTCTTCATATTCTAACTAGCAACAAGTGCCAATCCCTTTAGTACATGACCAGCCACTCATACCAGTGATCTAAATGAAAGACCTTGAACAGCCCACCCAGCATAGATATTTATCATTTAAACAAGAAAAAAAATCTGTAATTTAGCAATACTGAGTTTCAGTACAGCAGAGATGTACCAAAGTATATGTACATGCAGTCAACAACAGAAGTTTATAGGATATGGGTTCCATGACACATGTGAATTTCTGCTCTGATAAGGCATTCTAATCTGATGGATCACTGTCTAGGTTGCAGAAGCGACTACAGACTGACACTCTTAATTTGAAATTCAACAGCATGCACCCAGGCTTTGCGAGAATTCAGTTTTATTGCAAGAGCAACTATATGAACACTCCAAACAAATTTTCGGTGTTGCCGTTGCCATGATGTTCTATATTTATTTATGTATAGGTAAGCTATAGCTAAGCTGTATATTTTCCTATGTTTTATATGCAAAATAGATGCTATATTACCCAATCACAAAAGTTGGTTAGACAAGGTTTATCTTTTTGATTGAATTATTCAACCAAATTTTTTTAGAATTGCAGCGTGCTAGCGAAACTCATGAAAGCTTTCATTCATAGCATATGCATTTTATCCTAAATGTTCCGATTATTAAAAAGTAAAAAAAAAAAGATATCAGCGCTCATAATCTGAAAATGATACAGTTTCACTGGCACCACTCCTTACAGGCAGCACAGTTGCACCAGTGCCATGCCATTACAGGCCCTACATGTTGTGCTGAAGCGTTTACGGGTCAGCGTTTATGGGTTTAAGCGTTTACGGGTATGGGTCACTTGCATCAGGTCTAGTGTGAATACCCACAACATGCAACACTTAAGGTTCTACTGTTCCACCTTATTCTGCAAGAATGTCACATGCTGCATACTTGTTTAAAGAGCCCATAGTTCTTCCTATGCTCCATACAATCGCTAAATTGATTATTTACAAAAACATTAACTGTCTCCATGTTAATTTGGCAAAATACATGTAGTTACCAGTAGTGCCAATAGAGCTTCAAGAGCTACTCTAGTCACTGCATTGTCATACAAAAAAAAAAAGACATGACTTTTACTTCTTCCCGGAAACTACTAATGAGATAATGAAAAGGATTTGAAGGTGCCCTCACTGAAAGGAACTGGCCACATCATATATACTCAGGTTCAATGGCCGGAGAATGGTAACAGGAAGACAGAGGGTGCCAATGAAACAAGAGGCCACATACAATAATTTGAATTTAGTGCTTATGAAAGTAACCACAGCATCTGGAGCGATTCCCAAATACATTAGCCTATGCTAAAATTCCTACTAGTGCGCCCAGTAACAAACACCACAATCGAAGGCCATTAAAGAAGTACTCACTCATGCTTTCCGTCATTTTTTTTTTTTTCATGAAATGAAGGTCCTGGACCTCACAACTGTACAAAAACTACTGGCAAGGATCACAGTACCCTAAATAATTTACTGTAATGCTTTTTTTTCTATGAACTAGTTTCAGTTCTGGCCCCAAGAATGTGGATGCGTGCTTCAGGATGTCACGATAGACTGGCTTCTTCCGTTTCTGCCATTGCTACATGCAGCTGCCACACACGAGTGCAGCTGGAAAAAGCACACACAGCTGTCTCTCTCTCTCTCTTTTTTTTTTAATTTTTACTGGCAATGGCATCGTGCTTGAGCTTTACTGCTACATGACATCCACAAATTTTTCTCACCGTCACATCACAATAATGTTGGTGGATGCCAGACCTGGCATTTCGAGCATCTTATTAAGCATTAAATTCACTCGTTTCCTAACCTTTGTTCTTGCCAACTGTCATCCTTTCAAGTGCAAGAAGCATGGGTAGAGTGTGTCCCTGTGAAGTAAGAATGTTCTAGGGAGTAACCCATGAAACAGAATGCACATAATACTGCATTCTTAATATGCTACATTTAGCTCTCACCACATGCAAATGCTCTAACATAAAAGTATTTGAAAGAACTTTCTAGTTAACACGTTCTTGAGCCAAATAATGCACAGCATACAGAGTTCTGAAGAGAGTACGATAAAGACAAATGGCACAAAGATATCTGATCCTTGACTTCAGGAACCATTGTTTTAGCTTGTTAATTTTTACGGATAAACTCCTCCAACCATCAGCACTTCTTAACTCTAAAGCTCATTTTTATGATGAAGCAATGAGTAATAGTGAAAGGAACCTTCCATTTACAACAGCCTCAATGCATAATTTCCGACATAAAAAGATTTTTTTTAATTATTTTTGCTTGTCACAGCATACAGATCAGTTTGTGCAGTACTTGACAAAGTAACGTAAATTTATCTCGTTTCCTTCCGATTAAAAATGCTCATGCTCCAAATAGTGAGCAAATTATGTCTAGAATAATTTAGTATCTGAATGTGAGAGCTCTTCCTGTACTTAATTCATCTATAATTATTACTTAATCCCCAAATTAAGTGGTTCTACTTCCAAGCACCAACTTTTGGCATAAGCAATATTTGAAATGCATTTTTTTATGCTCTTACATTTTCTAACCAATTACCTAACCATTACATTTTCCAGAGTTTTCTAACCTATGATAATAACTATGAGCAGTGATAACAGTTCAATATAACTGTATTTACTGATGTAATTGATTTCTTTTCTTCATCTCCAATAAAATCAATAATGCAGATGTCTTTTTTTGTCCAGTATGAATTTACATATCACTTGAAGCTATGTGTGCACTGAATGACATGATGGTGTGTTAAGTGACTGAAGAAATAACTGCAGAAAGTGTTTCGCTTGCTATATTTTATTTAGATTTTGCAGCATGAACACAGAAGCATGCGTAAAACACAGCCAATTTTCTAAATTTTTCCTCGTGTTTTCCTGTGCAATGAATTTAAACACTTGGCACATAGCAGCAGCCAAAATTTATTTCAAGGAAATGTATGCCCACCTAGCTAACATGGTTTTCTTCTGCATATAGAAAAATGCAATTTGTAAGTTTATTCCTTTGCACAACATGAATTACTATTTAAAGTGAATTGAATTCAAGTTTTAAGTGCTATTTACATGGCAGTTATGGATAAACAACAGTTTGCAAAAAAAATTCCTGACAGACAGCTATAAACGGCTCCTGCATAGCATGCCATCTGACTAGCCGGAAGCTCGACATTAAGAGAAAGGTTTGAAATGAATTGCACAGCCATGCTACAGTGCTCTAGAATATATTCTAGAGCACTGTAGCCATGCCAACAGCAGTTAGAACTGAGTGTCAATGGTTTATCAGTTGATGAAAAATTCTAGCCTTTCTTATCGGTTATACAGTACAAAGGATTGTCAGTTCGCTCCTATTACCTTGAAACAAAAGCAAACACAATGATCATAGCAGCAACAGGTTGAACACAGAATATGCATGCAATTAATATTGTAACAGGGCAAGGCAACAGCATTGGGACTATAGTAAAAAAAGAAGAGGAAAACAAGGGCATCAACATCGCGTAAATGATCAAGCAAGCAAGCGAGCAGCTAATTAAGAACAGCCCATAAATAAACCGTGGCAGTCAGCCAGTCTCAGTTGTGCATCTACCAACGCTGACCGTGCTCCCAGGGTGTAAGTGATATACAGTGAAGAGCAGAGAATTACAAGTGTATTAAATTCAAGTTTTAAGTGCTATTTCCGTGGCAGTTATGGATGAACAACAGTTCGCAAAAAAAGTATGAATTCCTACGTAAATAAGCGGACAACCATATATGAAGACGATGCGAAAGTTGAAGGTATACGGCAATTGAGTATGTGCAATACTGATGTCACACAGCCACATTCGAGTGCGATCGAGCTCGATCCTGTTTGAAATACTCGACCGCGATTGGCTCCCTCCCGCAGCTTGCTCAAAAGGGCCAATCGCGACCGAGAAATTCGATCACGATCGAAAGTGCGCCGTATGACACCCGTTCTATAAAGCAGTGTATAGAAGCTAAAGGTTTTGTTTAGGTAAAAAAAAAAAACATGCAAATACGCTACCAGCAGCAGAAATATTTTGTGCACTATAGTGACGAACTTACCCTGTACACATGGAATGCGTCGCAATCGTCCATGATTTGGATCTCTGCTACATTCTGCCATTCTCACTTGAGATTCAAATAGTTGTTTGAACAGAAAGACAAGTACGCGGACAGACCAACTATCCTAAAACCGTGTAGTAGGTAAGCCTCGACTTCATTGAGCGCTATATCCCACCTAGCAGAAGTGCCGCATTCGATTATAAGCAGGAAAATCAGATCTGTGTAATGGTATGCAGCCACAGCTGCAGTACTACTAAAGTAACACTAGGGGACAGGTTTCAAGAATGGCCAGTGCATTCGACGCAGCGCATACGCACTCGACAGAGCTCCTGAACGTTTTGTTTTGCGTACCACCCATTCCGTGTCATTGCGCTCGCTCTTCTTGGGTAAAAATATGTTGCGAAAGTCTGGACAAGTGAAGGGTCGACCATTCAAGTTCCACGGGGATCATTGCGGAGAGCACCGGTCCCAAACATGTCTGCTACTTTCGTCAATGCTTTCGCAAAGGCACAAACGCGACGCGTCACCAAGCGCGCAGAACGTATTGCCGGTCACAAGAGGGCAAAAAGTAGTTCAAGGTTCAAGCTCAAGCATAAAGAACGGGTTCAAGCGCCCAGGTTGCACAAGTGTGGAAGGGGCGAAACCGCCAGAGGCACGTGCGTGCACCGCAACAATGCCTCCAAGTGACGTTTTTGGCAGGCGCTGGTTTGGCAAGGAGGCATTGGTTTGGCTACAGTGTACTAGAATAATTACAGTGGCTCGAGCGGAGGCGCCTCCTGTTGGGCGTCGCGTACCTGCTTTGGAAGAAAGTAGCGGTGGCGCTGTCGTCGTTCGCACTTGAAGCAAGTGTGCGCCACTTCTGCTTCTGCGCGTGGTTTGTCGTTGTTGTTGTCGCGGAGCGTTGTTTCTTTCGTGCCTTTTCCGGCGTCAGTGTTTATGATGCCGCCCAAGCGGAGGTTAAACTACTGTTACGCGCCAGGCTGCGCAACTGGCTACGCAAGAACAGCTCAGGACCGTAAGTTATCACTTTTTAAGGCTCCGTAAGATGAACAACAAAGGCTTGTTTGGCAGCGAAATCTCCACAGGTTTGACAAGCCGCTGGACCCTGATTGTGCAGTTTGTGAACTGCACTTCGAGCCCCATTTTTTTTTTTTTTGAGGCATATGTACACGTGATAAATGGAACTGAAGTTAGAATTCCGAGGGGGACTCCAACACTTGCTCCTGACGCAGTCCCGACCCTTCTGCCCAACTTACCCGCCTATTTGAGCAAGTCCACTCCGACTCCGAGGCCTCAGAGGAAGAGACGGCAGCTACAGATGCCATGTGATACCAGCAGTAAAGCCCGCCGCGCTGACCAGTGACATCAAGAGGGCGATCATGGTGCGGAGGCTGCAGTGAGCAGCGAAGACTGCGCGGATATTGCCGAGGGAGACATTGTTAGCGTTGCCGACCTCCGGGGACTCGCACTTCCAAGAAAATCGTGGGCGCTGCACGAGTTCCTGGATTTTACTGGTGTGTGCTACGTGTGTTGTGCACTGAATGCGCCCACGAGTGAAATTACAGTTGCGAGAACAGTGTTTTTCAACACTGGAATCGAAGGAATCGTGAAGTGCAAGGTACATCTTTTGGGCAAGCTAATAGAAGAAACACATATTGTGTCGATCCAGCAAGCTGAAGATGTTGCTAACAGCTAACATGATTGGATTTTATGTAGTAACCAGGATGCACTTTTACATCAAAGGATTAAACAAGTCTCGTGATGCAGCGCGCAGAAAGTCGCACCAACACTTGAAGCTTAGTCGCTTGTGAGGGTAATGATACCAAGCCGTTCGACAGTAGTGAACTGAAAAGCGATGATGTGCAAATAAATGTGCACTGGTGTGCTACACGACAACTTGGTTGTTTATTCTTCGTAACTCTGCCAGCCATCTGTGCATACCAAGATAGCAGTGGTCAATCCATTGAAAATTCCTTGAGATGAAAAAATCTAAGAACGAGGGTATTGAATGGTAATAAAAAATAATGAAATGTCGCCAAGAAACCTAGAACATCCATCCAATACAACGCAGTATATGCCAATGCGCTACGTTCCAAATCCGGCGTAAAAAGAAAAATTAGAACATCGGCGTCACTCAGTGTAAATGCCGCAGCGATTTCTAAAGTTTGATACACGGACAGGAGCTAATATGAGCCGTCAAGAACAAGCCTCTAACTACGAGCAACAAAAACAGCGCTAAACGACGGAACGAGCGAAGGGACACAGACAACAGCGCTGACTAACAACCAAAGTGATCGTAATCATGAACCAACCAGCCCAAATGCGTACTCTTTTGAAGCCTCTAACGTCGCGACAAAGCATATTAAGGAAACAATGTTAAGCGTCATTGCATTTTATCTTGGCAAACTTCCTTCTTTATGCGTTCCTATCTCGGGGTAGGCGATTTCATGTTGAGCATACACAGAAATTTTTTTATATCGTCATTAAAGGATCTTGAAAGCGACGAGACAAGCTTAATTAAGGCACCTAATTTGTGGGAAGTGCACCGTCAGTGGGAAGAGATGTATCATACGAAGTGTATATATTGCAGCCCGCTATCCAGCTCAGCCACTCGCGAAAATCACGGTAAGCGTTTGCAAATATTGCTTTATGTTTTGCTCGTTCACGGAAAAAAAAGTGTGATAGTAAGCCATGGCAAAGAGCAATGAATACCATCACGAGATGTGAAGCATTGCGGCTATGTCTCCGGCCAGACGATTCCACAACTACAACGCGCGCAAGCGACACTATTTGAACCTTTCCACATTCATAACGAAGCTGCAAAGAGCAGAAATCGGAAGCGAAATATTTTGTCCTTTGCTAGGCTTGCATTACTTCGTGGTGACAAACTTAAGCCGCCCAAAACGATGGACAAAGCGGTTGTCCTAGCAGCCGACGGCCCGAAAGCTGCCGCGCCTTCAAGTGCGGTCGACTACAGCGCCGCCGCACCTTTCTTCCGCTTCAGGCCCTCTCCAGGGGAGGCGGTCGCGCCACTAGAAAGTGTTCTAGTTCACTATAGTTTGGCCAGTGCCTCCTGGTTTGGCATGGTTCGGCCAGATATTTGGCCTGACTTGGCTCCGCTGTGCCGCTGTTTCGTAGGCATTCGTAGGTCGCGTTGTAGTTTCGTCAGTTTCGTTTCGCCGAGTTCGTCATTGCTTGTTCGGCTTGTTGTTGGCGTTGAAGTCCGCTACCGCCCTCGCAGCTGCCATTTACTTCGTTGTTGTGGGTCTTTCCCCGCTTTTAGCTAAATGGGAATGAGCACGAACGATGCATTACGATGTGCGCTGTAAAAGCTACACACGGCGTCTCCCGTGCCAATTCGTCGCCGACGGAAGGTGAATCCTTGTGCACGTATTTTCCTGCTGCAGCTTCGCATCGAGTCTTGGACGCGCTAATCAGTGAATTCCGATGTCCCGTAAGCGATAGTGCAGCCAGAAACACCTACTACTAAACGCCTGACCATGACTGACGCAAGCCAAGGAATGCGAATGCGCTTGGAACACTTCGTCGTCGCTACCGGCGTGGCTCTCACTGCTGTTCTCCTCGGCAGAGTCGCACAGTCTTTGACTGTGGTGGCAGTTCTGGTAATTCTGCTCCTCCTACTGCGCTGGCAGCAGTCTGAACAACCGGACTTCAACCAGAGACCGCACGCCGATAGCGGACTGTGGCTGAGCCTCCTCCTGCCTTTTTCATTGCTCACCGCTGGCAATAGCTACGAACACGGCGATGTTTACACCTTCGCCGAAGTGGTCTGCAGTCAGGCACTTGTTCTGTCTCTCGCCGTCGTTTTTAAGATCACGAACATATTCATCTGTGCTCTTTCGACTGTATGGACTACGACTTTACTCGTTACGGCGACCAGCGTTTCTTTTCCGTGGAGTGCAGCGGCTGCAGTGACTACGGCAGGGACATTCAGTTATCTCGTGACGTCGTTACCGGCTTACTCGCCCAAGTCGTTCACTCACGGCGAGCTTTTGCTCGTTTGCCAAGGTATCACTACGTTCGTCGTTGTTTCCGGATGCAGCCTTGCGTGCAACATCATATACAGAGACCGCTGTGACCTCAAGTGTTCTGCCTCTGCCGGGTTCCTTCAAGCAGGGCTCTTCAGTCTTGCTTTGTTTGTGGCAGCAGTAACCAAAATACAAGCACTCCAGAAACCGACGGGGTTTTATGTGGGGCTTTTTACCTCGGCGATTTTGCTCGTCTATCCTCTGTGCAGTGTCATGGTCAACGGAGAACCCCTGAGCTGGCTTGCATACCACTGCTTCAGTAGCTACACAAGACTTTGCCTTATGGTCTCATGGATTGTCATGTTAGTAATAGCTGGACTGTTTGTGTACTGGTACACTACAAACTACAGTGAAAGTTCCACTGTGGTGCGCAAAGTTTTCCATGCAGCGATTGTGTCAGTGTTTTTACCAGGAGTAATATTAGATCCAGACCTTATGTACCTTGCATGTGGCGCCATTCTCGGGGTGTTTGTGCTCCTCGAGGTATTTAGGACGTTGTCGATTCCACCAGTAGGGCCGTGCATACAGAACGTTTTCGCCATGTTTGTTGACGAAAAAGATGCCGGAGCATTCATTCTAACACCCGCCTACCTGTTCATTGGGTGTGCTGCGTCCCTACTGCTCTTTCCAGGACGATTTGGAGACCCAGAGAAAATGCCAGTTTTACTTAGCGGTACAGTGGCTCTTGGCATAGGGGATACTGCAGCATCAGTTGTTGGGTCCAAGCTTGGAAAACACCAGTGGCCCGGCACGTCAAAGACCGTGGAGGGGACACTTGCCGCCATTGTCGCACAGTTTGGATTCTACTTCCCATTGCTGTTTGTGGCTGTGCCAACTGTGTGGCACCTCAACACACTACTGTTAATTGTGGTGCTCTGCCTAGACTCATACCTTGAAGCATTTACAACTCAAGTGGACAATTTAGCACTACCAGTTTTTGTGTACCCTATGATGACAGCCTTGTATGCTTTGGAATGAAAACTTTCAATGTTCAATTACTGAAGCATTGGTGCTCTCTCAGCAGGGTTCCCATCTAGCACAAGAACAAATACAAGGCTATTTTGCAATAAAACGACATGAACCATGTACTTTTATTTACAGGTCAATGCACAGTGGCCTGTGCCACTAAGCCCCTTAACATCTTAAGAGGGTGAAAAGAAACTGGTGCCATGGCATGACTACGTGACAGAGTCAAACAATTCTGACAGAACACTGTCATACTGACTAACGTCCGTGGAGGTAGACAACTCGGAGACGTAGCGCTCTAGCTCGACGCCAACATTAGCCGGAGCTGCTTCAGTTGTCTGCCTTGCAGGAGTCGTTGCAGTCATTCGTCTGCGCTTTGGTGCTATCACAGGTGACTTCTTGTCCCCATTGTAAGGTGGACGGGTTGCAAGTACAGGGTGGTACCCAGGGAACCCACTCCCACTCTCTTCCATTGGGAAGAAACGGTTCTTTATAATTTGTACATATTCCTTGGCAGACATGCAGCTGCTGAAGGACTGCCAGACAGAACTCCTGGTTTTACAAGTAGAGTCGGGGCCAGCTGCATTATTGGAAGTGCCAGATGAGCTGCTTTTGCTTGGTTTTGAGCTTACGGAGTCGAGCTCGCTGGACGTAGGGCTGAGGACAGGTTGCAAGATGTCTGGAACTACCTGCTCACTCTGAACACTACCTTTTCTTTTTCTGCTCGGAGTCTGTTTCACATCTCTTCTTGGAACTGCCTGCCGCCACTTCTGTCGCGTTTTCACCTTTTTATTGGAGCAGGCTTTACTACCTCGCCTCGGTAATTTTGCATTTCTCTTAGAATTGGGTGCAACTGTGGCACGTTTGGTAAACGGTATGGCCAGGGCTTGGTTGATCGTGGTCAACTTGTCCATTACTGCACAACCAGTACGACTGGTCTTTTGTACCGATGGCAGAGTAGGGTTTTTTTCTTGCTGCTCCTTGCTTTGTTTTGCTGCACTTGTGCCTGTAACTGCACTTGCGGTGCTGGCAGGTGGCTTCCGTCCTTTTGTCCTTGTCTTCTGAACAGTTGCAGTCTGCGTATTGCCTGTGGTGACAATGTTGGGTAGGAGATTGACCACAATATTCTGCGTTCTTTTCCGTAGTCCTGAAACTGAAAAGACAACGGGCTGCCCCTGAGTCGTGCTGCCACTCGCTTGCATTGCCTTGCTATTTGAATCTGTTCCCATACAAACCGTCGTGACACCCTCCTGCACTTCATCATTCGAAGGCTTGTTGCCCAAAATACTCGATGGCTGCAACAATGTAGCAGAGGTGCGCTGCTGCAGTGTGCCAGAGTCAGCTCCTGCACTACTAGCCGCTTTGGCAGTACTGGTGGGAGTTGCAGTTGCTGATGGACTCCTCTTTCTCTTTAAATTACCAATAGGAGGCTGAGGTAAAGTAGAGGGTGCTGGTGAAAGACAGCCATCAGTGCAGCCAGCTTCACTCCCTGCATTGTTTTTCAACACAGTGTAGTGCAAAACTTTAAGGCCAATGGAATTCGTAGGAGGTTCCTGTGTCAACAAGGTATCTGTACTTAAATCTGTGCCAGCAGCCTGCACTATAACTTTCTGCAGCCTACAAGTTTTCATATTTGACATGCAATTCGCAATGTGCAATGATGCTGTAAGGGGATCCTCTACAGGACCCAGCTTGCAAACCACAGTTTTGTTTGGCAAACCAGGGATTTCAGAGATAGCATTTGATGCAGCAGAATCTTCACAGTGCATATTTATGTCTGTCCGTGTACTGCCTCCAAGCTGCACCTGTGGAGACCCCAGTAGCTCCACTGAAGTTTCGCTTGCTACCACTGAGCCTTCTGGTGAGCTTGCCTCACTTCTACATGGTGAACTCGACCAATCAGTGGCAGCCCTTGACACAAGGTTTTTATGGTGCCCATGTGTACCCTCGGTATTTGCTTGTTCATTACATAAGGATTGTGACCGTGATATGGCTTCAGTTGTTGCTAAGATGCTAGCTTGCAATGTCTCACCAATGGTGTGCGAGCGTGGCAGTTCTCCAATGGCACTAGACTGAGGTAAAAGTTCACAGCAGTTGACAGTACTTGCAGTACCTTCTCCTTTCTTCAGCAGATATCTGTTCAGCTCTATCAAGGGTGTTCCATTCATGGCCCCTGGATTTCCTGGTGGGCTTCCCTCAGTTCTGCTTTGCAAACTAGACAGTCCACCAGGAGCACATGGAAAAGCACCAGGGTCGAAATAGCTGTCAATGTGTTCAGTGTTTATCCATGCTTCTTGCGAGGACATGGGTAGCACCGATGACATAGTCTCCTCTGCTCCAGCAATGATTTCTGGTAAGCTTGCTTCGTTGGAGCTTGGTTGGCAAGGTAATTCACCGATTGCACAAGACGGAGCAAGAGGGTTGTTGGAGGTAGCAGCAGCTTCAGTGACCCCTCCTTCATTGAAAGGTCTGATTAGGTCAGTCAAGGGTTCCATCACTACTCTCAAGTTTCCTGGCGAGCTTGCTTCATTTATACTTTGCGAGTTGAAAAGCTCATTATCTGTACTTGGTAAATCAAGGGATTTATGGCAGTGACCTGCACTGTCAGTGCCTTCTCCCTCATTTTGTAAAGACCTGGGCAGCTCCACTGAAGGCATTTTATCCACTACTGCCAACTGTTCTTGTAACTCTGCCTCACTTACACTTTGCGAACTCAATGGGGAATCTGGCAGGCTAGAAAAAATATGGTCAGTGGCGACACTTTCTGCGTCCTCACATTTTTGTAAAGGTTCAGGTGACTGCATCGCTATTTCAATTTCGCTTGCTGTTAAGTTTTCTGCTAAGGTTGCTTCACTTCTGTTACGCAAGTTGGACAGCTCAATGCCAAAGTCCTTCGAAACAGTGAGGTTTTGTTGATCCACTCTTTGCTCTTCTTGACAAGATGCAAAAATATTTGGCAAAGCAAGCTTGCCCACTCCGACTAAGCTTTCTTGTATGCCTACACCACTTCGATCAAGTGGACTCCAAGACTTTAGCGTAGTTTCTACAATGGCAGGTTTCTGATTACCTGCAGTTTCAGTATTAGCTCGCACTTCCCCCAGAGGTTTGGCCAGCTCTGACGTTTCACTAGCTATCTGGTCATTCTTCGGCTGGCCTACTATGCTCAGCATGTCACACACATCACTACAATGTCCCATTGAATCACTGAAATTGTGGTCTGTTGTATTTCTAACTCCTTGTTCTTGCGACAGTGCAGACAGATTTGTGGATAAGGTTTCACAGGGTAATGCCAAGTTCTGTCTCATGTGAAAAAATCGGTTCGTGTCAATTGTGTCAGATGCTACCGCAGATGTGGTGGCAGCGTTAGTTACCATGGCAGCTGGAACAGGTACAATCATCTCTTCCTCGTTGGTCAATTCCACAGAACTGTTTTCTGTGGCACACGCACTGTCTGCACTTCCAGTGGCAGCATCAAACGATGCATGGCCTTTTTCTAAATTTCTTGAGATACTTTCACAAACTACTGGCACTTTTGTTCTCTCCCAATGCTTGCGTTCTAGGCTTGCAGATGGTGAACTCGTCACTTTCTTTTGCTTCACAGCATATCCATCTGCAGTATTTAGTCGTAGGGATGAGGATACTGGGGTGACAAAGGCTTTCGCACTCCTGAGATAACTTGTAGAAACATTCCTTGCTGCTGGCTCTTCTATCATTTGATGAGGATATACTTTGAATGCACAATTTACTTCATCCTCTAGTTCCCCTGGCATGACCTCTTGCCATGAGTCAATAACGCCTCTTGCAAGGAGGGTGGAAGTCGAAACATTATTAGAGAGATGACAAGAGGAATCCATTTCAGATGTAGCAACAATTTTCACTTTAAGTACTTTCCCCATTTGACACACGTTGAACATGTCACACTTTTCATCAGCACTTTTCTCTTGCTTTGTCTCTGGGCAGAGAGTAGGGCTCGTAGGTTTACGATTAACAACACAAAAAGGACGCTCTGATGAAGCGACAACTTTCACTGTCATCGCCTTGGGTATCAGAGACGTGTAGAAAACAGGACCTCCTCCTGTGTCACTGCATTTTTCTGTATCCACTTCCAACGATGTGTTTGCACTCGGAGGGATGGTGGGCGAGTCAGATGATGAAGTGGTAACTCTCACTGGTGCTGTTACAGCCGCAGCAGGTGTGTGGATAGAAGGATGTGACTTGTACCTATGGTTCCACGTGTTTATGCATAGCGAGGTGTTAGCACCGAACGATTGAACGGGTGCACTGTCAGAAGTGGGCACAGCAAGCACTCTAACTTTGTCGATGGTCACATGTCCCACTTCACGACAGGTGGATGCAGAAGTATCACGTGTGCTACAGACATGTTCCTCTTTGTCCGTACACACCTCGGAGTCGGCGCACAGTGATTCACTGTCTGCGCTGTCACAAATGTTGATGGTTGGCTCTTCGACGGGTTTGACGGACACCTGTCCCGCACCACCACAGGTAGAGGGAGAAGTGTTACATGTCCTGTACACATGTTTCACTGGGTTCACGTACCCTGGGGGCTCAACACACAACAATGCAATGGGTTCACTGTCACCAACGCCAACTGTAGGCTCTCCAAATGGATTGGCAGTTGCCTGTACTGCGTCACCGCTGATGGAAACAGCGGTATCTTGACACAACCTATCCCTGTAATTTTCTGGGTCCAAGTTCGGTGAAGTGTTGGCGTTGGATGCGGTAGGCACCTTGTCATAAACATCAACAGCATGTCTTTGAAGGGGTCCAGTGGTCACCTTTGCCGTGGCAGAGATGGTGGCAGAAGTATGATGTGTTCTGCTCTTCTGATCCTTTGGGTCCAAACCTGCTGAAGGACTGGTTCTTGATTTGGCCAATTTGACACAATGATGATGATATCCTCCGTCATCGTCACACCATTCAACTGGGCTTGGCTCTGTGAAAATTTCACGCAATTTGGGCATGTCTATCTTGACGACGTCTGCCTGAATGATGCCATTTACCATGTCTGAACACTGTGAAGAAAAGAAGAAAAATCAATGGTTAAACACTTGCTCGAAATAATGACTGAGAAAACATGCTACGTAAGCTCGCAAGACATCTGCACTGTGTGTTTGGATAAAATGATAAGGTAAACGAAGGTTTCTTCATGCAATGCAATAAATTGCAATGATCAGCTGCAAGCTTACTCAGTAAGAAGGAAGTGCAACTACAGTGCAGAGAAGTTCATATCATTTCACACTGGTAAACTACAGGTATAAAGATGTCAACCGTGTCTTTACTAAAATGCTGCTTCAGTAAACACGACTGAATTTGGAATACAAGCTATAATAAACACAAGTTGCAGCACTGGGATGTGCCAGTGTTCGGGTCACAATAAAAATACCTGACCAACGTAAAGATACCAGAAAGAAACATTAAATCAGTTTGTACTGATAAAGCATTTTTCAAGAACTTTGGGAATATGGTGATCATTAAACTTCAAATGAAGGTCAAAGTTCAATTTTTCTAATTTTGGGGCGAAACCCCAGTTGTTAACATGAGCGTGATGTCATGAATTTCAAAGTATTTTTTCACATATGGGCAATTGTTGCTCAGTAAAAGTTCCTAAAGTTTTACAAATTAGTACTTGGCTCTGTTAGAATACAAGGTATTCTAACAGAGCCATTTTTACATTTTTACCGATGAAAATTTAACTAAACAGAGCAGACGCTTTCAAAATCCATGACGTCACAGTGTGTTGGAGCAGAAACTTCCAAGGCGGTGGCGCCACCCTCCTTCCGTCCTTGTGACTTTTCTGGTATATGGGATGGGTAATTTATTAACACAGCTCAAATTTCACTTTTCCCTTTATTGTCCCTATGAGTGAGTACATATGCATTTGCACTGACACAAGTGTGTATCCGATTCAGCATTATCCAGAATTATACTGGATGTTTAAATGAATACTTTAATATTTAAATATAGTGTTTCTTTTAATAAAGTGATCGTTCCTTCAAAATTACAGTGTCAGCAATGACGTACATCAGAGAAGTAAGCTGTGGCAATTAACCACAATAATTAACTAAAATCGCCTAATGCCATTAAGTATTAACTATTAGGTATTAAGGTGCATTATTGTAATGGAGAACGAAGGCAAGATCCCTTGTATAAATGTTAGATGCAGCGGCATTCCTTCCTCGACCACTGTTGAACATTTCAAACCTCAATCTTCATATAAACTTCTATCATGTTCGGAATTATTATAACTGAGAAATTGAAGCAAGTAGTACAAGAATGCTATGTCAACATTTAGACACGAAAAAATGTGACTTCCCTTGGAGCTGCAGTGAGACAAACTTGGGCATCCTGGTCGCACAAAACCAAAACGGTGGCTTGAAAGCACACCTGGTCACACTCATTATAGCTATGGAGTGGATACTTACCATTCCCGCCTTTCCCTAGGGGAAACAGCATAGAGGGAGGCCACTTCTATATTGGTGAGAAACCCCAGGGCCTAACTAACTGCCACAGCTACCTATGAATTTCACATATTTGTGCTGCTCTGAATAAGGGATCACATGATTGCGATCACACAGGATACATTCTGGTAAAGAAGCCGTAATAATGAGCACTCATTTAATAACACTATACAATGAGGTTCTATGCGTAATGCACACATAATTAGAGCAAGTTTAAAGAATTGCATACTGAGGATCATACACAGTATGCAGCACTTTCACATGAGGTGGTACAACTTAGATGGAGGAATGGGCCTGGTTAAAAGGTACACACACATAAAATGGTAAATCATTGAATACTAACAATTCATTTATTAACAAGACCATTAAATGATAGTAAAAGCTTTCTCTGAACTGCACCAAATCAGCAGGGCATGTTCATGGGGAACATTGGTGTTAAAGCAGTGCAGGCAGCAAACTATATAATTTATAAACACACATCAAAGACTGCATCACTCCCATAACCACAGCAAAACCACGCTACTCATCTTTGCGATTTCTACCCTGCAGATGTCAATGCTGTGAATAACACTGTGCGAGCAAGTGCTCTCTTCGGCTCTTCTCAACACTTGGTAGCGCATGCAAATTCTTTTTAGCAATCTTTGAACACACACCAGTAAAAATAATAAATGCACATAAGCTACAAGATAGAAGAGGTGCCACCAGGTACTGTGCTGTCCGGCCTATGCTGATATTCACTAAGCCCTGTTAAGCCCAGTTAAGCTTACGTTAAGTCTCAAGCTACTGCAGCAATTTCTGGTGGACTTTGCAAAAATACACTGACATAGCCTTTTGCACCGCACCAGACATTATTTACTTTTGTGCTCCTCTCTGCAAAGTAAGACATACTTGGCATAATTTTCTTATCATGAAAATGGTGCCCAAAGTTCGAAAGTTTAGCTTGAACCAACTGGCCTGGCTGGGTTATTGCACCATTTACAATTGTAACCACCAGGTGATGCCTCGTGGTGCATTCACTTGGTGCCTCGTGGTGCATTCCCATTGGTGCCGTGGCCCCCAAGGGTTGGTCTGCCAAGGGTTGGTCGTGGCTCGCGGGCGCTCCTGTGGACGAGGCTTCAGCGACTTCGCTCGTAGCTAAGTGCTCTTTTATCTTTATTAGCTAGTGTTTTGAAGTGTGTTCTTTTGCATGGAGTAGGGGCGCAAATTTTGAATTTTTGGTAGGAGTAGGAAACGTACCGGCTTTGTCTAGGTCTGGCGGCTCCCCCGTTAGGCCTAGGGGGTAGTTCTTTCAGCTAGCTCTTCGGATTCTTACATGGAGTAGGGAGTGATAATTCTTTGTTTTTGTTTAGGATAGCGGTCGAGGGCGGATTTGCGTGAGTGATTCGGCGAACTTGCTCGTTGGGCCTAGGGAGGTAGGCCTAGCGATGAAATCGAAAAACGTGAAGGCCGCGGGGGACGGGGAGCAAGTGCAGTGCGACGAGTGCCTGCGCTGGTGCTTCCTCGACAAGACTGAATTCCAGAATTTAGCAGAAGCGGTGGGGTCTAGCTTCACGTGCAGGTCGTGCGAGGGCGTCAAGGAAGCTGTCCAAAAACTGGAAGGGAATTGGGCGGCTAAGTTTGAAGAGCTTAAGGCAAACCTGAGGGAGGAGCAGGAGAAGCGGGTAGCACTGCAGGCGAAGGTTGAAAATTTCGTCAAGGTGGAGGCGGCCCAGGCCGCGCAGTTGGTGAGGACTGTGGCCGAGCTTGGGGAGGGGAAAGAAAGGAGCGCCGAACTGCAAAGGCGGCTCGACGCTCTTGAGACTCGGGCAGCGGATAATGTCGGGTCAGGACACCAAAGCGAGGGCGAAGTGGGAGGCAGGGAGCCAAAGCAAGCGGTCGCCAGCTCGCCGCCGGTGAATCGGCGTAGCTATAGCGAAGCAGCGCAACACGCCTCGAGTGAGGCGACGCTGCAGCCACAGGAAGCCGGGAAACAGGGAGAAGTAGGAGAGATTGAAAGGGTGATTATCGCTGGCGACTCAAACATGGCTGGGTGCTCAAAAGCAATTGTGGAGAGGGTGAAAGGCGACAAAAGAGTGGCGGTAGGGACATTTCCAGGGCAGACACTGGGTTCTGTCATGGAGCGAGCAAAAGAAAAGCTCACGGAAAATGCCCACGTGCGCAACCTTGTCGTAGTAGCAGGTGGGCTAAATGACGTCCTTAACAGGAAAGGGCCAGGACTAGCCCAGCGCTTGGCGAAGGGGGTGGACGACTTGCGTGAGCTATCCCCTCAGGTGCAGATCGTGGTGTGCACGGTGCCGGAGGTGCCTGTGCGTGACAGTCACGTACAAAGAGCCGTAATGGCTGCCAATGAGGCAATATGGAAAATGAGCCGAGAGAAAGGCTTCGAGGTTGTCGAAGTAAACAGGGAAGTGAGAAGTTGTGGTGGTTTTAAACGAGATGGGATCCACTTCAATTACAGGCTAGCACGAGAAGTGGGCTGGCGACTTGGGGGTCGCGCTGTTGCTTTTTTAGGGGGCCCGCGGGCGCTCAGGAGGTCAGAGTAGGTAGTAATAAAGAAGGTCCCCTAGGGGAACATCAGAAGAGCATCGCCGTCGATAAGAGAAAAAGGAGGAAAGCAAGAACAAGAGCTCGCCATGCAATAGGCTACATAAACATGCAGGGCGGCAGAAGAAAGGAAAAGTGGGCAGAGATTGAGGAGCAGTTACATAGAGAACAAATAGGGGTGTATGCGGTTACAGAAACGCACCTAAGAGACTCAGAAGAGCCGCCAGTTATTGAGAATTATGTATGGGAAGGGTGCAACAGAACTAAGTCGGAAAGAAAGGGAGGGGGAGTCGGAATGCTCATCCATCAGGGAGCCAAATGGAAAAGAGTAAATTCACAATGTCAAGAGCATCTTTGGTTATCAGGTACAATGAGTGGGAAAGAAACTTGGCTTGGAGTTACGTATTTGTGGACCGGAATAAATTGCACAGAGAAGAATAAAGAGTTAGTGGAATGCATAAGCGCTGATATTAGGGGTTTTGGGAATGGTGCTGAGATAGTCCTATTAGGTGACATGAATGCCCACATACAGGATTTAGATGGCTATACCGACAATAACGGGAAGTCAATGCTAGACCTTTGCGAGCAACATAACCTCGTGATCGTGAATACAGGGCCTAAGTGTGAAGGACAGATCACGTGGGAAGTGGGAAACCGGCAATCGACCATTGATTACTGTCTGATGACAGAAGGAATTCATGATAAGTTGAGAGAAATGGTCATCGATGAGGAAGGGTTTAGCAGCATAGGGAGTGACCATAAACGCATCATTTTGAAAATGGGATATGTAGTTGGGAAAGAGAGCGACGAAAGCAAAATGGCCAGTCCAAATTTGAACGCTGAACAAATAGCAAATATAGTCACTAGAGTGGAGGAAGAAATTGGCAAGTCGCCAAGTAAGGAGCGGGAATATGGTGAGCTTCTAAGTGTAGTAACGACAGAAATACGGAAAGAGAAACAACATGTTCATTGGAAAGGAAAAAAGAAACCGAAAAGCTGGTGGAACAAGGAGATACGAGAAGCGATCGCCGAACGACAGAAAGCATCTCGAGAGCACAGGCAGGCAAAGAAGGCGCAGTTGCCACAGGATGAAGTAACCAGTAAATGGGAAATATACCGGGAGAAAAAGTCTATGGTTCAAATACTGGTGCAAGCAAAATTAAAAGGTGAAAGTGAAAGTTGGTTGTCAGAAATACGTGAGAAAAAGAAGGCCGCACCTAGAATATTTTGGAATCACATAAAATTATTAGGCAGGAAGTCAACAACAATACAACAACATATCCTAGACGAAGATGAAAACAGACTGGAAGGAGAAGCAGCAATAAATTACATCCAAAAAATAACAGCCGAATCTTTCCAAGGCAAGGACGAGGTTGTATTTGAAGAAAAAAAGAGCATGAAAGAGACCCAAGGGGGAAAGGAGCTAGTGCTTACAAATTTAAACTGGAAGAAAGCGGAAGAGAAAATTCCTAAGCGCACAGCCACAGGGCTAGACGAGGTTCCCGTTAGGCTGATAAATGAACTGGGACCAAAAAGTAAGGAAGCTCTCGTGAAAGCAGTTGAAAAAACTTTAAAAGATAGACGAATACCAGACAGTTGGCGACAAAGTAGAATGAATTTAATTTATAAAGGTAAGGGGGAGAAAGACAGAATTCACTCGTATAGACCATTGACCATTACATCGGTAATATACAGGCTAGCAATGCAGGCAATCAAATTAAAGCTTCAAGCATGGGCAGAAAATAATGGCATTTTGGGAGAGCTTCAGAATGGCTTTAGAATAGGTAGGCATTTGGATGATAACTTGTTTGTTCTTACTCAGTGTATTGAAATATCAAAAGCAGAAAGCAGACCGCTGTATGTGGCCTTTTTGGACATTACAGGAGCATACGACAACGTAGACCGCAGCATTTTGTGGGATATTCTGGAAGGGGAAGGCTTAGGTAACGATTGTATACAGCTTTTGAGAGAGATTTACCTAGAAAATACTGTTTGCGTTGAATGGGAAGGGATGAGGAGCGCGGAGAAAGTTCATATCAACAAGGGACTGAGGCAGGGGTGCCCTTTATCCCCGCTGCTGTTTATGATGTACATGGTGAGGATGGAGAGGGCGCTAGAAGGAAGTAATATCGGGTTTAATCTCTCATACAAACAGGCAGGTACAGTAATAGAGCAGCAACTCCCAGGTTTATTTTATGCGGACGACATTGTGTTGCTCGCAAACAAGCAAAGTGATTTGCAACGTCTGGCTAATATCTGTGGACAGGAAGGCAACAATTTAGGTTTGAAATTTAGTGTTAGAAAATCAGGTGTTATTGTATTCAATGAAAACAGTGAACAGAGAGTGGAGATACAGGGCCAAGAAATACCTCGGGTAACAGAATATAAATACCTTGGTATATGGATAAACGAAGGCAACGGCTATATGGAAACACAGGAAAAAACCATAACAGTCAAGGGGAAGAGAAATGCAGCCATAATGAAGCACAGAGCGCTATGGGGATACAATAGGTACGAGGTCCTCCGAGGTATGTGGAAAGGGGTAATGGTTCCAGGACTTACTTTTGGAAATGCGGTTGTTTGCTTTAAATCAGGGGTACAATCAGGACTCGACGGGAACCAAAGGTCAGTGGGTCGCCTCACATTGGGCGCTCACGGGAAGACTACAAATGAAGCTGTGCAAGGGGATATGGGCTGGACTAGTTTTGAAGTGAGGGAAGCTCGCAGTAAAATTGAGTATGAAGAACGGCTGAGGAATATGGAGGAAAGTAAATGGGCTGGGAGAGTGTTCAGGTATCTGTACAGGCAAAACATTGATTCACAGTGGAGGAAAAGAACTAGGAAGCTTACCAGCAAGTATGCGGCCTGTGGGGTGGGCAACACAGCAACAAAGAAGGTCAAGCGGAAAGTCAGAGAGGCTGAATTAATCTCATGGGTGGCGGCAATGGAAAAGAAACCTGCCATGAGTAACTACTTAAGGGGAAAAAACGAAATTAGGAAAGAAACCATTTATGATAACTCAAAGGGTAGCTCATTACTTTTCGAAGCGAGATCGGGATGCCTTAGAACACGCACCTATAAAGCGAGATATAAGAAGGAAGAAGAAGCATGTGCTTGCTGCGGTAAAGCTAGGGAAACGACGGAGCATATTTTATTAGAATGTGAAGACGTCTATCCAGCGGTCGATTTAGGCACCACTGGCCTCCTTGAAGCCCTTGGGTTCAGCGGGAGCAGTGGTAAAGCAAACAGGTCCGCAATAGACATCAGTAAGAGGCGATTGGAGGATTGGTGGAAGAAAAGTAGAGAAACGACAAAGGACGGAGACGTACAAAAGCACAGTTCGCAATAGGGTATCAGAAAATTTGGACGTGGTAGTTCATAGTGTTTTTTTTTTTTTTTCATTGGTTAACCTAGGTAGGATATTAGACAGCATAGTAGCAAGAGCTTGGTGGCGCAAGCCACCGCCCCGTTCCAAAGGGGACGCTCATAACATCCATCCACATAGACTATTCAAATGAATTTCCATCTGATTATATTAAGGCTGGCATGCACAACCGCTGTTCCCACCCGCCCGGCATCTCCAAATAACCGCAGTCTATCGCATAACGCCCCTTACCCCCTTGTAATTGTCTATTTCTTTATCATCATAATCCAGTTTAATTCATCTGTTATTTTTAACGCACGGATATCCCTCGATGCATTCGGAGGAAAGAAACCGTTACAACTCGGAAGGCGCATTATGAAAGTGCGGGAGATATTTTTCCCCAAATCTTTTTCGCACTATGCCTGTTAATTACGTCTTTCACCCCAAGTGCTGACTGCCGGTAACCAAATGCGACTTTTTAGACTTACCTCCATGTTGCTGCACATCTTGACTGCTTCGGTCGGTCCGACTGGGTAAAGGAGTATTGGACTCTTCAGTCCATCGCTCCGACATCGCTCGCACCAGCCTACGATCTTCTGGAACGACATCTGAAAACAGTCACATGATTAAACAATTTTAAACAGAATCGAGAAGCCGGCACACGCGCGAACAATTCAGAGTGGTCATAAAGAACTGCTGCTCCATTCTATCAATCCAAGACACTCCAACTATAATTTCTGACGATGAAAGCACGTACCCAGCGCTGTCCCACGTTACAAGACCTACTTCTCTGTCAAGGCGTTTATCACAACATGTGAGGGTGGCCGGCTTCGGTTTTAAACGATCTCACAACTGCATTAACGACCTGGAAGACTAACGAAAAAAGAAGGGACGCTGTGCGCAGTGGATCGTCGAGAAACGCTCGGGGCAGCAACTCTTTACTTCTCCCAACAACGCGGGATGCACCGGCACAGAACCGCGCACGTGCGTTCATACAGCGCTATGGGTTCACTTACGATTGATGTTCGTCCGAAAGTGCTCATTCCTGCGGTCACGCAACAGGCCAGTTCCGCTCGCCGACATCCCAGCTACCTTTTGGCCAAGGAAGCGTGTATGTGTCCGTTATTACAAATCGCAATCACGCAAAAATTGCGTTCCATGTTCCCAAACGCAATCGTAAACTCAACGTCACGGCGCCAGCAGCGTCTTGGCTGTCTTGGTAACCACGAGGATGTGCGTATAGGGGCGCTAGCGTCGCTCGCAATAACCGAACATTTGACAAAGTTTTGGCCAGATTTAGCCGTGCGAAATATTGTTCTCTCTTTCCAAATAAACGTTATGACCATGACTAGGATGAATGGCATGTGTCGGCAGTCATAAACTAAACAGCTTGAACTTATAATGAGCATAATGCTTGCTTAACGGAACTTGCATGGTCACTTGGTCACGCGCAAGGAGTTTTGTACATAGGTTTTGTACGACCGAAAAGTTGGGTACAACGGAGTACAAGTAAAGTCAGCGGTATGAGTATATGTCTCTCCCCGTCATTTAATTTTCCTGCGCACTATTTTAACGTCACGTATACTGTTGTACGAGCGTGCATGGCGTCATCGACGCTTGGCAAAAATATTTTATACGGCACTAAAGGTTTTTTATCACTAAAGTTCCTCACACGATTATTGTATGAAACTCTATGGCTCACACCTTGTCTTACATTATTTACGAAACGATAAGCAAAAAGAGAACAAGGTGAAAGCGGGAGCCAACGTTTCGACAAGTGCACTTGTCTCTTTCAAGGCGACGTGGGAGAGGGGGTAAGGCGGGTGAATGAGGTAACGATAACGCAGGAAGTTGGGCTAGTAGGAGTTGATCTATCTTGTGTCACAGAAGGTGTGCTGTCGGTGAGGGTGTACATTACAGTAGACGTCAGTTAATGCGGCTCCGGTAAATTTTATCTTTTTCGTTAATTCTATCCCGACAAGGTCCCGGCCAGCGCCCATGCATTTTACACAAGCTATCGTTAATCCGATGCTAAAATTTGCATTCGCCGAATAATTCGAACTTGACCAGGCAGTATGCACGCGCCTCACCCCAAAATCGGCCTCTTTACTAGCAGCGTTTGCATCGGCAGAGCATATACGGAACAGTGAATGTATGCGACCATATATTTAACCCACACCATCTGCGGTCGAAAAAGACTTAATTTCGGCCTGCCCTAGGAAGATTTTCAATAATGGTAGCTAGCAATGTCTGTTTACGGTATTTACTCGATTCTGACGCACGCTTTCTTTTAGTTTCCCCAGTAAAATTGGGCCGGAAACCGCGTTTGTGTGCTTTGCTGCACTATACGACTGTATTGCGGAGAAGGTGACCTTAGAAAACCGGCCGCCACTGTAACGCATGTTAGACCTTTGCCCATTTTTCTTGCTGAAAAATCGGGTGCGCGTTAGATTTCTACTTTGTTTCGGGGCGTTATTGCTATGTCTACGTTAGTTTTCTACTTTGGACACATAGAAAGCGGGAGCACGTTTGATTCGGGGGCGTCTTAGAATTGGTTAAGTACTGCTAAATGAATCATTTGGCGATTTTTCTACATTGCTTAATTAGACCCGCCGGATAACTCTATCTATATTGTCGGTCTCGTCAAAGTCGAATTAACGGAAGCACGCTATACCTTTGTTACATTCATTAGGTTGTTATAACGAGTTTCGTAATAATGAGGCTTGACTGTAGTCAAATAAACTGACAAACCTTCAATACAAACTGTAAGCAAAAGCCATTGAAAGTAATGGCTTGCTTCATAATTATTGGCTATAAAGTGCAATGTACAAAATTATTCTGGTGCCTACAGGTTATTCAAGTTCATGGAACATTCAGTACGACCATCATTCTCAGGACATGCCAAATCGGACACACTGAAAGCTTCCCAGAGAGGGCTGGCAAAACCTGTAATCATAAGTATCTACATAAGTAATCTACAGCAGACTCAACAAAACAAATTTTGCACAAACTGTCCAAACTACAAATATGTTTATTTACACATTTACATACAATGGTTATGCAATACAGATCAATGATGAATTCACGTGCAGAATGAAGTCGCGGAAAGTGCGCTTCGTAAGACCGGTTGCAAGGATGTACATAATTATTTTACTCTATGATAAAAGAAGGAACCCGCAATAAAGAAAAATGTAAATAGAGTCTGTTACGCTGCAGTATGCGCACAATGCCATACAATGCCTGTCAACGTCGGCACACGCACAGAAAAAAGGCAATGCTGGCAAATTTGATCGACAAAGCAAGATTGCTATGTGCATCACGTGCACCCTGAGCCAACTTGTTTGCAACAATAGTCGTCAAATGATCAACGAGCCTTTATAGGAGAGCTTGGGCCGTACATAGTTTGTAGAACACGAATTGTTTCTTTTTACTGCACAAGCTGCATTCTTCGACTCGGGGTTTTGTGTGAATGTACATATGACGAGAATGCACCTGAGGAGGGTGCAGATATTAACACTTGTCCAACGTGACACAGGGGAGGCATGATTACTGTCATGGGTGCTCTACCGCAGATGTTGACGATAAATCCGATGTACATGCTTTCAAGAAACACAGCCCATTTTGCTGACTGTGTACAGTAAGGTAAGGAAATCTGCATGCAACTAACTAATCTACTAAGCTGCCACTTGTTTTTACTGATGTGGCTGCCCTGAAAGGATTGTTTTTCTCCTGCATAAGTATAATACTTTTTCTATTATGCCAGACAGTTAAGTGCAGGAAAGCCAATATAACATGAGAAAAATTCCTTGCTGGTGTGTTCAAGAAAATATCAATAGTACACCTACATAAATTTTGGTAATGCCTCCTCCCTGTTCCAAAAAAAATTTCCACAGTAACAAGGGGCTGGCTGCTAGATTGTGCTCACATATATCACACACAAAAACAATTCTTATGTTCACTGAAACACAATATGGCCATTGAAGCAGGAGTGAATGGGAAAAATAGAAAGTCACCATCAGTCAAGGCAGTAAGTGATTAACCTATTCACAATGAATTAAATATGTGGCAGCAGTGAAGACAACAGTAGGTGGAGGTTACAGTGTGAACAAGGGACATCAACAAACTGAAAACGCATGGATGGAACTGTCTTCCCACTCTGTCTAGTATGAATTGTACCCAAAATGTTTCTGATTATGATCTGTCGCGCATTGCACAGACTGTTCCGATTAAAAATGAAACAAAAATGAAACACCCAATATATGAACATAAAACCCTGCAATCGTTGCATTACTTCTGTCGGACTTTACAGAAAGGCGCACACCACTTTAGGAGCTGTAAACACAGTTCCTAAAGTTGCTCATCTAAAGTTACTTTAGTGCTTTTCAGTGAAACACATTGTAACCACAAAATACAGCATGCTTTGTGAGGATGCCCGACTGTACAAGAAAACCCAGTACTGGACATACAGACTGTACACAGCAGTTCACAGGAAGCTCAGACTACTGAGGGGCCTCATTTTTCACATTATCAGAAGCTAAATTTCTGTCACCAAGTAAGTTAAAATTGAAAAATACACCTAACATGCCTTCATTTACCATGGTAAAGATTCAAGACCCGTGGCTGTGAACAAATGCAAAGCTGACAGTGAGTAATACCTCCCCCCCCCCCCCGAAAGAAACAAAAAAAAAAGCATTTAGAATGTGCAGCAAGCTACCCTTATGCAGAAACTTTTGTTACACAATTTCGATACAACAATGGGTTCTTTATTACATAAAAATTAAAACCCATAAAAACTGCTCAAGCCCATTTATATCATTCCCTGTGTCAGCAGCACATCGTGCTTGACAGAACCTGCAAGCACCCCTTATGCCAGGATCTTGTGTTTGCATTGTGCCATGCCCGTTCTGAAGCTTCTTGTGAACTGAGCTGAATGCAATATATAGGATCAATTATTGCCCATTTTAACTACAATGCAGCACAAAGTAAATAAAGCATCCCAATTGCATATGTTTATGCTCATATTTGATAGTCACAGGTTTGAGGGAGCACTTTCTTCACGCCTCAATCCTGCGTGAACTGAGCATCGCAGAAGTGTGACATTGACAGTGCTTTGCCACTTTGTAATTCATGCCTTCCCATCACAAGTCGCACAACTCCAATGTTCAGGACAACTGCAGCTCCATTACACAGTTATGCAGTGTTGGAAAGAATCCTCACAGGGCAGTACCGCTGTATGTGGCTGGCACTACTGTGTCTGCAAGCACAAGCCTTGCTAAGCCTGGGAGCCTCACTCATCGCACAGAGCATGACTAGACCCCCCAGAGTGACGACAGCCAATCAGCACAAAACTTGCGATTGCGAGCAAGGTGGCTGCAACAACGTTGCTTGCTGCAGCACTCACTCACTCATTGTACTGGTACAAGTTGGAATGCAAAGTTAACTTGGAAACAGGTCTGACTGACGTTGAAAAGACACCTGGGTGCTTGGTGCGAGCTTAGCAGCCACAGGATGTTTTATATCCTCTGTGCTGAACAGCGCAGCCCATAATGCTCACACTGTGGCAACAATTACTTTATGGGGGAACAGGGACAGCAGAAATGTAGCGGAGCTGTACATGCAATGGCCATCCTGTTCTTCGTGTGACCCCCTTCATTCCTCCCAGTCTTTTGCGAAAATCGTTTGCAATTTCCTAGCAGGCAGTCATGTGCCAAGAGCAAACAGGTGGCCTGCCAAACACTTTGAAAGTGGGAAGAGACCGCCATTTCCGCACGACCATTCTTGTCACTCTTTGTCTCTCAGGTGTGATGTGCCAGCCAGGCACCACTGCTCGTTTCTCCTCAGACATGTACACTTGCATCAGGATTGAACAGTCACAGCACGAAGGAACACATGCAAGATGTCTGTCACTGCACGGTCAGCTGCTGGATGACCTGTGCCTGGCGCGCTGCAGGCCGATCGTGGCGGATGATGACATGCCGGCGCAGCGCATAGCCGTAGCAGGTGCGGTAGTCACAGTGCGGGCAGCACAGGTTGCGGTCACCGTGGGATTTGTAGTGCTCCTTGAGGTGGTGCTTCATGCCAAATTCCTTGGAGCAGACAGTGCAGCGGAAGCGTTCGGTGGACTGGCGAGATGAGCGCTGCCGCCGGCCTGAGGGGCGCCCTGCTGCTGCCTGCTGGTCCTGCCCCTGGCAGAGGCCACACTGCGACCGCTGCCGCTGGGCCTCGAGGCACTCGGGGCAGTCAGGCACCGAGGGCAGCAGGTCCCCACTCCCCAGCAGAGCTGCTGGGTGGCTGCTGCTACCGCGGCCGCCACCACCCTCGGCACTCGCTGCAAAAAGAGAGAGAAAAAAACTGTAATGCATGACCAGCGTCTGTAGTATCTAACCCTGACAGTGTCCTTTCAATTGATGTTTATTAAAGGGACTGACAAATGATCTTTAAGGACTTAGTTTTTTATGGCTCGAACTGATGAGTTTGGGGACAAAGAGCACCATGACGAATCCATTGGCAGCCTTCAGAATTCCACAGAACTGCTGACCCCTGCCATGGAGACCGGTTTTACACAGCTTGAACTTCTCCATTGACGAAAGAGGAAAGCGATGCGGTTGATGTAAGCACCGGTCCTGCCTCGTTCCTGCTGACGGTGGGACGTCCAAAGGGTTTTAAGGCAGAGCCGGCCCATTGTTAAGAGAGAGAGTCACCACCAGCCACCCTGTCGGTCTGGTGCGCTCTTCAGCACTGCTACTTAAATGCTATTACCTGGTATATGTACATATTGTATAAAGCTTTTCATCTCCTCTTCATCTGTTCTAAGAGTCCGTCTCTTGCCCTCGACCGCGAGTCGCAATACCAGGCAGAAGAACGAGCCTCAAAGATCAGGAGAGCCTCCAAGCGCAAATGCAGAGGGCGCTTGGAAGGGGTGAAGCCACATTAACATCAACATCATTTCAACGTCGAGCCAGGGAGAGCTGTGGCTGGCTAGTGGTGGCCTGTGTTGTGGCGTTGTGCCAGCTAGGACTCACATCATGCTGAAGCTCGGACAAAAACCGGGTGATCAGCATAAAAGAAAAATTGTACATCATTCGTGCTATCGAACGTGTCACAAAGTCAGCGCTGGCATGCGAGAGGGATCTAAGGATCTGCCTTTGACTATGGTGTGTGGTATTCGGAATGCGAAGGGGAAGATGTTCGACAGTGCTGCTGGGACAATGAAAAGATTTCGGCTACAAGGTTCGACTTTTTGCCTTCGTTGCCTCTGTTATTGCCGAAGTGTCGCCTAACAACAGTGATGAGGACGACACGGAAAGTGACAGCACAAACTATTCAGGCTCGACAGTGGCAGAAAGCTGTGCATTACATTGGCCTCGTGTGGGTGTTTGCCGAGAAGAAGGGGCTGGTGGGAAAGCTGGCTTGCAGCTTAAGGAAGTTTGAGGCCGCTGTCGCCACTGCTAGGCCGCTGCAGCATCAAAAGAAAACAACAGACTATTGTCACATGAAAAGAATTAATACTGTATGTTTTTGCCCTCTTGCTGCACTCTCTCCGAGTTCCGTTTTTGAAAGGTAAGTGGGCGATCTCACGCTATTTCGATTAAGCAGTAAGTACAACTGTTTAGTATGTACTCTTTCCGAGTTCCGACCAACTACAGTTTAACGAGGTTTCATTGTATAACATATATCTGCATTCATGGCATGTGTTCTCTGTGGCTTTTGGTATATGTGTGCATCTTACACACAGCTATCAGAGCTATCAGTCTTTATTAGCTGTTTCTCGTTAGCTTATTTGTTTCTTTATTACTCGGCACTATTTCCGTTTATTGTGATGCTATCTTTACTGTTTGTTGGAGTTGGTGTTTTTTATGTTGCCATCACCATAGCATAATTAAACTGCATATTTTTTATATTTTAGGCTGCTTTTCTGCTACTCGTATAATTGTAACCTAAATCCTTTTTTCAAGGCTACGGCGATTGAGGGTATAACAAACAAACAAACAAACAAACAGCTTTCATAATGCGACCAGAAATACAATGAAAACTGACAGCAGTGCCGAATAGTAAACCAGCCTAGCGAGCTGAGCAGAGTGTGTTCAACGGCATGCACTGTGCAACCTCATTCATGTGATATAAACTAGCTGGGCTCGATGACCATTTCCTAGCCAGAAATACCGAAGGCAAGGTCTGCGTTCAAAAGTGGCTTCGGCTGCCAGTATAAACCTGCAAACGGCTCAAGCTCATATGTTGCTCTAGGTTTAGAGGGTGTCAGAGCATGTTGATGTTCAAATACTATTTTTGCAAGTTACTATATTGGCAAATAAAGGTGATTATGAAAATTTTCTTGAGCAGAGGCATTTATTTATATTACTGCACATGCTATGCTTGAATTAAAGATGGCAGTGTAAAGCTTTTGTGCAATACCTCATTTCCGTGTTTTCTACAGAAAAAAAAAGAAACTCATCTAAGGCCAGAATAGGTGTAATAACATTGGTTTTTTTCACAAGAGCCTCTTATGTTTACGCAAGTCATAATTGTACAGCCACTAGTCTGCTAAAAAAATAATTTTTTCATTTAGCTCTTCCGCATTTTGGCAAATGTAAGACCGTTACAAGCAGCAAGCAACATCCGTTCAGCATCTGCTCTGAGACACTGACACAGAGGGTGTGTTCCAATTCCAGCACTGAAGCCTGCCTACTTTGATGGCTAAGAAGGCAGCTTTGAGCCCAAGTATTAGAATGCAGTTGACGAATTAGTCTCTGCAACTTGATGCCATTTTGCAATGACAAAAAAAGCTAAAAAGAAAACGAAACTAATAGTATAGCTACATTTTAACACTCCTGCATGCGAATCAAAGAAAAACACAACACGACTTACCTTAAGCCTAACAGAAAGCCTGACCATGCTTTCTTGTGCACAGGCAAACTTTCCACTGAGCTTCCAGGCAGGGCGATCAGCCGCCATATTGTTTGGTCAGCAAAGTAGCCTGTGTCGTTAGCAACTTCGATGCTGTTTTGGCTAAGCTGTCATGAGAATTAGAACGGGACTAAGGATGGCCACTGTCAACTTTGCTGTCTATATAGCAATCTATGGCAACTATCAGATCACGTGTTACATGCAGTAACGCATGCGCGGAAACTTCACACATGGAGCTCTCCCTTTGTTTCCACAGAAAGTAGCTTGTGAGCACAGAAGAAGGAGAGCATTCACTCACTGGCAGCATGCAGCAACGGAGGCCCATCCAGGGCACCGCAAGGCTGTGCACCTGCGGCAGCTGCGAGGCCCTGGTCCCGCATGGTCGGGTATGAGGCAGCAAACATCTCACCCAAAGGATGGCAGGGTCCTCCATCCAGGAAGCCCTTCTGGCGGCCTCCCCCACCAGACGGGTGCCCCCCCTTGCTGCTGTTGCCCCCTCCACCTCCGTGGTGGCCCTGGGGACCACCCATGCGGCGGCCCATCAAGCTGCTGCTCGGCTCCCCACCAAAGTAAGGACTCTTGAAGGATGAGCCGGGATCTTCAGGGTGTGGAGGGCGTGCCTGCACCATGGTGGGAAAGGTATTAGTGATCCTAACATCAAGAATGTTGCCACTGCCACTGCCGGGCACTAGAGAGAAAAGTAGGTTGAGCTGTACTGGCAAATTATGCTTCTACAATACCAAAAATGTCATTCTTACTGTGGGAGCAGGCTTGGTAAACCAGGAAAGATGCAAGAACAAAATACAGGTGGTAACGCCACCTTGCAGTTCCTGCACCAGCTCACCATGGCGTGATGGATTTTAATGCAGCCTGCTCAGGCTTAGTAAACTCTTTATCAATAAAGATGTACTATGCTGAATTCAAAAGGAGCTAGAGACTGAACCGGAAGAAAGTTACGAGAACATTTCGCACGGCACTATGGCCTAAATACGAGAGATAGAAAAGCCTTGAAATTCACATTACAATGACGCACCAGCACTGAGATTTCGGCATGTAATTCTATAAAGAGAAGTTTAGCCTTCATTTCCTCTTTAACATATTGGCTACCAAAGCCGTCGATTTGTCGGGTTGGAGGGTGGAGGACGGTTGGTTCAAAAATTTATTTAGGGATGGCGTGACAAGCAATATACGTTGTACTTGATTAAAAATGCTCTCAAGGGATACTGCTAATTGTCCACGATAGCGGAGGTCAGATTTTTATATTTTAAGTATTTAGTAATCAGCAGAAATTTCACAGTGCCCGTAAGTGGCAACAATCAGTATGGCTTTCCCTGCGGTGTATATAGGTAATATTTGTAGCCAATAGGTTAAGTAACCAAGCTCTTCATGCAAAGTTAACGAAGATAGAGTTTTGAAAAAAATTAGTCTAAACTGATCTAGTGCTACTCTTTAACGTCCCTTTAACTTATGCTGTCGTCTGCAAAGCTCAGGTTGTAAAGATGTGTATTGTGCATTATTCCTTGCTCCAAATAATTCCCAGTCTAACAATTTCGACAAGTACTTGTTGCAGATGTGCAGTAAAAAACAATGAAGAGATTGTGTCTCCTTACCTGACATTAGGCAAGGCAGTGGTTTGACAACACGTAGTCTACACAAGAAATAAAAATGCTTTTCTGGCTTACCAAGCCTGCTCTCATGGTTAGAGCGGCTTTTTTGGTGTTGTAGATACGTAATTTAGCAATGCAGCCAAACATACTTTTCTCCATAGTGTCCCTTCAAGCAAGTATGGGGATGACCAACAGCAACGACTGAGGACTGTAACCGGCTAAGTGCTGAGCATAGTCTAAAAGAGCATGACCAACTACCTGCAGCAAGTTGTGGTAGCCAACAATTCGCTGCAGGTGACCGTACAGAGCCGTGGCATCTCGCTTCGGCATGTCATGAGGCACCAGGCAATTGCTGAGGGCTCCTTTCCCGTGCTGCTGAGAAGTCGACTGCTGCGAATGTGGATGCGACGACGAAGATGGATGGTGGGCCGGCATGTGCGACTGTAGAGCGTGCCCAGAGGTTTGCTGGTGAGGTGGCGCAGGCAGTGCCAGCTGCGAAGAAGAGGCTTGAGTGATGGCTGCTGTGGAAGCCGCCGTGGAGGACGAGGACGACGACACGTCCAGGGCCACCGGTAGTTTGTCGCCGGAGCGCTTCACCAGGAGACGCGTCTTCTGCTGCTCGCGCTCTCGCTCCCGGAACGCTGGGTCTCGCCGCTTGAGCCTCATTCGCCTGCGCTGCCGCTCTCGTTCCATGGCCCTTTAAGAAAGATGAAAACGCCAAGTTGCACATGTCACCGCCATTAACGGCTGCACACATGGCACGAAGCACACAGAACAAACACTAGAGACTAAATGAATTTAGCACAGCTTGAAATTTAGAACACTGGCAGATATTTGTGAAGAAAATTCAGTGATGACACTTCCATCAAGTCATGCCTGAATCACATTCTATAAATACATATATATCCTACCTCCGTTCAGTTGTTTTTTCATCCACTTTCATTTCCATTCATTTATCATTTCTTTATTTCAATTAAGAACTGCAGATAATTTCTCCTATGCTGTCCTTGGTGTCATTGTTTCTTGGCTTCTTATGATACGACTAATAAAATCGGGCTCCTCGGTTTCCTTTCTTCTCGTTCATATATATATTCCCTGCTGAAGGTCTAAAGTGTATTAGATATTCTTGCTGCCACTATACACCTATGCGTGTGCATCAGCTATTTTCAATGTTTGCTGTTCTGTGTACTTGTCACAAACATGATGTAACTGCATTCCTTTCTAAGGTGACCACGAAGGTGTCCCGAAAATTAAGCGATAAAAAAAATGAATTGACAGGGAAAAGAAAGAGCATTTTTATCGCAGTTTTTGTCAGCAGCCAGAGAGAGCCTGAACACACTTTGTGCTTGGTCTTGCACTGAAGCATGAAAACATTTGCTTGAATTTTGCTTGCTAATTACGTGTTTTGCATTCTTCAGCACATAGCCTAACTAGAGTCATCACGATGTGCCAAAGTGGGAAGTTTGCGAGTTATGCGAGTGCTCACCATCGGCACTCCAAATTGAGTCAAGAACTTTTCACGATACACAAAATCTTTCTGTTGCGCCTTTTGAGGAGTACACTAGCAAGCCTTTTATGATAAGCATACCATTCAAAAGCGCATGTGCATTATCTCTGACTCGGTCTCCTGTGAGGACTGACAGCACGATACAGTGACAGCTGGCATTATCACTGCAATGTTGCTGTGTCACGACATCATGACAATATCGATATGGTCACACACACACACGCACACACACACACACAATCGATGTCAGCGCAAACTCAAATGGAAATTCTAATCTGAAATGGCTGCCTTTAGGCACCCCTCACTGACAGCAACCATCACTTTGGCAGGTGTCGTGTGACGCAGGAACTGTGGGCTACAACTGCTTTGAATCAGTCAGGAACCATATCGGACAACTTGCTCAGCCCATAAATGTGCAGCAAGGTGCTTCGCCACTGAATGGTGACCACAATTTTCTCACTCTGGCAATAAAAACAGCACAAACCAGAGAACGCCTGTAGAAACAATCTCCAGCGGCTGATCAGCGAAACACAGTGGCGAAAAACAAGATAACGCATAGTGATCTTATAGACATATTTCTGGCTCCTACATTCACTTCCTGTGCTAACAGTACCCAAAAGCATGGCCTCCAAGATTGGCTTCTGTCACTCCGAGGGAGCCGCAGCTTGGGGGTGGGAAGCATTGCATCCCCAGCTAGTGTCGCCAGATTGCCACACAGTGCAACTGCGACATAAAAAAAACTCTAATACAAATTTTATACCACATAGAATGTTTTTAAATTTTGACAACTTAATATGATATGGATATCGTTAAATAAGCAATCCATAATTCAAGCTCAAAACTTGGGCGTCATGGCCCCTTTAAGATATGTGTTTCCCAACCTTTATACTGGCCGTGTGTCGTCCTATCACATATGAGAATTGCATGGCAGAGTGTCTACAAGTTTGGAAGTGTACATATTTAAAACAAAGGTACTATGGCACTTCAGCAGTCTGACAAAACTATGTGGGCTTCTCGAGCCAGTCGGTGAAGACGGACCTGAAACCTGGGTCCTGCCGGCGCAGCTGCATGCGTGCCCGCTGCCGCTCTCGTTCCAAGGCACGGAAGCCAGGGTCCTGCCGCTTAAGCTGCATCATGCTGCGCTGCCGCAGCCGCTCCATCTCCCGATACGATGGGTTTTGGCGCATTGCCTGCAACCGCTCACGCTGCAGTGCTTTCTTCAGCAGCGGGCTGCGACAAGGCAGGGAGGCACAGTTAGACACAGAGTAGCTTCCCAATGCTTGGTTGTAGAACCATGCAGACATGTCAATTGATGCAGTACGACACATTTTTCCCAAACTGAGCTCTATAGCACACAGGAATGAGTGGAAAGCACAAAGTGAAGAAAAAAACACAGACAAGTAACTCAAGACAAAGCAGGAACTCACTCACACTTGCATTTACTATATGTTCCAGACTATAGACTGCACCCGGTGTATAGTCCACAGGGACAAATTTCAGTATAAAATAAAATGTTGCAAGCAGTCTTCACCCACTATAGTCTACAGGGATGAATTTCAGCTGAAAAACAGCAATTGCAGTGCCATTGCAACTGTTGAAGAAAGACTGTGCCATCCTTGGTGTTACTACTTCATTTATTCTTTTCAGGACTGATTAATCTACAGTATTTACATTTGACGAAATTTTGCACATATGCTCACAAATCGAAGCACTTGAAAGTAGCCATTCTAACTCCTTAACTGTTTTGGACGAGCCGTGCTCTTCCAAGTCCTCATATTCCCAAAGTGTTTAGGATGAATGCAACTCCTCCTTGCAGAATTTGTCCTCATTTTGAGCGTTTTGGATGAGAGATGCTTGTTTATGGCTTAACTGATGTTTTAGTCAACAAACGACATTACGTGCTCGGCGATTTCTTTCTTCTTCTCCAGCTGGAGCACTTTTCTCTCGTGTTCAATGTTCTAAAACATGGCGTCTGACCGAGGTGAAGCACGTATCACTGGCCCATCTTTGCTGGTTTACATAGTTTCAGACAAATGTGGTGATGACTGAGGTCAGCAAAACCTCAGTCGAAAAAGACAAAGAGGAGAGCTCAGAGGGAGACATCACAAATGCGTATAACCGGACTAAAATTGATGTTAACAGCGTAATGCCCAAGCCTCCACTGCTTCCTTTTATAGCAAACCTTTCTTTGCCTATTTCTTCAACTTTCCCACTGCTGCTGCTGTCTTGCAAGTCGCGTCAGGACATGGTTCAGGGCATGCATATACATGGCAGGAGTGCAGCAGAGAGCAAAGGCGATGCGAGAAACTCGTTTGGACTTCTCTATTGCGCCGATAAAATGCCCTCTGGAGCTCCTTGGGTGTCGCCACAATACCCTCTTGACAGCTGTATCTGACTCCCTGCAAAAGCATTGCAGAAACTGCAGCGCTTACCATTCTACTAATGTGCAACAGTCCAGGGGGGAGGTAGATAGAACAGTAGTGAGGTAAGGAGAAGAGGCAGAGAATGGGTAGAACCAACGGAGTCACAAAATGAGTCAACGACGGCCTTTCCACTTTTCACTTTAAATTCTCATACATGGGGGATGGGTGGGAAAGCGAAAAGGCGAGGTGAAAATGCGAACAAATGGCACTACTAGACATGACAGCCGCTGCGAACAAACTGGATAAATTTAAGTTCAAGGTATGGTATGGCACGTTTCTGCTATTTATGAAAAATAAGTACTGTGCAAACTTGCCAAGCAGACAAGTGACATAAGGCATGCAGACGCAAAGCCGCATTAAAGCACAACAGTCAAGGTGACACTACGGAAGCGGCTGCACATCAAATCAACACTTCTGTGCCTGCCATGGTAGCTTTGCAGCTATGGCATTGCTCACGGTTGCAGGTTCGATCCCGGCTGTGGCAGCCACATTTTGATGGGGGTGAAATGCAAGAACGCTTGTGTACTTAGATTTAGGTGCACAATAAAGAACCCCAGGGGGTCCAAATTAATCCAGAGTCACCACTACGGCGTGCCTCATAACCTAATTGTGGTTTTGGCATGTACAACCCCATAGTTCAATTCATAATTCAATTCAGAAGTTTAACACTTCTGCCATGATGCAATGTGCTGTGTTAGGTAACGACGACGCTAATTTTCTCAGAGGTTATGTAAAATGGCACACAACAATGCCTCAAACAAAAGCATTCACACACAGCAATAAAAAAAGAACAAGAAACAAGAATATTATAACAAGAATATCCACAAGCAGCAATAAAAAAAGAAAAGCGTCATTTGTAAGAAATTTCTTGAAAAAACAAAACGGCTAGGGTGTTAATCATCGCAAAAAGCATTTTTTTTTTTTTGCACATCGAGAGCTGCCAGTATTAAGTGGAAATATTGCATACGTACAACGATGATAATCGTAGTGGAGTATAATGTTGTTAAAGCAGTCGGGCGTTTTTTTTTTTTTCAAACACATCTATATTCCTGAACTATTAAATCATGTACAGTCAGTATCACCCAAGATTTCTACTTATAAACATATATTGTCCTCGGGCTATAGGCCAAAAGAAACAGTATTTGGGATGGCAACAGAAGCATTTGCGTTTGTAATTGTACCACTATCATGCAAGAAAATAAGCAACTAAAAACACAATCTCGTTTCAGCACAAGTACTTCATTGCTTTACTCGCACCCACCTTCTTAGCCATTTGAAAGCATTTGAAAATGCAGCAAATGTCAGGGCACAAACCACAATGACAACATCAGTACTGTTAAATTTTGCGAGTACAGCTTGCAAGTTTCATATAGGACTGACCCTTAAATCTTAGCGTCGATGCTGTTAGTGAGCTGCTCTCAAAAGAGCAAGACCTACAAACTGCGGCTTGTATGAAGGCAGACTGCAAAAACACTCATGTGCTAGTACTGCATGGTAATATGATATGCAGTCTTAAGGATAGTAACATTAACAGGCAAGAGGTCACCAAAAAGCGACATATATATAGTAGTTAAAGAAAAATTGTATCATCAGAATCTTGCATATAAGTCACACCAGATTGACTGTACAAAGTCATCCATTATGCATGCCAGAGAAAATGACAAATAGGACACTCATTCTCAGGCAAAATTTGTACCAATATCTAAGCTACAAGTTGGCTTCCCAACAGCAGTTAAGCGTGATACCATCCCAAAATGCTGTTTTTCGTGAACAATTCTAAACTGGTGCAATCATGCAATGAACTCACCCAATTCTTAGAACAAAATAGAAAGTTGACATCCTCTTGGATGTGGCTGAGTTAATGAAGAAATCCATGCGGATTCTTGGAAGATACAGCTTTGCAGTACATGAAAAACTATTCTGGTGCAGGAATATAACCAACTACAACTGCCATGTTCAAACCCTGCCAATTGCCAGGTAGTGGAGCTAGCCAGCAGGTCAGCAGTTGGCTTTACAAGGATCAGTTAGCAAACAACTCAAGCATACAACATTGATTAATGAGGTGGATGCAACTTGCCCTTCATGAACCTACCTGCACTTTGTGGGTTTCTGCAGAATTAATTTTGTCACATCAAGCTCTTATCGTGAACATACACTAGACATGATTTAAAAAAAGAACAGTTAAAGGAAGCTTGTTGTTGCATCAACTTGTCAGCATCAGCTTGCAGAGTATTGACAAACTTTCAGTTGTAAACAGGGTGGAACATAATTACAACCTTGCTCTGTCAACACTAAAAAAAGTTATGTGGCATTTACAAAAGCTACTCTGAAAAGTTATGCGCTAGTTTAGACAATAAAGTGACACACGATGTTCACGGCGGAGTAAAAAAAAAATGATCGCCCTTCCACTGCTGTGAAGAGCGACGTTAGCAAAGCTCGGGATCTGCGGCTCTTCGCCGTCGCAATGCCTTGGCTTCACGCTCCCTCACGGCGAAGTCGGCACGTAGACGACGAGCCCTTTCTCGAGCGAGTTCCCGGGCGGTGTTCATCAAACGCCACCTGTTCTTCAGCCAAACGCACGATGCGCGGCCCACTCCTACTGCCATTCGTTCAATGCAGCCTGCTCTTCGGCAGAACGAACCAAACGCGGCCTCTCCATCTGAATGGCAGGCCTGAACTGGCGGGAAACGGCGGACACGAGGCTAGCAAACATGCGATCACACCCTTTCTCTCCTCTGGGCGGAGGGGACACCTGTGATTGGCTCACACCTTGCGCTGAGTCTACTTCTTCATGCATATAAAAAACCACTTTAATGGTCGCATATGATGAACCGACAGTGGCTGAATTGGTTAGCGTGGTGATCTCACAACCCGGAGGTCGGTGGTTCGAATCCACAGCCCGACAAGCAATTCTTATTTTCGCGCGAGTTGGGTTTTTTCATACGACAACACCAACACCGACACAAGTGAGTAAATACAAGCTTCGCCTGAATATCATATGTAGGCATGAAAATGGGAAATTACTGTAGGGATATGGTGCAATAATGTAATGTTAGTTAGGAAGCTTCCAGAAGTACAGCTGTTAAATTTTTGTTTTCTTTAAAATTTTGCGATACTCCTAAACAATCACTGACACTGTGTTTTATTGGTTTCATTGTGTCTCTTGTTATCTCTCGAATGAAACTGCAGCTCCAATATGCATTGCCTTTCCATTTACAATTCAACATTCAGGCTTTCCTATTCGAGTCTATTAAAAAGCCCAATACACCCAACAAAGTCATGAAAATGTGAGAATGGTTAGGTGTCTTTAAGTATAAGCATAATAAAATTTTAATGTAAGCATAAATTGGAAAGCTCCACCTCACAGCAACCTTTCTTTCCACTTTGTCTATGAGGAACAGTGTACTTAAGCCTAAGCAGGGCAAGTGCTATTCACTGCAATAGAAGTAGTTTATTTCACTGTTAAAGATCCAGAATTCCAGAATGTTTTCCAGAATAACTGAATCTCTCTCTCCACCTAAGAGGTTCAAAATTATTGACATTTTTTAATTAAGGCACCACATTTAAAAATTGGAATTGAAGGACCCTGATTATAAATTGCTGTGAAAATGCACAATGTGCTCTTGTGATAAGCCAATCTGGCCAAATAGCATAGCTATGTGGCACGTTGCTACCAACTTACCAGCTGAAAATTTATATGCATACTTAATTCATGCTTTAAAGGCTTTAGGAGATAACAATCGCAAAGCAAAAGTGTGTTCAGGAAAAGTTTTTTCAAAAATTGTCACAGAAGGTTGCCCACTGAAGTACTTCAAATGCAGAAGCTGCGGAAATGCTTTATATCCTGATAGCCTAAGCACATAGTAAGCAAGGAAAAGAAGGTTTCATTCATTACACATTGGACCAATATGAAATTAAACACTTGATTTGTGCTCAAGACTCAATTTTCCTTTCTTCGATGCTGAAATAGAAAGCATGGCATAATGGGGAAAGCTACTACGGAAGTATCAGCAAAAGGGTTCCTGTAGAAGCTGTGCTGGTTGTGTGTTCTTCATGCTGGTCATACTGGATCGTCCTATACTTGTGACTATAACATATGCAGTGCACCTCTTTTTCCGTTATGCACACCCAGACAACGAGAAGACTTAAGCTTTCCTTCTTTCTTTTTTCGTGGGCTTTATGTGTACCATTACTTTATCCTTTTTGCTTGCAGTGTGAGCAGTTATGTAGAATGGCAAGTTAAAGAACAATGTATGGTAGCATACTGTTCATGTCCTTTCAAGCCAGTTAATTTTCTGTGTGAAAAACCAACGAGCCAATGTTCTGACTGAGTTGTAGGTTTCTGCTTATCTTGGAGTACCACAAGCTGCCAAAGCAGAAGTCACAAAAGATTGGTTCAATCATTACTAAAAACTGTTATCTCATTCGCGATTAACCTGGACTTCATATTTGGTTTACGGCATGCATGCTAACTAACTGTAATGTGTACCTGCAAAGGTTGCAGTCCCACTGCTTGGATGCGAGGTCTATATCCTTGGGCAGGTTTGAGGTCTTTTCAAGCACAGCAGAAAGCGCAAACTGCTGCTGTTGTTGCTGTTGTTGTTGTTGCTGCTGTTGCTGCTGCTGTTGATGCGACTCCTGTTGCTGCTGTGGCGACGCAGCATCGTTGCTGAGGAACAGCTCGCGCGTCTCCAGGTTCATCATCAGCGAACCCGACTTGTCGGTTTCGACGGTGATCGGAGAAACGTCTTCCTTAAGAATCGTCTCCACCGGCACGAAGCTCGGAAGATCACCTGAAAGTAACAAACAAACGAAAAATTAGAGAGAAACAAAGAAGTGGGAGGGAGATGGTGTCCGCCGGTCACCGAGGAACAGCAATTACCGCAGATGTGTAATCCGCGCGACCGCGCTTATAGATAGCTCAAATGCATGAAACTCTGCGCAAAATTTTAAGAATTACGAATACGTCAAGCAGCTCAAAATACACTCAACCCACGCTCCCCGCGCGACGTCAAGGATGCGCGCATTTTGTACAGCTGAAGGCTTCGAGTTCGCGCTCCACTGCAACACCTGGAGGTGTGCGAGGTTCGAATCGCGATGCCATTTGAGCGTTTTCTGCAGACACAAACATAACTAGAAAGCTCGCAGCATGCGCCGACTGCTCTCAACGGTTACGCGATGTAAAGACGCACGGGGAAGAAACAAGAATCCCGGCAGCTAGCCGCAATAACACGGATGCACGGACTAGTCACGCGAACCTCTCTGGTCGAATGGAAGGACGCTTCTTACCATTCAGAGGCCTGTCGCCTTCCATGCTAGCGTGGGAGATCATACACGCAAATCCCTTTGACCTGGACTGTGGAAGGGTCTTCGGAGAGCTTCAGAAGAGCAGACTGGCGGAAATTAGACGAACGCGAATCGCTTTAAACTCTCAAATAACAATGCAGACAGCAACAATCACGAACACCCTCCATAGAGGCGACTTGTTGATTTTTTGTTTGTATGTGCTTGCGCCAGTGTGCGTGCGTGCGTTGCGTGCGAAGCGAGGAGCGGCGTCTGGCGGATTGTTTGGTTACTCGATTCGTTCAGTGCAGTTAATCTACAAACGCCTACGGTTTCACGCAAGAATAGTTCAGGCTGATTATTAGTCGTGCATTTATCTAACTGTGACTGAGTCAGACTACAACTGGTTCAGACTAGAAGCTACAACACTTAAAGCGCTCTATAATTAACACTATGAAGATTATGACACTATGAAGATTATGTTCTTGCATAATATCCTTGCTTTAAGCAAAAAAGTGTCTAATTTCAATAAGGTTGTGTATATGTAAGTAGTTTACGTATTCCTGAAGGAAACTTTACTTTTGTGGTTTAAAATGCGACAATGTCTCCTCAGAAGAAACCGCCTATTCTGTCTGTTCCTATGGCAACCGATGACGCCTTGAGCCGGTATTTGATGTCATGGCGGTTCCGGGTTCGCCGGAGTTGGTATTGTTCGTTTACGCTACATTCACTGTTTTGTTATGAATCCTGTTCTGTCATTGCTTTCCACCCATGTTGCACTCCTTGTCGCTTTCATAAGGTGATGGCATGGGAGACATGCTGTTTACCTCAGGCTTCGCACGATCATCCGCTGGGCCGCTCTGCACTCCCTGAAAAGAATGCTCCGTGACTCACATGCGGTTCCTTTAACTGTTCTATCGGTAGGCATTTTCTTTCACTTGCATGGATTATTAATCAGGCGTTTATTTGGAAGTCAGAAGCTTTGTCTACAAAGTCGATATATTTGAAAATCAAGCGCTTTGGAGGAAAAAGACGTTATTGTAACTCGTGCAACCCCGCTGACGTTTTGCTCTTGTGCAGGATAGGAAGGAGCCACAGAGCGAACGACTCGCACCTCTGTGCATTTACACCTCTGCAGTATTACGACATGACGCAGTCAATAGTTGTGCAAGGTGAGTTCGTTCTCTATACTAAAGCTGTTACGCGCAGAACTGCCTTACGCGATCGTGCCGCCAGTGCCGGAACAAAGCTCTCCTACTTGTCTAATTTTACAGTCGGCCAGTGCGGAAATCAGATCGGCTGTCGGTTCTGGGACCTAGTGCTGCGCGAACACATGCTGCTCGAAGATCGAACCGTAAGGAGTCACTCTTGTGTCGTACGGGTAAGATAAACATAAACGAACGTGTGTGAGTGGCGCTTGAGTTTTGAAAGCACGAACTAGGCGAGCATTAAAGCAACGGCTCGCAGTTGCTAAAACTGTTAACTGTGGAATATTGTATCACGAATTTTCGATAACCTTTAAACGACCATATCATCTAATGAAGAGTTTTAAAGGCGCTACTCAGTTGTTTAAACTTATATTCAATAACCGTGTGCATGATAACTTTCTGCTTTCAGCGCGTTGTAATTGTGCTTCGCGCGCATCTTTCCAGACGACCGACACTGCTGTATGGAATTTTTTTCGCATGGCGCAGAATGGCAAAGATGAGTTAAGAGCCAGGGTAAGTCGGAACAAAATCCACTAGACACTAACACATACAGCACGCCCTTGCATTCAATTCTTTACATTTTTCGATATTAGATCCTGCATTGGCGGATGCGGTCTTACACATGTTAAATGTTAAACAGTTCAATAGATGACACATAAACAAATGAAATGTTTATTTAATTAGGAAAAGCAAACAAGAACGAAGGCTCTTTGCTGTATCCTGCAAATAAGATGACCAGCAGTAGCTAGTGTGAAGACATATAAATAATTGAATTATATCATCACGTGATGGCAAACTCTGAAGCAAATTGTATTTGGCATTGCCAATGCACAGGTGCTAATTGCACCTCAAAGGGGCCCTGCAACATATTTCGAACATTGTAATTGAACGTGCTCAATTGCTATAAACAATACTGCAATAAACATCTGAGCCTTGTATTGTTCTTGTACTTACAGCAAGGAGCTTGCAGTTTCATTCATAATACTGCCGGCTCTACGGAGGAAGGAAATACATGTTCCAAAAATTTGTCATTATGACTGCTAAATAAAGCATTAAAATTAGTTGGCCCATACTAAGCAGATCTGTGCATGCTTAGTGCTGCCAACGATATTTTTTTAGGTGCACTAAGTATACCCAAACCACTTGCATCTAGTATTTGTAAAGCAGAAGCTGTATGCTATTTCAGTGAAGAACAACACTTAGGAGAAACGCCAAATCAGCTTAGACAGATAAAGTATTCTATCAATACCCTACTCTTGTTGATTTATCGAAAATAGGTTGATTAGGAGAAACTAAAGGCCAAACTTCCATTCCTTGAATCTTGCACGAAAACCCTAGTGCCAGTATACGAGTGCGACTTCACATATTTCAAAGTATTTTCTTGTATGTGGGCCAATGTGGGGCAGTAAATTTTCTCCAAACTCGCCAGCATGAGCATCTTGTTCCTCGAGTATACAATGTAGTCCATCTTTACTGATAAACAATGAACCAGACCAGAGCAAACACATGATGTCTCGAGGTACTAGCTGGTACAAGAACTTCAAGGTGGTGCCACCACCTGTCTTTCATTTTGGTGTCCTTTCTCGCTTACCGAGCCTCCTCTCTTGATAACATTAACCTTTTACTGCTATTGCAGAAGCATATTTTACTACTGGTCAATCTATTTTTTTTCTTATGGTGTCCCTTTTGTGTGTTACAAGCTATAGCACTTAACTTAGTATGTCATCAGTCTGCCTATGTGGAATGAAGTAGTGAGGCAGAAGTAGAGCAGATATCATAACAAAGCATAACAGCAGGCCAGCAATGTTGGTCAAAGTGGTGCGACAGGGAATGTGACTGTCATATTTTTTTTTTCATCTCTCGATTACAAAAGGCAGTCATGGTGGACATGGAGGAAGGTGTAATTAATTCCATCCGGCGCACACGTCTGGGAGGCATGCTGAGCAACCATCAGTTTGTGACAGACGTCTCAGGCTCGGGGAATAACTGGTAAGAAAAATAATGCTTACTCTTCGCGCTTACTCGCACTTGCTCTTCGCACAAAGGTTTAGATCCTGGCCACAACAGCTACGTTCTGATGGAAATGCAAAAATGATCGCGCAGTTAAATTAAGTACGTATCCAAGTTTTGCCAAGTATGTATCCAAGCCAAGTTTTGTTGTCATATGTGGTGCGTGGAGCTCGCAAGCGGATCGCAAAGTGACCTTGCTCTCAAATGCTCTTTTCAACAGAAGGCCCTGTCCATAGTCTGTTCTAGACGCACTATTTCGTCGTTCCCTTAGATGGCTGCTATTGGTCGATAGCTGACATAAAGCTGCAGTGGGCTACATGGCGTAGATACCGTGGCCGCCGCGGGGTGCCTCCACAAGTCCACTGGCTAAGTGCACTGCGGCTTGCTGAGGACAACCACGTTTGGCTTATGTTTAACGCGTTGTAGGCACCAAAGGCGAAGGCGTCTACGTTAACATCCAAAATGAAATTTTAACAGTGCACTACGGTGATATTCAGAAGGCGGAGCATTGTGGGCACGCACCACAACACTGTAGCCTTCGCAGTGTAAGGCATTGAAGGAATGGGAGCACAGCGGAGGCCGTGTTTGATTGCCAATAACTACGCTTCTGCTGAACGCATTGAAGTACTTATTGCGGCAAACTATTTCTGAAATAGCCTATTTTAACTTTAAATGCCTTTCTCCACTTCGACAAAAAAGTGGTTCAGGGCCCCTTTAACGGTTTCAAGACTCTTCCAAACAACAGTTGTGCCTACAAAAAAGGAAGTTCGTTGTTTGCCAGAATGCTTTGTTTTTGTCCACAGAAAGTGCTGCTTTACAAAATTTGCATTTTGCTGCTCCGCCTTGATTCTCTTACTGACACTGCTGCTTTAATAAGAAAGGTAGCCTACAAAGGCATGCATAATGTGGCACTAGAAAGGCGTATGTAGCAATGGCACTGTTGGTAATTTGTCTAACGTATTGTGGTAGCCTAGTGGCTGTGGAATTTCACTGCCAAGCTTGAGGTCACTAGTGTGATTCCGACCGTGGTGCTCGCATTTCAGTGGGCGCGAAATGTACAAAAAGCTTGTGTACTTAGATTTAGGTGCATGATAAGAGTACCCTGGGTGGCCTTAGTTAATCCAGGGTCCCCTACTGTGGTGTGTCTCATAATCAAATTGCAGTTTATGGTACATAAAACCCCACAATGTAATTTTTCAAGTACTTGTGTGACACCGCATTACGGGTAGCATTTAATGTCAGCTAACTTTAGTACTGTGTGCAGGTATCATTGTTATTGTTAACGGTTCTTCTTGCAGGGCTGTCGGCTTTCACGAGTATGGCGCAAAATATCGGGAAAAGATCGCAGAGCGCATCAGAAAGGAGGCTGAACATTGTAGTTGCCTACAGACTTTTTTCCTTCTTCACTCACTAGGTGGCGGTAAGTCTCTTTCATGTGCTCCTTTTATAGGCGTTTGGCATGCTCACAAAATAAAGCGTGTTCCTTCTGGCTCTAAACTCCTGTGTTGTTGTTTCACATGTATCACACATTTTGCGTATGCAAAGTTAGGGGATGCAAACCGCCATGCTTACAAAAGGAAGCAAAAAGGTATACAAAAGAATGCCAAAGGAGTACAAATGAATGCAAGCGGGGTATGGAACTTTGCATACACAAAGGTGCCTCTGGGTACTCAAACCTGTTTGCATAAAGTATAAAGCTCCCTTTTATCACACGCCAATCACCTAATATGATCAGTTACAATAAGTGAGTGAAATTATTTGGTTTGTGCTTCTATCACCAGTCAATGCTTCATATTCTTTAGGTTTAGCATTGCTTGATGATAGCTTACAGCACCGAACGAATATCAGACCTCTTGCAAGTTTCTTTTTTCAGATATTCTTAATTGTATTCTGATGTGATAAATTTTTTTCAGGTACTGGTTCTGGCTTGGGAACTGCTGTTCTTGAAATGCTGAGTGAAGAATTTCCTAAGGTCTTTAGGTATGAAACTATGTAATACAACAAATATAAGGCAAATGTCTGCTTATGAAGTCGTCCTTGAAGTTTTTGATCACACATAACAAAGCGAAAGATGTCATCAATTGAAGTGCCCTTGAGAAAGCATGTTAGAAGTCTCACATTGTAGAATGCCTATATTTTTGTGACCCCGTGGTACCATTGCAAAACAAAGATATCTTCATTGTTAATTCAAAGGACTGCTTAATTTTTCTCTCGAATTTATGTATATAAACAATTGGCTTGAAAACTAGCAGGTGCATTTTTGTTACATGACTTTTTTCGTTCTCTCATATTACATAAACATGTGTCATATGGGATATGTAGCACACTCTTAAAAGCTTATTGAACCAGGTTTTGCGTACCCGTGCTCCCCTCTGCTGTGGATGACGTTGTGACATCACCATACAACACCGTCTTTGCCCTTGAAAAGATTGCAAGATTTGCTGACATTTCCTGCCCAGCAGAAAATGAGGTAAGCTAAGGAGTACAGTTTAGCTATCCATGATATTAGAAAGCATCCAGAAAGTCAGTGCCTATATTAAGTTTGTTGTAACTTTGATGATTGCGCTTGTCTTTCAGCTCATTAAAACTTGTGGTTAAACAAAGCATAGTAAAACTGGACAGTTGCCTCAGGCTGTTGACCAGTTGTTACAAGCAAAGATGCAAAGTGGGCTACCACAGTTGCGGATAATGCTGAAGCCTGTGTGGAACTATAGAATGGTGCCAAAAATCCTCATTGTTAATGTCCAAATAAGATTGGTCTCAAACTGAATTCCCAATTTAAAAGAGACTTAAATTAGGTACGAACTGACCAGGTTCCTTGTGTGTTCTGTTGGATGTTGCTGTAGCAAACACATCTTGTAGCAGCTATGTCCTGTCTGTACAGTTTACTGTTTTTGATGAGTTAGCCTCCACTGTAACAAATAATGGACACTTTCAAGAGGATGTACATATTTCTCAATAATCTTTCATTGTAGTGAAAGTCAGAATGTATAAGGAAACCAAAAGTGGAAGATGTCCTGTTGTACTTGTTAGAGGGCAGCATATTTTTTTTTTTTTCAGTTCAGTATTCTTGTTAATTATCCCTTTATGTCACTCAAGATCTGTGCCCATATATAGGTTACTGTGTTCACAATATGTTCAAACACAACATGCTGGAACATATATGTTTCAGTGGATGCTGAACTTGAGCCATTGTTTAGTAATGTGAATGGTTGCATTATTTTGCCGTTTTTGACAGTAATTTATACACAAGTAAGATTTCTGAAATGGGTGGGTGGAAATTGTCTTCATATCAGGAAGTTTCTCAGAATTTTAACTTTTCAGGTAAAATATTGCTGAAAATTATTTTAAATTTATTCTGTTCTGTTGATGTCGATTTGTGAAATCTTTTCAGTATACTAGAGTTAATTGCCACCTGTAGATGTTGTAAAAGCACATTGCGTTATATAGTGCCACTGAAAAGGAAAAGCAAGCACTGGCATTCCATGACTTGACCTACAACACCACGCATGCTGCTAGTAAGTGCACTTTATGATTACTGCAACTAAAAGTGGTAGGAAACAAATAGAATATGGTGTAACAGGGCTTAATGATAGCACATCTTGATATCTTAGCATCATCAGAATTTCAACGCAGTTTACACTTTGTTGGTAAGGTTTGCTTTCTGTCTTTATAACACAATCAATCAGGCTTTGATCGTGTACTAGAGCCTGTGCCTTGATTTTTCGTAGGCGCTGATTGGTATCTGTGATCGCATCGCTAAGGCTGAGGCGAGTGCTAAGCAGACTGTAGCGAGTAGTGCGAGCAGCATCCTTGGACAGAAAGCCAGGCCTTTTGACCAGATGAACAACATTGTGGCCAACCTTTTGATCCATCTGACCAGGTAAGGCTAATTATTCCTGTCAAGTGCCTGTCATCTGCCTTTTCACTTGGGGAACATCTTTGGGGAGCACTGCCTTTGACCTCAAGAAACACTGCTAAGTTAAAGCACATGCTGAGTTGTGACCCCTACATAAATGTCGATACTATATTGTAAAGGTGGGAGAATCATTGATGTGATAGTGTTGAGAGCGACACTGCAAAATTGAAGGCAATTTGCAAGACATTGTAATAATGTTAAAAAAAAAGCAAGACAATTTGTAGAGGGCAACTCAGAAGAGAGCTGTAAGTGCCATGCAAAACAGTGACAGCTCTTTCTGAAATTATGGTGTGATGACTCTTAAATTGTGTGCTCGTAACTGAATGCATAGCAACTGCAGTATGTGACACAGCTTGATTGTTCATGCAGGTGGGCCTCCTGCCTTTATCAGCACTATTTTTAGCATGTAGCATGCACGCAGCTACAGTGTCTGCACTGTGTTGATAATAAGCTCCGCATATGCAGGTAAAGGTATCATCTCTTGGTATAACTTCCCAACGTTCCGCAGTGGCAGGCCTGCACACCAACTGGAGTTAGTGCAAACATGGTGGCCACCAAACAAAATCTAACTTTATGTCATCATCTTGAATCTTAGTACTAATCCAAAAGTCCACTTCCACACTCGAGTGGAACAATAAAAACCTTCCTCCTGTTAATGTCTGCATCGTCTGCTTTGTGCATACTTAATCCCCCATCCACCTTATATTGCTTCCTTATAAACAAGGCTGTCATAGGGGAGCCAAAATGCTTGTGTTTCTCATGTTGCATGCAATAAGCATCACCTTTCTGTACCCTGACTAGACAAGATGTCAACAGAGCTGTTGATTCATTAACGCCTGCTGCATGTTGATGAATCGGTGATACTGTGTTACATGCTTATAGTAAGGCATCACCTGCATTTGCAGTTCGGCACGCTTTTCGGGCACACTCAACGTGGACATGAACGATGTTTGCACCAACCTGGTGCCGTATCCCAAGCTGCATTTTCTGGTGTCCAGCATCACACCGCTTTACTCGCTTCTAGACGTCAACGTACCACCTCGCAGGTGCACCTTTCATTTGTTTATTTAACCATAGGGAACTGTATATTTAACCATGGGGAACCAAGGTTAGTTTGTGGTTTTCCTAATTAGTAAATATAAGGCACTCTATAAAGAACATTCTGGCGCACATATTTTCAAAAATGTGCCGTCATAGCTGAGCTGCACGCATGTTCGCCCTAGCAAGAGGCAGATTTATGAGCCGCTCTAGAAGCAGGGTGGGTGAAGAGGGCAACAGGAACATTTTGTTTGTTTGCTTACCATTGGCACACCAACAGTCAGATTCAGAAAATAAGTTTTTGCAGTATACATTTAAAATTTATATGTACTCTCAAATGCTGGTGTATGTTATATGAGCAACAAAGTGATATTAATTATGAGCACTTTATGAGAACCTTTTTCTCACACCCTTGAAAATCGTGAAGCTTTTTTTTTTACAAGTCACATTGTGCATTTATTGCAATACATTTGCCCTGAGCAGAGGTATACAATGATTCAATATTTGAGACTACAGTTGTTCATGCAACAAGAAAATATTATGGCAAACTTTAAGCAAATGGTTGTCAAGATTGAACAACATCCAGACACAACTATACCAGCAACTGATTAGAATGACTTATGCTTGAAATGCACCAGAAATTCTTAAAATAGAAAATGCTAATACCCATCGCACATTACGCAAATCATTGTTCACTTCGGTTAGGGAAAATTTTGGGCATGTGTTGGGGAAGGGCATCCCACACGTCTACCTCGCTTGAAGTGTGAGCTTGGACGGTATTTTCAAGCGATCACTTTTGGGGATACAATCACTTCCATGAGATGTTGCGTGGCTTGGCACCAGACATGTCAAAGTACTATACGACTGAAGGCATTTCTGGCACTGCGCAGAGATAGCAAGCTTTTGGCTGCGTACGCTTTAGGTTGCATGCACCGGCACGCCCTGTGTGGAGTCATGCAAAACCTTGCTAAAGTGTTCGTTCGAGAGTACTGCCCCTGAGTAAATTAACACCAAGCCGCATCAGCTGCTTCAATTCATGGCATAAAACCATATTAAATGGGCACAGATGTTTAGCACCACACCTGATCGATGGCCACTACCGTGCTTCATATTTTACAATGTGCTTGATAAAGGGACACAGCACCCTCATCTTTGTCAGCATGCTCACTAGAGGTCCACAGCTGCAGTGCGCATTTTGAATTGTGATCAGTACGTGATGGTAGAGGGAGTGTGTTGTTTGTTGTGGTCCCTGTTACCTGGAACAGATATCTTAATTCTGCGCAGACACAGCACCTCGCATCTCGTATCATCTGTTATGAACATATAATTGCACATTTATTGGACTCAGCAGACCTGATCACATTTGTTTTGAACTTTCCAGCCTTAATGTTTGTTGTGAGATTAGATTGTCATTGTCAAATTATTGTTTCTGTATAATTATCTCTTGGTGTTTTGCATAACCACATTGCCTTGAAAATTCGAAGTTGTGGCATCTGTTCAACATGTGTTGTATGTACTTTTGCATGTGTTTAAGTGAGTATAAGAAAATGGCATGGCACAATCTCTCACTGCCAGGCTGGACCAGATGTTCACGGATGCGTTGAGCCCGTATCACCAGCTAGTGCACTGCGATATCAAGAAGGGAACCATGCTGTCCTGTGCCCTTCTGGCCAGAGGAGATGTCTGCATGGCTGACATGCGCAGGAACCTTGAGAGGCAAGCCTACGAGATTTGTACCACTTTATTTTGGACCTCTGTATTAAGTATGTCTTACCAGCATTCGAATATTAATTTTATATTGAGGTTATTAAACCTCAATATAACGAAGTCAGAAAAATCAGCAGTTTGCTTCGTTATATCGAAATTTCGTTCTATTGAAATTCAACCTTTTATGCAAATAACTACAGTCCCCGATCAATTTTTCTTACACGGGAAGGGGCTGCAGAATTTTTCGAGTTATTGGGCAATCACAAAAAAAAAAAGCAAGCTTGAATGAGAAAGCAATTCATTTTGATAAATTTGGCAGTCGGCGACGAATGATGCGGCTTTATGCCACGTACGTCGACGATATCTTCTCAGCGGTGCGAATTAAGCAAATAAGCCAGCCACGCCTTCGCGTGCACTCCGCCCCCGCAGCTGATAGCGTCGCCCGCACTGGGACGACGCTATCAGGAAAAATTCCGGCAGCGGGGAAGCGGACGCTTCGTCCACCTCTCGCTCCAACGTGTCATTGAAACTCGAGATTACGCAACATGTAATAATAAATTCGCAGTAATACATCTTACACGGTGCCGCGCCGTCTCGCCACGCCCACTCTCTGCACACACGGCAGGTTACCCCTAAAGCAGGGTACGCGGCTGCGTATCCTCTCAGCCGCGCTTACAGCCATGCGCAGCCACGGCCGTGACACGCCCCCTCACGCGATCATGTTACCGCGAGCTCACTGCCTCCCCCCCCCCCCATTTCCCTTTGCTCGCGTGGGAAGGCGGCACTCGTGAAGCCACTATCTTTCTTGTCTCACCCTCGCACACTTTTACTCGCACCTAAAGCACACAGTGCGCCGGGCGCGATAGGGTCGTATCCCACTTGGACTTTAAACGGAACGTGATGCGGCTTCACTTCGGCGGCCGCTCACGTCGCGCGGCACGCTATTTTAGAAGTGCGTTCGCAAGCCGCCGTTTGTAATTCAATCATTTGATCATCTGCATCCGCGGAAGTTCCCATTTATTGTCTCGGCATTCCTTTGCCACGACAGTCAAATTTTGTTATATTGAGGTTCTAAATACATGGTATTCTATGGAAAAGAGGCTATGAAAAGTGCTTCGTTATATCGAGAATTTCGTTATGTTGAAGTTCGTTACATCGAGGTGTAACTGTATTTATGAAACTGTATTTTTGACAGTTTCACTGTAATAAGTTGATTATTAAAAAAAAGAAAATAAAGATGAAAGTTCCGTTTGTTTTTTAAGCTCACTCTGAAACCTCAGCGACAATATGTCAGTAGGATGTCACAAATTTCAAAGTAATTTTTCAATTTTGGCTGTTGTGCCACAGTGAATTTTTTTGAAAATTACCAAGTAATGTCTCTGGCTCCATTAGAATGCATTGTAGTTCATCTTTACCGTTATAAGGTTAACTGATGCCATAAAAATCCATGGTGCCACGGCAAGCTGGTGTGGGAACCTCCAAGGCTGCGGTGCCATCGGTGTTCCATTTTTGCATCTCTTCCAACTTCCCAAGCTTCTTCTCAGTGTAAGAGTCGTAAACTATAGCAACTGCTATATGTAGTTATGAGTATGTTATTAAATTATGTTGACAGTATCATAGTCCAAGCCCTGCATAGCACACTTTTATAGCTTTTGTACTCATGTTGAGTTGCATTAAATAAAATAAAAAAGATCCAAATCCTTGCTCTTTCCTTTTCTCTCTCTCTCTCTCTCTCTCTCTCTCTCTACATATATATATATATATATATATATATATATATATATATATATATATATATATATATATATATATATATTAAGTGTGCTGGACTTTGGGCAAATTCACAGCTACTGAACTTTGCAATTTTGGGCTTGTGTCATATAGCTTACTTAGGCCACAAAGACTCCCTTCTGTTTCTTTTTTTAACCATTTATTTATACCAAATTTACCATTTTTTTAAAACCAAATTAATGCGGTACACTGACACATATGCGATGCAGCTGAAGTTGGTCAAAGACAACAAAGTGCCTCTAACAGCCTCACTAATGAAGCTACGGTGCGCCGCCTGGCTCATTGAAGTATCGCACTCTCTCTCTGCGAGTCCGGAGTTTCCCCATGCAGCATTTGAGAGGACTGACTTAGCACAAGCTTGTGCAGACAAGTATAATAAATCAATGGCGCCACATATTGTGGAATAAAGCCAGCAGAACTATCTGTGAAAATAAGTTTTTCGTTTTCAGCATAATATTCACATTTCATCCTTGAAAGTTTTGCGTGCCCCTATATAGTACAACATTCCCCAACCACAAAATTTGCTTAAGGGCGTGCGAAAATAAAAGGTTTTACAGTACAAAGTCAACATCTTGAGTAGTGACACTACTTTAGTATTATTTGCGAAATATTAGTATTTCTTTGTTGTTGTTTTCTTGGGGGGGGGGGGGAGGTCTTCGACTCGTATTTTTTATATTTTTAAGGTTGGCAGGTCCTCATGTTGCATTCAAAAATTTTGCCTGAACGCAGATTGCGAGCAGGCCTCAAGTTTGTTCACTGGAACCAGGATGGCTGGAAGACAGGCCTGTGCTCTGCGGCACCAATACACCAGCGATACTCTTTGCTGACACTTAGCAACACTAGTTCCTTCCATCATGTTCTGTGCCGGCTCAGGTCTGGATTCCTCAAGCTGTATAATCGCAAGGCAAGTACTATAAGGCTTGCGAAAGTTGAACAAGTGTGCAAGGGCGAAAATACAAATAACCATGTCGAGCATGCCCTTACTTTGTAAACCGAATGCAGGAGCATACAAGCATGAGGCCAAGTTATTCAACACTATTGGTAAATTGACTATTGATAGTATTTTTTAAACTACAGTATCAATAGAGTAAAGAAAACTCCCACAGTAGTCGAACCTTGTTATAACAAAGTTACATTCACCAAGAAAATATGCTCACTATATCCAGTATTCATTATAAGCATACACGTAGATATCAGCGAAAAAATACCTAAATCGACATTGTCTGTGAAAGAAAAAAAAAGAAAACAGAGCAAGCTGGGTAGCTCCAATGAGTCAGCATGTCTGCTGCAGATCTAGATGACCCATCGATATGCTATGAGGCATGGGAACAATAGATCACATAAACACCCTCTGTACTGCCGTGAATATGCAGTCATGCGATCGGTGTTCTCGCATGAGATTTGCGTGGCTTGCGAACTGCACTTCAACCAAGCCACACTGCTAACCAATATGTGCACATCACCTACAGATTTTTTGGACGCGAAGGAGATCGCACGTGGAAACCTACTCCGTTCTACAGCTGTCAGTCTATAGCCTGCGCATCTGCTCTCAGCTGTCGCCACCGATAAGGCCTACGAGTGCAAACCAAAACGCTCACGCCACTAGGCTTCTCGGACACGGAAGGGACCGCACATGGATACTTACCTTGCTACTACAGTTATCAGTCTAGTCCTTGCATCTGATCTTGTGCTCGATCGCCGATAAGGTCTACGAGTGCAGACATATTGGCAGCAAGCTTCCCACTAGTGCTTGTCACTAGCCACTCCGTCGGCTGCACTGCAGCGGTGCTAGGCCTAACCAGAGCTGCTTCGTCAGCAATGAAAATTGCAGTTTCGTGCCTTTCGACATGACGGCAACTTTGTTAATGGTCGCCGTGCATGTTTGCAGCAGTGCATGCATTGCTCATGCATGGAACACGTTTCGGAGTCCGAAATTTCGGTTATTGCCATTATACATTCATTCCCCTGTCAGAAGTTCATCAATATGTGGGAAAATAAAGCTGAAAATTTTTTTATTTTGTGATGAAACTGGCACCTGTATAATGTCATGGATTTCATTGTATTGTCTCATATTTGGGCTGTAGTAGTGCAGTAAAAGTTCTTGAAATTTGTGAAGTTCAGTCTTGGCTCCTTTAGAATACAACGTAGTTCATCTTTACCAAAAAAATAATTAGGCCCAAGCTGACGCCTCAAAATCTAAAATGTCAGGTCAAGCTGGCATGGGAACTTCAAGGCAGCGTTGCTACTTATCTTTCCTTGACACATCTTTTCTGGCTTTCAAAGCCGCCTCTCACATTAAGAGTTGCTTGTTACATATTGTAGAAGGGGTAATTTACTAATGCAGCTCCACTTACTTTTCTTCTTAGTGTCCCTTTAGTAGCTAATGTGCCTGCTAGAAAACGATGAGAACTTACTTTATATATAGAGAGAGAGAGACTGGGAATGAATTTACAATGTTGAACTTTTCACAAAGCAACGGGGGCCTATTTGCCAACACAGCACAAAAAAAAAGGAGACAGAGAGACTGGGATAATGCCTCATTTCAGAACAGGCTTTCTAGAAGCTCACATAAAATTATGTCTAGCTACTGCAGTGTTGCAAGTTTATGTGTGTGAAATTCCTCAGTGAAAAGGGAGGAACATAGTGGCAGTGAACTAGGAACTATGGTCCTCCTGCTCTGGTGCCTATGTTATCTTAAGTATCTGTGTTCCTTGGGTATCTATGTTCCTCGTGCATTGCCACTGCTCTGAATGTCGCAATATTCTGCTTTATAGTGATAGTGCCAACCTATTGTAGCCAATCATGCTGTCTCCAATCTATTTGAAGTCCGGCACAGAACAAAGTTTCTTCCTAGAGATATTCAATCACCCATCTCTCCTCCTTCAGCGAGGATAGGTGGGCTGTGCTCTTGGGCAGCGCCAAACTCAATGACCAAACCCTGGCCGTCCAGAGTGCCCGCGATCGGGCTGTCAAGCTCGGCTTGGCGGTCTCTACGTGGGACTAGCCGGGTGGCACGGGGTCTCCTCTGCATTTATATATGAGCATTATCTAACCCTGGAAAGCCCAGACAGCACCCCACATCAAGGAAAATTACAACGGCTTGTTGACCTTTATATCTGACTACAAGGAGTATATCATAGCCAGATATAAAAGTACAAATAGCAATGAAGTGCTAACTGATTAAGTAACTAATGACATCGGTTTTCTCGACTACCCGCAACTAAGGACTCACTCAAGGATATAAAAAATTCTAGCTATGGGCTTAGAGTTGTTTCCCATGCTTAAGTGAGAATTTCAAGATATCAAAAGCATATCCATTGGGCATTGTGGTGTTAAGATTGGTCAGAGTGGAGGAAGTGTGAATCGCATGAGCTAGGCATAATAGGGTCTCACTCGTGGCTTTACTCGATGCTTTGTAGGCACACGTGCACCACTTTCTCCAAGTGCCTTCCATGGAGGAATCTCACTTCCAAGAGGCCCTGACCAGCTTGGCTGAAGTGTCAGCCATGTACCGATCTATGGAGGCCACCGACTTCAGCAAGCTAACTATTCCCAGGATCAAAGTTTCACTGTGAACCTACACGTGCCTCTACAGCAGCAGTACTGCATGTTCTATTTGGGTCCCAAGTGTTTTATAATGCTGCTTGCGCGTTTATACTATCGCTGTGTTTGTTGCAATACTATCGACCATCTTTGATCGAAATCAAAACAATTTAAATTTACACCTGAGCTTAGTATTTTAAAGGCAAGCTCACTCCGATCGACTTCATGTAGCAGTATTGTGTAGCAGAAGAAATGGCACTGGACCACTTGGGTATCCGTGCACATTAGTGCCAAGTTACAATTACTGCATGCACCATTTAGTAGTGCCGAATATTTAATGGCTTTGCAACAGATTTAAGTAGGCATTCAATAAGTCAATTGGCCATTTTAGCACAATGTTGCACCTACTATGATATGAAGTCCGAGAGGCAACGCTCACTCGTGTTATATTTATGACAATGAATTGATGCTGTCTACACATGCAACATGTTGCTTAAAAACAAAGTTGTATTTGTTACATGCCTATAGTTAATGAATATTACAGTTAACTTACAACAATTACAATAAAGCAGCACAATACATTTGTGATACCTCTGAACTGCCGTGTCACAAGTGCACCATTGAATAGGTGAAATACATGCAAAAGGTCTCCTTTTTATTGGTATTTGTTCGCCCACACTAGTAAACAGTAGAACATAAAGTTTCCATATCACCTCATGAAAAGGAACCTGATCATTTGTAAGTAACAATACCATTAGTATTTATTGAATAGTATTGTACTGTATATTATAGAGTAGGGCATTTGTGATAATACACTGCCATGATGTCACATTTTACGCCTGCCATTATGTTTATACATTAGTTGATGGGTGAAGCATTATATGTACACATTGTTTCATCAATTTGTAGATGTTATATTTATTATTCCAGTATTTACCTTTTGAGCTGCAACCAGTTTTTAGCTGTGACAACAGGTTGGCGGCCTCTTGGCTACAACCTCTGTATTTGTGCACATATATGCAAATAAAGCAATGATGAGATGTGTTCCACTTACAACTCACGAAGGATTTCAACTTGCAGTCTCTTCAGCAATGCAATACGCCTGCATGACTTCCAGTAACATTTATTAAACCAGGGGCGAATGACATGCAGCACAACAGAGCAGGCAAGCAAAGTGCCAACATCAAGCTTATAGTACAGAAATGCCTCTCAAGAGGGCTATCACATTTTACCGCAACACAATGCCTCAGATTTACAGGTAAAGCCACTGCGTTTCGTCGCACACTATCCAAACAAATATACAATTGTGGACACTCTTCTTGCACATAACTGATAGCATGACCTAAAAAGAAAGGCTACGACACTAAGCAGACAAGGACGAAGTAGGACATAAACAGTATGTACGAGCTTTGTGTCCCGCTTTGTCCTTGTCTGCTTAATGCCGTAATCTTTGTTTTTAGGTCATGAACCAACTAGCTCAGCAACAAGTTTTTTTAAATGGTAGCATGAATTGTAAAGTTTTAAAAAAAGAAAGCAGTTTATAGTGAAACAGAACCACAATTATTGTCAGAAGTAGATTTCTTCTAACTGCCATTGGAACTTGAACTTCCCACTGAAAGCAATCAGTCTCTGATTTACAGGTGAAACTCTTGCTGCTTCGCTGAAGCAAGACTGACAAAAAGAAAAAAAGAAAAGTGCAAGCAACAGCTATCTCCAGCAGCACTGAACAAAAATAAGCCAGTTCCAAAAGAAACTTTAGCCACAGCCTTGTTCCAATTTTTTGAACAATGGGTTCCCAACTTTCTACTCACTGCAATATAAAGGTGTGTTCCCTGAACAAGAGACAGTCTATATTGACATTGTGCATATAAAGAGCCAATATAAAGACATGGACAGTATACCACGAGATTCTTTGAGTGTGCTGCGAGAAAGCAGTTGGCAGTGCACGTTATACATTGGCTTGGTGTGTTCATTATTACCCTTTTAAGTACCATAGTCGCACATCTCCCAGCAGGTAGTGTTAAGGTTACAAAGAAGTTACACTGGCAGCACATCGGAGACTACAGTTGCTTTGCTACACTATGCTCCCATGCAAGTGATTATACATGGAGGATGCTCCTTTCCACAACAGCAGACAAGGCCTCGCATATAATGGATGTACGCTAAATACTACAATGGCCATTTCCCTTTGCAGCCTACCAAGTTCACTCAGTACCTTTACTAGATTGCTGCAGCCAGAACAATCATTCTAATATGCACGAAATGATTTAGCCCCATCTTGAACCACCTTACAATACATTAAGGAGCCTTGAGTATATGCAGGAGCGATGTTGTCAAGTGATTACTTCTGGTTATTTTTTTACGCAGCACTGTGTCCTATCCTACCCTCTACTGGACTGACTGGAATTCTAACTACTGGCTTCGCCAATCAGCATGCACTGAAAGTGACATCCCAAAAAGTTCAATTCTGAATATGGCCCAAGTACAGCCACCAAATGGCCGAAAAAAAAGTATGAAAATTATACAAATGAATATGTCAGAATTTTAACATTTCATTGTAAAGCACCAGCTGCGTATTATATGTGCAATGAACACCTTGAGTATACAACTGATGTACTGCATATAATGTCTCTGGACTATATCGCTGTATAACAACTAAATAAAGCCAATAAAGCAAGCCCAAGAGGACTGGATGAAGTCAATCATATGAAAACAGTACATTCCGAGTCTTTCACAATGACGTTTACGTATGAATCTAAAACGGACATCGCACTACCAGTTCTACACAATACAAAACTTTCTGGAGCGCTCTGCATTTTTGAGCAAAGCTGAAGTTTAGCTATTTCAAAACAGCATGTGAATGCAAAGTAAATATGCTGTGGAAGTTGCACACAGTAGCTGTTTGTGAAAGTGCTATTTTAGAAGTCAAAACCGCCCAGTAGCTTGACAATGCTATGAACACAAGAACATGTGAGCCAGGTTTCAATAGTAAAGTGGCATACAGAACAAGGGCAAGAACCTGGTTCAAGAACATGTAAAAAGAATACTGCCATTATAGGTGGAAGCAATGGCATGGAACAACCTTCAAGATATCAAATGCTTCGGATAAATTACAATAAAGAACATAGAGTGACATGAAAAAAAAATGAAAAGGTGGTATTGACTAGCAGTGTAACTCTATAAAAGATCTGAGCTCACAGGAATTGCCAGGATGGATAGGAAAAAAGGTTTGCTTCTTGAAGAGTTCCTTCATTGCTGGTCACGGCCTGACTTGAAAGAGTACAGCGCATAACTTGATAAAAGCATTAAGAAAAGCCTACAAAAATTTTATTTGGGCTAAATCACAAGTGGGGACACCATCTTTGCTGTAAATGTTCCAAGTACTCGCACTGGCAACACCTGCCTAAACCATCCACATTCTGTTGCTTCTTGCTTTTCTTTGTGCACAACAGACCTCCTGGTCCTGGCCAAACAAATTCCGTTAATTTTTCAATGTACCTGCACATAATTAGCATGCCCACTCATGTCTCAAGAATCTGTTTCTGCTTAAGGGCAATGGCCACCAGTATCACCACCTAAACTAACTGCTTAATTACAGCTGCCTACTGGACTGCATGGTCAGTTTCCAGCTCCACTTTGGGGTGCCTCAGAAATGTGACCCTTTTCCACTGCTTGCCATGCCTGCCGGCCAAATTGCTCCGTGCACATCGCCACATGGCAAATGAGAGAGGCCACACATGGCATGGCCTCTGAGATAACGAGTGCGTGCACTATATCGGAGGCCATGCTGCACATGACCTTTTGCCAATGTCTGCTACGTGCTGGCACATGCTATGCGCTTTTCCCAGAGGGTGCAGCTGGTGAAGAAAAGGTGTGGTGTAGGGCTACGGTTAGGCAACTTACATAGTAGTCTGGTTACAGCACAGTGGTACTTCACAAGCCATAAGGCTAAAATACAGTTTTACCTACTCGCACACAACAACTTTAGAGAAGGGAGAAAATGTGCCTGTGAACACTGCACAAGCAAAGGTGGCAAACAGGCAAAGCCACAAGTCAGTGAGAACACTGTTGTAAATGCAATAGGTATGTTTGCACCTACAAAAGCTAGGCCATGGCTTGTGAACTGCAACGGGCACACAAAACATTAAGAGATCATGTGTTTTGTCAATATACTTGCACCAGGAAGATTTCAAGTTTGAGACAAACGAGCAGAACTGCTTCTGTAACCTGGAGTCGTAATTTACTTGGAAAGCTCATACTCGCACAGGTCACTAGTGATTTCGTATGGAGGCACTAGTAAGCCCCAGTGTTAGCTGCATACGACTTAATTTCTTAGTGTTTAATCTCATGGTAATGACAGCTTTTTGCCACTTTTGTAGCAAGCACGAAAAGGTGCTGAGGGCTGTGTTAGCTAATGGTGCCTTAGAGTGATTGACCCGAAGCACTCCAGAAGTGCTACAACAGTCATGTACAGCAGCATTTCACTTGCATAACAATAATGCGTGGCAGATAGAACCAGTCCCTGTTACTGTAAGCACGTTTGGGGTGTTGCTCGCATCAAGTTGCTTGTGATGTTTTTAGTCACTTGCTGGGGCTTTTTGATCCGTTGGTATTGTAGATGTGTGAGCAAGTAAATTGGCAAGAGCATGCATATTCATGCAGTCACAAGCCATTTAACATAGCAAAATTTCTATGTGGCCTGGAGCTTTCATCTGGATCCTAACTCTCATAAGGACGAAAAAAAGCCATTAGAGGAGTCGTTACCTTAATCGGACTGCAAACGATTATATTGTAATCAATATCCTTTACTGGTTCATGACCTTTTGCACTCAATGTCTGGTATCAATTCCAGCCATTTGGTAGGATGAAAGCAAAAGTATTAAAATAGAAACTTCAAAATTTATATTGAAACAAGACAAATATTTACATAATTTGAATAGATTATTCCATT